>NW_016107690.1:1765220-1769637 GCF_001604975.1 Cebus imitator | reverse complement strand
AAGCCAGGTGTGGCAGCGAGTGCCTGTAATCCCAGCTACTCGGGAGGCTGAGGAAGGAGAATTGCTCGAACACAGGGGGTAGAGGTTTCAGTGAGCCGAGGGTGTGCCACTGCACTCCAGCTTAGGTGACAGGGCGAGACTCCATCTCAAAACAAAAACAACAAAAAAACCCACATTGTCCACCAGGGGCCCTGGCTGGCTGACCCTGCGCCACAAGCTCCTTAACTTCATTCCAGTCCTTGGGTTTACCGTGATCCTTTCTGTGGTGATGCTTCCAAAGCACACCGTTTCCATCTCAGGTTTATTTCTTCTTTGTTGTCCTTACTATTTATTTATTTAGAGACAGGGTCTCACACTGTCACCCAGGCTGGAGTGCCGTGATGCAATCACAGCTCACTGCAGCCTTGGCCTCCTCGGCTCAAGCAATCCTCTTGCCCCAGCCTCCTGAGTAGCTGGGACTACAGGTGCACAGCACCACACCAGCTAATGTTTTGCATTTTTTGTAGAGATGGGGTTTCACCATATTGCCCAGGCTGGTCTCAAACTCCTGGACTCAAGCGATCCTCCTGCCTCGACCTCCCAAAGTGCTGGGATTGCAGGCATGAGCTGCCATGCCAGGCCGGTGTCCTCTGCCATATCCTTCATAGGCACTGGCTCTGAGGCTTCTGTGCTACAGCGGCGGAGCTGAGTGCCTGAGACAGAGACTGTCTGGCCTCAGAGCCGAACACGGCGGCTCTCTGGCCCGTTGCAGGAGAAGCTCACTGCCTTGTGGTTTAGGATGAGGCACAGGTGACCTAAAAGGTCACGAGTCTCCTGTTCAGAGCACGAGACTCCAGTGGGGGACAGGGCTATGTCAAGTGGGCAACGGGGAAGTCACCCATATTTTCCCGGGCAGGATGCACTCAGGCATGGAAGGGAGAGAAGGGCGTTGCCATTGGGCAGGAACTCAGGAAGCAGGGCGTTCACAAAGCCTTCCTGGAAAATGCACCTCACCATGCACGCCAGCCACCCAAAGACAGATTTGCATGCATGCGAGCACACACACAAACACGTGCACATATACACACAGACCTACCTACACATACATACATGAACACACACATACACGCATGCACACACACATAGACATACACACACCAATATGTACACATGTACACACATGTGTACATATACACAGACACCCATACACATCCATATACGAACATACACACATACACACATACACACACTTACACATATACACACATATACAGACATACAAATATATACACATATACACACGTACATACACGGGCACATATACACACATATATAGACATACCATACATACATGAACATACACACACATACACATATATACACATGCACACACATACACACACATACACCTACATACACATATACCTATATACACACATATATACATATACACAAATACACACAAATATATACATACATACACATATACACACATATATACATACATGCATACGCACAAATATATATACACATATGCAAATACACACAAACACACACAAGTGCACACACATACACTCATGTGACATGCTCACACACAGGTACAGAGACACAGGCCCACACAGGCACACACACTCACACACAGGTACACACAGACACATGCTCACACACAGGTACATACACACACGCAGAGAGACACACACAAACACGCACACAGGCACATGCGCACACACACAGACACACACACACACACAGGTACACACAGACATGCAAACAGACACACAGACACATAGTCACACAGACACACAGGCACACGCAGACACACACAGGCACACACACATAGTCACACAGACACAGTCACACACAGACACATGCAGACATGCACAGACACAGGTACACAGACGCAGGCACGCGCAGACACACACAGGTACACACGCAGACAGACAGACATGCACACACACAGGTACACACAGGCACACATAGGCACACACAGAGACACAGGCAGACACAGGCACGCGCGCAGGCACACACAGGCAGACACACGCTGCACACACACGTGCTCCCAGAGCAGGAGTTGTGAGGCTGGCGGACTCCAAGGCTGACTTTCCCAACCCACCGCAGCGAGGCTGCCTTGATGACGTGCAGGCGTGCAGCCCAGCGCCCCGGAGGACCGCAGCAACAGCAAACACGTGGGTCCATTCCAGCAGAACCCCGTGACCCAGGCCTGCACGCGGAGTGCTGGGAATCTGTCCTGGGTGGGGCTGCCCTACTCCCTCCCGGAGTTCACTGTGGCCCCTGGATGCCTGCCCACCCCAGGGAGAACAGGGCCGGCCGCTGGGCGGGATCCAGAGCTGCAGCGGCTGCTGGCCGCCTTCACACATCTGGGGAACCAGGGACCCTGGGTTCTTTTTTTTTTTTTTTTGAGACGGAGTCTTGTTCTGTCACCAAGCTGGAGTACAGTGGCGCAATCTCAGCTCACTGCTACCTCTGCCTCCTGGGTTCAAGCGATTCTCCTGCCTCAGCTCCCAAGTAGCTGGGACTACAGGCGCACGCCACCACACCAGGCTGATTTTTTTGTTTTAGTAGAGATGGAGTTTTACCAGGTTGGCCATGCTGGTGTCCATCTCCTGACCTCATGATCTGCCTGCCTCGGCCTCCCAAAGTGCTGGGATTACAGGTGTGAGCCACTGCTCCCAGCTGGTCTTTTTTATTTTATTATTTATTTATGAGACAGGGTCTGGCTTCCCTGTCCAGGCTGGAGTGCAGTGGTACAATCACGGCGTACTATAGCCTCAACCTCCTGAGCTCCAGCGATGCTCCCACCTCAGCCTCCTGAGTAGCTGGGACTACAGGTGCACCCCCCCCCACCACACCTGGCTAAGTTTTAAAACACTTTTTATAGATGGGGTCTCGATGGGTTGCCCAGGCTGGTCTCAAACTCCTGCATGCTTGCGCTCCTCCGGCCTCAGCCTCCTGAGTAGCTAACACTACAGGAGCGCAGCATCACCCTGGCTAATTTTCAGAATGTTTTCTAAAGACAGGGTCTCATTACGTTGCCCAGGCTGGTCTCAAACTCCCGGACTCAAGTGATCCTCCTGCCTCAGCCTCCTAAAGTGCCGGGAATTTCTTCTTTTTTCTTTTTTCTTTTTTTTTTGAGACAGAGTCTTGCTCTGTCACCCAGGCTGGAGTGCAGTGGTGCTATCTTGGCTCACTGCAACCTCCACCTCCCGAGTTGATGCAATTCTCCTGCCTCAGCCTCCTGAGTAGCTGGGATTACAGGCGCCCACCACCATGCCTGGCCAATTTTTGTATTTTTAGTAGAGATGGGGTTTCACCATGTTGGCCAGGCTGGTCTTGAACTCCTGACCTCAAGTGATCTGCCTGCCTCGGTCTCCCAAAGTGCTGGGACCACAGGCGTGAGCCACCGCGCCTGGCCAAAGGTGTTCTTAACTCAGTCACGCTATGTGAGTCACCAGGGCTGTCCCCTGCGCAAAGTTTCAGGAAGTCTCATGTTCCCACTGGCAAGGTCAGGACAAGGTCCACCTCGCAGGATGGGGCCATGGGGCAGCCAGCTCAGCCTCCGTGTTGCATCATCAATCATCACCCACGTGGTGGCTTCTAACACCATCCACTTAGGACATCACAGTCTTGGGGGTCCGGAGTCCAGGAATAGCCAAGCCAGGGTTTCTGCTCAGGGTCCTTGGCAAGGCTACAGCCTGGGTGTTGGCCGGGGCTGTGTCTCATCCGAGGCTTGGCTGGGGAAGGCTCCTCACTCAGCATTCCCTGGGGCTGGTGGGACCATTTCTCTCCCTGTGGTTGCAGGACCTGGATCCCTGTTTCCTTGCTGGCTGTTGGCTAGGGGCCACTCGCAGCTCCTGGGGGCTGCCCTTGGATACAACCTATGAGGCCCTCATCTGGCCTTCTCACAATGCACAGCTCACTTCTTCCTATCAGGAACCAGCAGGGGAGCGTCTCCCCACGACTCTGCTAAACTAGAGTCTTCTGGCAGAGCATGGTGACTCACGCCTGTAATCCCAGCACTTTGGGACGCCAAGGTGGGCAGATCACTTAAGGTCAGGAGTTCGAGACCAGCCTGACCAATATGGTGAAGCCCCGTCCCTATTAAAAATACAAAAATTAGCCCAGACGCAGGAGGGCTCATGACTGTAATCCCAGCACTTTGGGAGGCCGAGGCAGGTGGATCACCTGAGGTCGGGAGTTTGAGACCAGCCTGACTAACATAGAGAAATCCCGTCTCTACTAAAAATACAAAATAAAATAAAATAAAATAAAATAAAATAAAAAATTAGCCAGGCGTGGTGGTGCATGCCTGTAATCCCAGCTACTCAGGAGGCTGAGGCAGGAGAATTGCTTGAACCCGGGAGGCGGAGGTTGCAGTGAATCAAGATGGCGCCACTGCACTCCAGCCTGGGTGACAGAG
>NW_016107690.1:1755026-1765160 GCF_001604975.1 Cebus imitator | reverse complement strand
CCCAGCTACTCGGGAGGCTGAGGCAGAACTGCTGGAACCCGGGAGGCGGAGGTGGCGGTGAACTGAGATGGCGCCACTGCACTCCAGGCTGGACGACAGAGCCAGACTCCATCTCAAAAAAACAAAAAAGCCGTCTTCTATCATCTCTCATAATCATAGCGATGATCTTGCCAACGCATTTCACATAAAAGGCAACCTAATCACGGGTGCGGCGCCTGTTACCCGTGCCGCATTCTATAGAATAGAAGCGCATCACAGGTCCGCCCACCCTCCGGCGTAGGGAATTATGTAATCGTGGATCATGGAATCAAGTCTACCCGCCCGACCACGTCTCCCGGGCCCGGCGGCTCAAAAAACATAGAGCAAAACTGAACAGTCGCCCAAGACGGTGGACTCTATACTATGAAGCGGAGATTTCCGCTGTGCCAATGCTAAACAGGAAAGGGGGCCTTCCAGAGGTGGACCCAGCCGGCAGCCACGTGGTCCTGGAAAGCCGGTCTGGATTTAGTTGCATAGAGATGAGGCGCACTCCAGGTTCATAGAGGGAAAGCCCAAGGCGGCCGGTGGGACAAGGGAGCTTTCGCCGGGAAGTGAGAAAGGGGTCAGGCAAGCCGGGTACGGGGGCTCACGTCTGTATCCATCACTTTGGGAGGCTGAGGCGGGTGGATCACCTGAGTGTGGGAGTTCGAGACCAGCCTGGCTAAACATGGCAAAACTCCATCTCCACTAAAAATACAAAAATTAGGCTGGGCGTGGTGGCTCACGCCTGTAATCCTAGCACATTGGGAGGCTGAGGTGGGTGGATCACTTGAGGTCAGGAGTTTGAGACCAGCCTGGCCAACGTGGAGAAACCCCGTCTCTACTAAAAACACAAAAATTAGCCGGGCGTGGTGGTGCACGCCTGTAATTCCAGCTACTCCGGAGGCTGAGGCAGGAGAATCGCTTGCATGTGGGAGTGGAGGTTGCAGTGAACCAAGATCACGCCACTGCCTTCCAGCCTGGGCAACAAAGCCAGACTCCGTCTCAAAAAAAAAAAAAAAGAAAAAAAATCAGTGTAATATTTTACATATGATATATGCATGTAAACATTTGCAACAGATTTACATTGAGGAATAAATCTAAATAAAAGAAAACATAGAATATCCCTATATACAATGTTATGGTGTTATTTTTCTTTCTTTTTTTTTCCCCCCAGATGAAATCTTGCTGTCACTGAGGCTGGTGTACAATGGTGCGATCACAGCTCACTGCAGTCTTGACCCCCCACTCACCGCTCCAGACCCTCCCACCTCAGCCTCTCAAGTAGCTAGGACCACAGGTATGCACCACCAAGCCTGGCTATTTCTTTTATTTTTTTAGAGATGGTGGTCTCGCTATGTTACTCAGGCTGGTCTCAAACTCCTGGGCTCAAGCGATGCTCCCACCTCAGCCTCCCAAAGTGCTGGGATGACAGGTGTGAGCCATCCTGCCCAGCCATGCACTTGTCTTATTCAGCATCATGACATTACAGAGGCTTCCGATATGAGACTCTGAGGGTCTCTGAGGACCAACCCCTTGCTAGAACCGGGGACCTGCAGAGGACCCAATACAGGACTCAGAGGACCAAGGGCAACCTGGTGCTGACTCTGGCCCTGCTCTCCATGTTAGGAAGCTATTTGCATTTTTCTGTTTGAGTGAATCTCTTCCTGAATGCTTGCTCCGATTCTTTGTGGAATGAGGCATCATACAAATACATCAACAGAAAACGGTGCTGCAGCCGTGAGCAAGGAAGACTGCCCCGTCCTGCAGGGGTGAAGGGAATTTATGAGCAACGTCCGCCCAGGGGCTGGGCTCAGTGGCCGGTAGCCACCGGTTCCATCGTCAGCCAGGCTGGAGCAGCTGGGCGGAAAGCACCTGTTTGCAGTCGCCGTTCAGCAGGGTCTTTCCCAGCCAGCCCTGGGACACTGGGGCTGGGTCCTCTCTGGGGTGGGGCCGTCCTGGGCACTGCAGAGTGCTGAGCAGCGTCCCTAGCTTCCACCCACTCCATGCCAGGAGCCCCCTAATATCCCGAGACCAAGAATCATCAGCTTCCAACGTTAACATGCCCAAGTAGGGAGGAAAAGCCATGCCAAAGGATTTTAAGGTCACAGAGCTGGGAAGGGGCGGATCGGGGCCTCGAACCCCTGACTCCTGGCTCCCCCGGGGGGCTGAGCTGTGGGGATATGCATCCCAGACTGAACCCCGGCATGGAAAACCACCCGCGTGGCCCGGCGCCAGAGCCGCTCGTCTGTCGCTTGTCTGTGCGAGGCCAGGAAACGGCTGGGAGTGGGAGAGACGGTTAAACGAAAAAACATCCCAAGAATGCAAATCGCTCCTCTCGGGCTCCAGCAGCCGCCCCGCCTGCAGCAGAGGGTCCCGTGATTCCCGGCTCAGCCTCGGCATCTGCGTGCAGGATGGGTGCCCCTGGCCGGGCAGGTCCAGACACCAGGGTCTGGAGGGGGGTCACCCGGACACACCTGACACGGACCACGTGGCTCAGTTTGTTTTGAAATTTCCCTGCCCGGCGTCACCCAGAGCCGAAGCCACTCCCAGCGCCGCTGGCTCCCGTCTGTCCGGGTCACTGTGTCCCAAAGCTCAGGGTGGCCAGGGCGGGCAGGAGGGCAGGCACCTGGCACCGATCCAGACCTGCACCCTGGCCATCAGGCTGCCCCGGGGAGCCGGGTGGCCCGGAAGATAAACGGCCAAGTGAACGGGGTGGGTGCAGGGAAGAGTGCTCCCTCTGCATGGCTCTAAAGCCCTGAGCACACAGCGGTGTCGGTTGGGGATCGTTGAGTGTTTGCCTCTGAGGTCTGCAAGTGTTTATGGTAACGGGAGGAGGGAGGAGGGCGCAGGAGGGACGCCGCTGGGCAGCAGCTCCGCCTGCTGGTCACCTTCCTCGGGGACACGCAAGGACAGGCCACTGATCAAACAGGCTTTGGCAAAAATGCGGGGAGCAGGGGATGCACCCCCATGGGCAGGTGCTATTCTGATCCCCAAACCTGCAGATCCCCAAGCCTGCCCTGACATGCCCCATTTCCCAGGAACTCTGTAGATGGGTGTCCTGGGGCTGCCTTAAGAAAGCGCCACAAATGGGGGGCGGGGAGGAGGGCCTTCATACCTGTGACAGACGTGGCCGGGCGCGGTGGCTCACACCTGCAATCCCAGCACTTTGGTAGGTCAAGGCGGGTGGATCACAAGGTCAGGGGTTCGAGACCAGCCTGGCCAACATGGCGAAACCCCATCTCTACTAAAAATACAAAAAATTAGCTGGCTGTGGTGGGGCATACCTATAGTCCCAGCTACTCAGGAGGCTGAGGCAGGAGAATCGCTTGAACCCATGAGGCGGAGGTTGCAGCGAGCCAAGATGGCACCACTGCCCTCCAGCCTGGGCGACAGAGCAAGACTCTGTCTCAACACACACACACGCGCGTGCGCGCACACACACACACACACACACGCGCACGCAGACAGGTACCTTCTCCCAGTTCTGGAGGCCAGAGGTCCAAAATCACGGGGTCTGCAACCTGCTGCTCCCTCCAGAGGCTGCAGGGGTGGATTCCACCTGCCTTTTCCAGCTCTGGGGGCACAGGTGTCTCTTGGCTTGTGTCCTCCTCCTCAGGACACTTGGCCAGACTCCACTGGGACTTTTTAAAAAAAAAAACCTTTGCACCCCCCAGTGCCCGTCACAGAGCACGCACTCAATAAACACTGGAGGAACTCCCGGGGCAGTGGGATTCAGGTGTGCCCAGGGGTCAGGGCCCAAACGCGCAGATGAGTGAGCGCTGCCGACCCCACCAGCCCCAGCCCTCGCCCTGGACATTGGCCCTGGCCCCACCTGCTCGTCCCTTCATGCCGCCTGTCTAGGAGGTGGGGACAGGAGGAGGCCCTGCTGCTCTCTGCCTGGTTCTTTTTTCCTTTCTTGAGACAGAGTCTCACTCTGTTGCCCAGGCTGGAGTGCAGTGGCGCAATCTTGGCTCACTGCAACCTCCGCCGCCCAGGTTCAAGCAACTCTTCTACCTCAGCCTCCCGAATAGCTGGAACTACAGGTGCATTCCACCATGCTCAGCTAATTTTTGTATTTTTTAATAGAGACGAGGTTTTGCCATGCTGGTCAGGCTGGTCTCCAACTCCTGACCTCAGGTGATCTGCCTGCCTCGGCCTCCCAAAGTGCTGGGATTACAGGTGGGAGCCACCGTGCCCGGCCCTCTGCCTGACTCTATTATTTTAGAGAAATAGTTTTGCTGTCACCGGGCTGGAGTGCAGTGGTGCAGTCACAGCTCACTGCAGCCTCAAAAGGGATCCTCCCCACTCAGCCTCCAAAGTAGCTGGGACTACAGGTATCATCAAGTCCAGTTCATTTTTACCCTTCTTCTTTTTTTTTTATTAAAGAGACAAGAGTCTTGCTATGTTGCCCAGGCTGGTCTGGAAGTTCTGGGCTCAAATGATCCTCCTACTTCAGCCTCCCAAACTGCTGGGAATGCAGGCGTGGGTCACCACACCCAGCCTCTGCCTGGTGGTTGAGGTAGAGGCCCGTGTCTTCCTCCCTCATCTTCCCCCCATATCAGGCCCTAAGAAAGACTTGACGTGAACCTCATGGGAAAATGCACCATGATGTCCCTCACCAGAAGTGCCTTCGCTGTAGGCCCAGCCTGAAAGTGACGAATCTGTGCGTCCGCCCCTCTCCTCCCCAACAGAGTTTGTCTAAAAGCGCCCAGTGGCCTGGGTGACAGACTGATGGGGGAGTCCCTCGGGTGGCCTGGAGCGCCGCTGTCAATTCCTTCACTTGCAAATTACCCAGGAGGGGTCAGCAGAAACACTGAGTTCCCAGACCACAGGAGGGTGAGAACAGGTCTGAGGCTGTCGGGTGGGACGTGGTGGGGGGGCCCTCACTGGTCCTAAACACAGCAGCAAAGTTGTGTGTGCAGCCGGGACACCTGCAGCCCAGCTCCCGGCCGCACTCCCAGTGCCCACTTCTGCAGGGGTTTGTACCCTGCCCTGCAGGGAGGGGGCACCTCCCCTTCTCCTCGAGGGTGGGGACACTGTGACATGTTACTCAACAAAGTGTCTGGCCAGGCCCCGTTCACTCTGCATCACCCAACAGATGTTGGAACAATTCGAGAACCGTGATATGGTCTAAGATGTAGGCTCTACTTGAGGCAGGCGCAACTTTGTGGACTAAAATATCAAGGTTTCACAAGGTGACATGTGGCCAGTTGCTCGATGTGTGTTAGAGAAACAGAAAGTCCGGGAGGGGATGGGGAGGTGAGAATAGTTTGTGGAGGGTCGGGCACGCAGCCTTTGCCCTATAACCTTCGCCTTTAGCCAGGATGCCAGCATCGTCCTACGTCACCCACCACCTGCCTGTTGAAGTCATCACCAAAGCGAACAAGCAAAATGCAGATACTTTGCCAAAGTGACGAGAGACAAAAAGTTGAGGTCCTTAATATATAAAGATCTCCAACAAATCAATAAAAAGTGAACAAACCAGCTTAATACATGTGGGATCCTGGTTAGGACTGTGGATCACGAAATACACATGGAAATGGGAAAAAATGATGACACGTGAATCAGCCCTATACTTAATACTGCAGCAAGAGTGGTGATATATGTTCTGTGGTTATGGAAGCCGTCAGCCAACGGGAAGCTGGTTGAAAGGCGTAAGGGAACGCTCTGTACTATTTGTGCATCTCTTCTGTTAAGTCACAAATTATCTCAAAATTTAAAAAATAAACTATTAAAAGTGAACATAAGCCACAGAAAGCATTATAAATGTTTGTTACGAAAAATTTCAAGCTCTCCAGTAAGAAAAAAGAGCATAGATCATACAATGAGATGTTACATTCAGCCTTTAAACGACAATTTTGTTTTTGAGACAGGGTCTCACTCTGTTGCCCAGGCTGGAGTCCAGTGGTGCAATCATACCTCACTCAGCCTTGACATCCTGGGCTCAAGGGATCCTCCCAAGCAGCTGGGACTACAGGTGCATGCCACCATGCCTGGCTAATGGTTACATTTCTTTGTAGAGACGGGGTCTTGCTATGTTGCCCAGGTTGGTCTCAAACTCCTGGGCTCAGGCAGTCCTCCTGCCTCAGCCTCCCAAAGTGCCAAGATGACAGAAATGGGCCCCCACACCTGGTCTAACTGGCAAGTATTTTTAAAAAATAGATAATAACCAGGGATGGTCACGGTGTGATAAATCATGAAGTGGGTGGAGGACATTGGAATAACTGTCCTTGTAAGCAAGTCCCCCTGGAAAACTGTCCTAGGGTTATGTTCATAGGACTGAGCAGAGGTGCACACAAGCACTTTACCTGAAGTATTATGGATAAAGGTTAACAAATAATAAACAACTCAGATGCCTCGCTTGAGCCCGGGAGTTCCAGGCTGCAGTGAGCCCTGATGACGGCACCACGTTCCTACTTAATTTAGGAGATTAGTTAAGTAATCTACAGTACAACCGTAAGATTAAACACTTAACACTCACTAAAAACGATGTCACAAATCTGTATTTGATAACGTGGAAAGATTCCCATAATCTATTGCTAAAATTTAAAAAAAATGGTTAAGGAACAGTATCAATAGACGATTCTATTATTATTCGGAAAAGTGCATATATGTGTGGGTGTAGCGCATTTTTGTTTTGAAACAGAGTTTCACTCTTGGTGCCTGGGCTGGAGTGCAGTGGCCCGATCTTGGCTCACCACAACCTCCGCCTCCTGCATTCAAGTGAGTCTCCTGCCTCAGCCTCCTGAGTAGCTGGGATTACAGACACCCACCATCACACCTGGCTAATTTCTGTATTTTTAGTAGAGACAGGGTTTCACCATGTTGGCCAGGCTGGTCTTGAACTCCTGACCTCAAGTGTTCTGCCTGCCTCTGCCTCCCAAAGTGCTGGGATTACAGGTGTGAGCCATCACACCTGGCCTTAATTTTGTATTTTTAGTAGAGATGGGGTTTCTCCATGTTGGTCAGGCTGGTCTTGAACTCCTGATGTCAGGTGAGCTGCCCACCTTGGCCTCCCAAAGTGTTGGGATTACAGGCGCGAGCCACTGTGCCCGGCCAGTATATTTTTTTTAACACTACATATGTTTGGAAGAACTAAAAGTCATCAGGACTGCTTAGAGAAGGTTGGCTCCAGGATTGGGCAGAAAAAAAATATTATAGTTCTGGAGCATCTTTTTGTGCCAGAAAGTAGGGAACTCTAAGAATTATGGCAATGTCTCAGAAAGACACAGCACCAGCTTGGTTGGGTGCCAGTGATTATTCATGCCTATAATCCTAGCACTTTGGGAGGCTGAGGTAGGAGGATGGCTTAAGGTCAGGAGCTCAAGACCAGCCTGGGCAACACAGGGAGACCCTCCCTCTGAAAATAAAAACAAAAACAATAAAAGACGGTGGCATGTGATTGTAGTTCCAGCTATTTGGGACACTGAGGTGGGACGATTGCTAGAGCCCAGAAGTTTGAGGCTGCAGGTGAGTTGTGATCACATCACTGTACTCCAGCCTAGGTAACAGGCAAGACCTTGTCTCTAAAAAAATAAAAGAATTAGGCTGGGCACGGTGGCTCACGCCTGTAATCCCAGCACTTTGGGAGGTCGCGGTGGGCAGATCACGAGGTTAAGAGATCAAGACCAGCCTGGCCAATATGGTGAAACCCCGTCTCTACTAAAAATACAAAAATTAACTGGGCGTGGTGGCAGGTGCCTGTAGTCCCAGCTACTAGGGAGGCTGAGGCAGGAGAATCGCTTGAACCTGGAAGGCAGAGGTTGCAGTGAGCCGAGATCACGCCATTGTACTCCAGCCTGGGGGACAGAGCGAGACTCTGTCTCAAACACAAATAACAAAAAACAAAAAACATGCAGGCTGGAAGATATTTTAACAGTCTTCATCTCCAGATTGGGATTACTGGGGGAGCTTTTCCTTTAAAAAAAATTGGAGACATCATTCATAGACCATAAACTTCACCATCATAAACTGTAAAATTCAGTGATTTTTCAGTATCCTTCTTTCTTTAAACCTTTATGTGTTTTCATAAAAAAAGTTTTTAGCAATGAGGCAGTGTTACTTTTGTAAACAGAAGGTCATGTTATTTTGATGATGAGAAACGGGCCTTCGCCGGCTGTGGCGCCAGGGCTGGTTCAGCGCAGTCTTGCAGGTGTCACGATGGCGTGAGAGCTGGCAGGACAGACAGCCCGCGTCTTCCACTGCCCCGCCCTCCAGCTGCGCCCGCCCCAGCCCAAGCTGCGTGGCAGGACCCCTTGTTGGTGCAGGTGCTGGGGGCTGGCGACTGCTGGCATTCCCACCTTCTAGAGTGACTTTCACACTCCCTGATGAGTTTTCCATTCCGCTCAGCTGGCCCATAAATTCAAAGAGACGGCCGCAAACGGAGAATCTGGGATGGCGCGTCTGGCTGGGGGAGCTGGGAGCCGGTGGGACCAGACAAGGTGTCGGTGACCTCGGTCCCCCAAGAGCTCAGCTGAGGCTGAAAGGGAAGGACAGGGAGGGAAGGACACTTGAAGGCTCTGGAAATGAGCCAGCTCGGGTGCAAATCCCAGCCCTGACATCCGACAGCCAAGGGTTCAAGTGAAAAAGGAGGCAAAATTCACACACACACACACACACACACACACACCCAAGCATCCCTCAATGGGAACTCAGAGTCAATAGAATGTCATCTTGGGCCCGGTGCGGTGGCTCACGTCTGTATCCCAGCACTCTGGGAGGCGAGGCGGACGGATCATTTGACGTCAGGAGTTCGAAACCAGCCTGGCCAACGTGGTGAAAGCCTGTCTCTACTAAAAATACAAAAATTAGCCGGGCGTGGTGGTGGGAGGCCTGTAACTCAGGAGGCTGAGGGAGGAGAATCGCTTGAGCCTGGGAGGCAGAGGTTGCAGTGAGCAGAGACCGAGCCACTGTACTCCAGCCTGGGTGACAGAGCGAGACTCCATCTCAAAAAAAAAAAAAAGGAAAAAGAATGTCACCTTGAAACCATAATGACAGTAGAGAAACCCGGCATACACTCCTGCGCCAGGTGATCAAGCTCATCAGCAGGGAGAAGTCACGCGGGTATCGTGTGCCCTTGATGGGATGTGATGAGAAGGCCCTCACATCTGAGGTCTTTCTGCCCAGAACCCATCACTCCCGTCTGACCACGAGAAAACACGCTGGTCAAATTTAATTAAGGGACAACCTACAAAACACCTGACCAGACCGCCTCACGACTGTTCAGGGCATCAGAAATAAGAACGTCTAAGAAACTGTCTCAGCCCAGAGGAGCCTGAAAAACAGAAAGGCTTCTTAGGCTGGCTGGATAGACGATGGATGGGTGGGTGGATGGGTGGGAGGATAGATGGATAGGTGGACAGACGGATGGGTGGGTAGAAAGGCAGATGGGCAGGTGGATGGGTGGGTGACTGGGTAGATGAGTAGATGGGTGGATGGGTGAATGGGTAGATAGGTGGATGGGTGGGTGGAAGGGTGGATGAGTGGATGCATGATTGGGTGGATGGATGGGTAGATGGGTAGATGAGTGGATGGATTGGATAAATGAATGGCTGGATAGATGGGTGGGTGGATGGATGGTTGGATGGGTAGATGAGTAGATGGGTGGATGGGTGAATGAGTGGATAGGCAGATGGGTGGGTGGAAGACTGGATGAGTGGATGCATGACTGGGTGGATGGTTGGGTGGATGGGTGGATGGATGGATGGATGAATGACTATGTGGTTTGGTGCCTGGGTGGGTGGGTGGGTGGATGGATGGATGGATGGACAGATGTATAGATGGATGGATAGGTGAGTGGATGGGTGGATAAATGAATGGCTGGATAGATGAGCAGATAGATGGACAGATGGATGATGGATGGATAGATGGATAGATGGGTGGAATGATGGGTGTGTGAATGTATGGATGGTAAACGGCTGGGTGGTTGGATGATTGCATGGATGGCTGGATGAATGTTGGATGATGGATGGATGGATGGTGGATGGATGGATGGTTGGATGGATGGATGGTGGATGGATGGATGGTTGGATGGGTGGATGGATGGATGGTGGATGGATGGATGGTGGATGGATGGATGGTGGATGGAGGATGGATGGAGGATGGATGGATGGA
>NW_016107690.1:1745560-1753910 GCF_001604975.1 Cebus imitator | reverse complement strand
TGGATGGATGGATAGATGATGGATGGATGGATGATGGATGGATGGATAGGTGGGTGGATGAGTGGGTAGATGCCTGGGTGGATGAATGCTGACTACATGGATGGATGGAGGATGGGTAGATATAGACAGATAAGCTAGAAAGACAGATGTCAGATGAAATAGCTATAGAGGCACACACTCATCTTCATGTATACGTGCATGTGCACACATGTATTCCCATTCATATCTTCCATACAAACGCACGTGTTTTCAAGCATGTATTTCCTAGGATTTTCCTAAATTGCAGTTTTCTGAGGCATTCCAATCTGAGCTTCCTCCTACTTCCTCCCTCAACCCTTCCTCTCTGTCCACAGATGTCCAGCCACTAAATTCTGCCCGCCCGGCTTGCACAAGGGGGTCAGTTATTGATTTCTCTTTACCACCCCTACCCCCCTGACAGTCATGGTCTTGCCAGCATCCTTAAGTATCAGGAAGGGTGTCAGCCTCTTCTTTGGGTCTGGCCTCTCCGTGTCCTCACCACGAGGCCACCATTTTTCTGACACATAAGCCTAACCCCCTAAGTCCTTGACATAATCCTGGCTTTCCCCACTAGGCCCCGTGGACACAGGGGCCGGTGGTTCTCTGGGGTGGGGCTGTCCTGAGCACTGCAGGGTGCTGAGCAGCGTCCCTGGCCTTTACCCACTCCATGCCAGGAGCTCCCCCTCCAAGTTGTGACAACCACCGATGTCCCCAGATGTTGCCCAGTGTCCCCTAGGGGCCAGGATCAGCCCCAGGTGAGGACCACTGGCTTGGAGGCTTCACCACGGAAAGTTGCAGTGGCAAGAAGACACCAGGAGGGGCCGGGCGCGGTGGCTCATGCTTGTAATCCCAGCACTTTGGGAGGCCAAGGTGGGTGGATCACGAGGTCAAGAGATGGAGACCATCCTGAGCAACATGGAGAAAGCCCATCTTGACAATAACACAAAAATTAGCTGGGCATAGTGGTGCACACCTATAGTCCCAGCTACTCGGGAGGCTGAGGCAGGAGAATCACTTGAATCTGGGAGGCAGAGGTTGCAGTGAGCCAAGATTGCACCACTGCACTCCAACATGGGAGACAGAGCAAGACCTCGTCTTAAAAAAAAAAAAAAAAGTCCGGGTGCGGTGGCTCACGCCTATATCCCAGCACTTTGGGAGGCTGAGGCGGGTGGATCACCAGGTCAAGAGATCGAGACCATCCTAGTCAACATGGTAAAACCCCGTCTCTACTAAAAATACAAAAATTAGCCTGGCATGATGTTGGGTGCCTGTCGTCCTGGCTACTCGGGAGGCTGAGGGAGGAGAATTGCCTGAACCCAGGAGGCAGAGGTTGCAGTGAGCCAAGATCGGGCCATTGCACTCCAGCCTGGGTAACAAGAGTGAAACTCCGTCTCAAAAAAAAAAAAAAAAAAAAAAGACACCAGGAGGTTCAGGAGGATGTGACCTGCACAGACACACCGGATCCTCCCTGAGCATTCGGCCTTAGACTCTCTGCCTGGACGGGCCATTCCCAGACGCAGGCCCAGGGGCGTCTCCCGCCTCTCCGGCCTCACCTGCATGCCTCACGTGGCTTCCTCTGCTGGGGACGCTCACCCACGCTCTCAGGCCCTGGACGGAAGGACGGAGAGCCTCCCCGGGCACAATGTCTTCTGATGAGAATCACAGCTGCCGAGACGCAGCTGCGGGGGGCTGGGAAAGTTCCTGGGACGCACCGGAGCTGTGAGATCTAGCGCCTGGGATGGCAGAGGCTCCGGCCAGTTATGACAACAGCCGGGGCCCCGCGCAGGGGTTGTGACGCAGGCGGCCACCCGTAACGGCCACAGACGGGCAGCCGAGGGGAGACGGGGCTGGGCTGCTGAGTCACCGGGACCTCATGCAGTTTGCAAAAAGCTGTAACTCAAGGCGGCATGACACCCACCATGGAAGAATGGTAGGGTGGGGGGCGTGGTCTCACCCTCCAGGAGCTCTGGTGCAGCCCCTGGTTAACGCTTATGACCCTGAGATCCTAAAGACATGGAGTGGCCTCTGTGACTGGCCACGCAATCCATGTACGCCTTCGCAATAGAGGTTTCACTTTAGCCAGGCTTCTCCCCAGACCCTGTGGACGTCGGGGCCAATGGTTCCCGGGGGTGGGGCCATCCTGGCCACTGTGGGGTGCTGAGCAGCGTCCCTGGCCTCCACTCGCTCCATGCCAGGGGCACCCCCATCTGTGACAACCACAGATGTCCCCAGACATCGCCCAGTGTCCCCCTGAGGACAGAATCATCCCACGGTGAGACCCCTTTGGGTTAGGGGATTCCACGGATCCCCCAAGAGACTCTGCGTCCCGTGATCCTCTGCCCTGCGGAGGCCCCAGGAGGCTGTACACACTGAAATCCATGTCCTGAGTGGGGAGGGAAAAAGAGGTGAGTCCCAGGAGCTGGGGGTCCCCCTGCTTTAAACAGTCTGCCTCATCGCAAATGTCGAGCGTGAACGGGGAGCAGATTCAACATTTTTCCAATAATGAACGCAGGTCTCTTCCGCTCTGCACTCTGGACATTGAGGCCGCCTTGTTCTCTGGGGCGGGGCCGTCCTGGGCATTGCAGGGTGCTGAGCAGCATCTCTGGCCTCCGCCCACCCCATGCCAGGGACACCACCCCAGTCGTGACAACCACAAATGTCCCCAGACATCGCCCAGTGTCCCCGGGGGCAGGATCACCTGGTAGAGTACCACTGCTAGGTGACTGCTATCCTCACTGCGGCCCTGAGAATAGGGTGGCCGTCAGGGTTAGACATGGCAGGAGCGGAGGCTGCGGGAGGTGGTGACCCCTGGGCAGAGGAAGGGAGGGAGGGAGGGAGGGCTGAGGCCTCGCTCTGGGCTCAGGGAGCAGGGGTGATCTGACCAGGCTCTGGCTGACTCACCTCTGGGGTGAATGCTTTTCTTCCCAGATAACTCTGAGGTGCTTAGGTATTGATGGAGGTTTATTTTGTTTTTTTTCTGTTTTGTTTTTGGAGACAGGGTCTTACTCTGTCACCCAGACTGGAGTGGGGTGGTGCGATCCTGGCTCACTGCAGCCTTGACCTCCCAGGCTCAAGCCTCCTCCCACCTCAGCCTCCCGAGTAGCTGGGACCTCTACAGACACACATCACCACATCTGGCTAATTTTTGTATTTTTAGTAGAGATGGGGTCTCTCCACGTTGCCCAGGCTGCTCTTGAACTCCTGGGGTCAAGCGATTCTTCCTCCTCAGCCTCTCAAAGTGCTAGGGTTACAGGCATGAGCCACCGCGCCCGCCCCCTGCAGGAAGATTTGAACTCCTCAACGTGGAGGAATTTGAAACCGTTTAAAGGGAAAATACAGAAAGTCTTGATTCAGCCTGGAGAGAACCAAGAAGTGGCTTTAGAATGGAGAAACATGGTTAGGTGGTATAGAGGTTGACGAAGTGAGCTGAGATAGAATTAGTCCAGAAACTCATTTGTACATTTTTTTTTTTTTGAGATGGAGTTTTACTCTTGTTACCCAGGCTGGAGTGCAATGGCGTGATCTCAGCTCATCGCAACCTCCGCCTCCTGGTTCAAGCGATTCTCCTGCCTCAGCCTCCCAAGTAGCTGGTATCGCAGGCATCATGCGCCACCACGCCCGGCTAATTTTGTATTTTTAGTAGAGACGGGGTTTCTCCATGTTGGTCAGGCTGGTCTCGAACTCCTGACCTCAGGTGATCTGTTGCCTCAGCCTCCCAGAGGGCTGGGATTACAGGCGTGAGCCACCATGCCCAGCGTTTTTTTTTTAAGACAGGGTCTTGCTCTGCTGCCCAGGCTGGAGTGCAGTGGTGCGATCACAGCTCAACGCAGCCTTCACCTCGTGGGCTCAACCGATCCTCCTGCTTCAGCCTCCTGAGTAGCTGGGACTGCAGGCACATGCCACTGCATCTGGCTAATTTCTGTATTTTGTATTTTTTTGTATAGACAGGGAGTTGGGATTCCAGGCAAGAGTCACCACGCTCAGCCTACGTGATCATTTTAATAGATGCAGACCGAAATTCAACACCCTTCATGACAAAAACACTCCACGAATTAGGGACAGAAGAGAATTTCTGGCTGTTGCTGCCGCCGAGACCAAGATGGCCATGAGACTTAAAGAATGCCTGGGCTGGGCCCAGCGCGGTGGCTCACGCCGGTAATCCTAGCACTTTGGGAGGCCAAGGTGGGCGGATCACCTGAGGTCAGGAGTTCAAGACCAGCCTGGCCATCATGGTGAAACCCCATCTTTAAAAAAAAAGAATGCCTGGGCTGAGGGGCCAGCGCTTGTCACGTCCTTCGTCATCCGTAGCCTCACCGTAATGGAGACCCCAATCAGCCCTGACTTCGAGTACTCTGTCACGATCAATGAGGCCACACCCTACAACTACCCAGTGCCCGTCTGCGATGATGGGGACATGCCCAATGTGTCCATCCACCCCCAGGACCCCCAGTGCCCCAGCCTGGAGTGGCTGAAGAACCTGTGAGCGCCTCTACTGAGGAGGCCCCTCCCCTGGCTCCCAATAAAAGTGTGAAAACCAAAAAAAAAGAAAGAAAGAAAATTTCTTCCAAGTGATTAAGAGAATGAAGAGCAAATGCACAGCTGCCAGGCTACCACCATACCCAGTGGTGAGAGACGGCTCTTTTCCCCCAACCGAGAACAAGGCAGGGAGCCGTGGCTCACGCCTGTAATCCCAGCACTTTGGGAAGCCAAGGAGGGGGGACAGCTTGAGCCCAGAAGTTCAAGATCAGCCTGGGAAAGATGGTGAGCCTCCATCTGTAGGAAAAAAAGAAAAAAAAAGTGAGCCAACCGTGGTGGTGTTCACCTGCAGTCCCAGCTCCTCGGGAGGCTGAGGCAGGAGGATGGCTGGAGCCTGGGAGCTGGAGGTTGTAGTGAGCCACGACTGCCCCACTGCACTCCAGCCTGGGGCAAGAGAGCAAGACCCTGCCTCAAAAAATCAAAACTAAGTCAGGGCCAGGCTTGGTGGCTCATGCCTGTAATCCCAGCACTTTGGGAACCCAAGGCAGGAGAGTGGCTTGAATCCAGGAGTTCCAAATCCTATTTCTGCAAAAAATTAAAAAATCAGCCAGGCGCAGTGGTGCACGGCTGTAGTCCCAGCTACCTGGGAGGCTGAGGTGGGAGGCTCACTTGAGTCCAGGAGTTCGAGGCTGCAGTGAGCTGTGATCATGCCACTGCACTCCAGCCTGGGTGACAGAGTGAGATCCTGTCTGTTTAAAAAAAAAAAAAAATTAAGGCTGGGCATTGTGGCTCAGGCCTGTAATCCCAGCACTTTGGGAGGCTGAGGCAGGCGAATCATTTGAGAGGTCGGGAGTTTCAGACCAGCCTGGGCAACATGGTGAAATCCTGTCTCTACTAAATATGCAAAAATCAGTCGGGCCTGGTGGCAGGCGCCTGTCATCCCAGCTACTCGGGAGGCTGAGGCAGGAGAATCGCTTGAACCTGGGAGGCAGCGGTTGCAGTGAGCTGAGATTGCGCCACTGCACTCCAGCCTGGGTGACATACCCCGACCCTCGTCTCAAGAAAATAAAGGACAGGGACAGGATAAGGGTGGCTGCTCTCGCTGCTTCTACTCATTACTGCGAGTTCAAGCCAGGGCGAGTGGACATGAAAAGGAAATAAAAAACATCCAGATTGGAGCAAGGGAAGAAAAACCGTCTCTATTCGCAGACGGCCTGATGTGAGGTAAAACGTTCTCGGGTACAGTTTGTACAGCAGAAACACGGCGCTTCGCGGGCTGCTTAGCGGGTCTCTCCAGCACGAACTATTTCCCTGAGCTTGGTGAGGGCGTGAGAGGGTGGCCGGGGACTGGTGACACTGTTGTTTGTCCACTGGGAGAGTCTGGCTGAATCACAAGCGGCCTTTACATCCTCGTTGGCTCCCCGGGGACAGCCCGAAAGACATCAGATTAAAAAGTCACACTGAGATAAACCATCCCGACGCGGCTCTCTGCAAAGCGACAGGTAGTAAACAGACCTAAATGCACGTCACGAGGTTTGTTTTTCTTTTAAAAGTCAACAGCTGGTGAATTGCACAGGGCCGGGCAGGGCGGTCAGAGGGCCGGTTCCCCCGGCTGGGAAAAGGGCAGGAGCCTCGGTCGCCAGCCCCGCAGAACCCTCTCCCGTCAGTCAGGGGCCGTATTTCTTCTCCATCCCCCTCTGACCTTCATTTCAATCCGCCTGCTGACGCATAGAGCCTTGGCCCGCTCCGTGGGAACTCCGTACTCAGGGTGACCAGCCCGACCTGGGTTGCCTGGAGGGTTATCCTGGTTTGAGCGGGCCAAGTCCTCAGACCCAGCACACCGGGGCTTGCTGATGGCACCGTAGACCCCACCAGGGGGTCATCTTTCTGGGAAAACTGGCTGCTTTTCCTCCCTGACCTCCTTGCTTTGACTTGGGGGTGGCTTCTCTCTTCCCAGGTACTTAGGTGTGACATCCACCATCCCTTGCTGGTCCTGGTGCTAATTGACCCCCAAGTGTACTTCCTTTTCTTTCTTTTATGACAAGAGTCTCCCCCTCTGCCCCAGGCTAGAGTACAGTGGCGTGATCTCGGCTCACTGCAACCTCAGCCTCCTGGGTTCAAGCGATTCTCCTGCCTCAGCTTCCCGAGTAGCTGGGACCACAGACACGCGCCACCACGCCTGGCTAATTTTTGTTTTTTTGAGATGGAGCCTTGCTCTGTCACCCAGGCTGGAGTGCAATGGCACAATCTCAGCCCACTGCAACCTCTGCCTCTGGGTTCAAGAGACTCTGCTGCCTCAGCCTCCTGAGTAGCTGGGATTACAGGCATACGCCACCACGCCTGGCCAGTTTTTTGTATTTTTATCAGAGATAGTGTTTCGCCATGTTAACCAGGCTGGTCTCGAACTCCTGACCTCAAGTGATCCGCCGGCCTCAGACTCCCAACGTGCTGGGATTATAGGTGTGAGCCACTGCACCCAGGCTAATTTTTTGTATTTTTATCAGAGACAGGGTTTCGCCATGTTGGCCAGGCTGGTCTTGAGCTCCTGACCTCAAGTGATCTGCCCACCTTGGCCTCCCAGAGTGCTGGGATCACACGTGTGGCTGCCCGGGCCTCCCAGGTCTCACTCCTGGCAGACCTGGGAGTCTTCCGCATGTCCCTGCATCTTCCCGCGTCATTCCCACCTCCGCTGTTTGACTCTGGTCCCTCCTCCCAAGTCAGATGATGGCAGCGTAAAGAAAGAATGCCTCGACTTAGCTCCTCTAGGCCCTGCACACAGCAGGTTGTGAAGTCTGGGAGCATTTCAAACCTCACCGCAGGCCGGGCGTGGTGGCTCAGGCCTGACATCCCAGCACTTTGGGAGGCTGAGGCAGGAGGATCACGATGTCAGGAAATCAAGACTATCCTGACCAACATGGTGAAACTCCGTCTCTACTAAAAATACAAAAATTAACTGGGCATGGTGGCGCACGCCTGTATTCCCAGCTACTCGGTAGGCTGAGGCAGGAGAATCACTTAAACGAGGGAGTCGGAGGTTCAAGTGAGCCCAGATGGCACCATGGCACTCCAGCCTGGTAACAGAGTGAGACTCTGTCTCAAAAAAACAAAAACAAAAACAAAAACAAAAACCTCACTGCATACATGCTACAACATGGATGAGCCCCCCAAAATCACACTTAGTGAGAGAAGCCCGAAAAAAGGCCACACAGTGTGTGATCCCATTTATATGAAATGTTCAGGACAGGGCAGTCGCACTCTGTCGCCCAGGCTGGAGTGCGGTGGCATGATCTCAGCTCACTGCAACCTTCGTCTCCTGGGTTCAAATGATTCTCCCGCTTCAGCCTCCTGAGTAGCTTGAATTACAGACATGCACCACCACACTAGGCTAATTCTTATAATTGTAGTACAGACAGGGTTTCATCATGTTGGCCAGGCTTGTCTCGAACTCCTGACCTCAAGTGATCCACCTGTTTTGGCCTCCCACAGTGCTGGGATTAGACCCACTGCTCCTGGCCTTTATAGCATAAAATTTTATCTCAATAAACCTATTAGGAAATAAACTATAGGTAAAAATATGATCAAGAGCTTGCGCCTTTTATCCAGGTGGAGTTTTTCCAAAAGTACCATTAAAAACAAGGTTATGAGCGGTGTGGAAAAAAATAGAACGGGTAAGGAGAATGGGTCAGTCTTCATTTTCTCTCTATAGGGCACATAATAATTTTCCGTATTTTATAGCTAAAACTGAGGCTTAGGGATGGTAGAACTGTGTGAATTATATCTTGATAAAGCTGTTGCCTACATCTATGTCTCTATCTGTTCATTTATCCATCCATCTATTCATCCATCCATCCATCCA
>NW_016107690.1:1744603-1745044 GCF_001604975.1 Cebus imitator | reverse complement strand
CATCCATCCATTCAACCACTCACCCAACCATCCATCCATCCATTCACTCATCCATCCATACATCCAGCCTTCTATCCATCCATATATCTATCCATTCATCCATCCATCCATCCAACCAACCAACCAACCACCCAACCATCCACCCATCCACCCATCCACCCACCCATCCATCCATCCATCCATCCATCCAACAATCCACCCATCCACCTATTTATCCTCCCATCCATCTGTCTGTCCATCCATCCATCCAACCATCAATCATCCATGCATCCATCTATCAATCCACCCATTCATCCATCCATTTATGTATCCATCCATCAATTCATCAATCCAACCATCCATCCACCCATCCATCCATTCATCCACCCACTCATCCATCCATCCACCCACCCAAACATCCATCCATCCGTCTGTCCGTCCATCCGTCCATCCATCTGTCCA
>NW_016107690.1:1741687-1743933 GCF_001604975.1 Cebus imitator | reverse complement strand
CCATTCATCCACCCAACCATCCATCCACCTATCCATCCGTCCATTCATTCATCCATCCATCTACCCAATCATCCATCCATCCATTCATCCACCCAACCATCCATCCATCCACTCCTCCATCCATCCATTTATGCATCCTTCCATCCATCCACCCATTCATCCATCCACTCATCCATCTACCCAACCATCCAGCCATCCATCCATCTGCTCATTCATCCATCCACCCATCCATCCATTCACCCATTCATCTATCCATCAATCCATCCATCCACCCATCCATCCATTCATCCATCCATTCATCCATCCACCCATCTATCCACATACATACATACTAGAAATGGTAGAATTGCAACTAGAATTCAAGACTTGCAAATCCTGGTGCAATAAATATTATTCTTATTCATTTTTAAATGCCAATGTCTAATAATTTTTCAAAGTTGAGCACGATATAAGCATGTTGCTCCTTGGATTCCCGATGCTCTCAGTAACCTAGCAACTCAGCATCTCACAGAGAACACAAAAGAATCTCTCGTGCGGTAGGTTTGACTTGCGAACAAGCTGTTCGACGCTGGAAGGCCATGTGAACCGATGATGCAGAAGTAAAGAATAACATCCCTCCTTGCTGTTTCTTATGAGATTTGTAAGGCCTACTCCTACTTGCCGATACTATTTGCCAACAAAGTACTCCTCCTCCTGTTTCCTCTCTTGTAAGATGCCAACAACATATGCAGGGGGATTTCTGTCTCTTTGTTTAAACCTTTTGGTATTTTAAAGATTTTCTTGTATGTCATTGTTTTTGTCATTTGAAAATGAAAGGTTTTTTTTTTTTAGGGAGAGATTATGGAGGACTGAGTGTGTGGCCTTGAGTTTTTCTGTTTCCAAAATCCCTGTTGAGGCTGTTCAACCAAAGAACCAATGTTGGGGAAAGTCAATCCCAAAGCTGCAGCCTAAAGGAAGCTCTTTTCTACACTGGGTGTGTTAGGATGGGCGAGAGCCACAAAGTCAATAAAAAGGCACTACCTGGAAGAAAATAGTAATATGTAACATAGGTAGCAGATGTAACAAAGTGTTAGTGCCTGTCATATGTAAAGAGCACTTACAAATCAATAAGAAAAAAACTTAATAGCAAAATAGAGGATATACAGAGGTACAACAATCAGAAAAGAAAGGAATAGGAGACTGATCTCATTGATGGTCAAATAAATGATTATTACAACATCAAAGAGACACTATTTTCACATAACTGGCTGGCAAACTTTTTAAATTTAGTTGATAACCATTAGGGCAAGGCTATGGGGGAACTGACATATTCACTCACTGTTGACAGGAGTTCAGGTTGCTATAAACTTTGTGGAAGGTTATTTGTCAATGATTAACAGAATTGTAAATGCCAGTATCTTCTAAAGCTGCATTTTTGCTTTTAGGAATTTCCCTCCCGAGATATTCAGACAAGGTCACAAAGTTACGTACACGATGATGCTTCTGCCGCGACGTTATTTGGTTGTAAGAAAAACCAGAAAGGTCAGTAATGTATTCTTCCATTCACTCTGGTACATCCATACACAAGAATGCACTAACTAAAAAGAATGAAGCTGACTAATCACACCGACAAAAATGACAACCAAAAATAACTCTCAACATTTTTCAAAACGCTGAAAAGTAGAGGTGCCACATTAAAAAAAAATTCATCCTTCAATCACAGCATTTTAATTTCTAGCAAAATGACAGACGCCATCACTTTAAATCGCTCCTCCTGTAAAACCCAAGCAAGACTGGAAGAAAGAAATGAACAGAAGCCAGGAGCGGCTCGCGCCTGTGATCCCAGCACTGTGGGAGGCCAAGGCAGGAAGATCGCTGGAGCCCAGGAGTTCATGACCAGCCTGGGCAACACAGCAAGATCTCATCTCTACAAAAACGTTTTTTAAAGTATCCAGGTGTGCTGGCATGTGCCCACAGGCCCAGCTACTCAGGAGGTTGAGGCAGAAGGATTGCTTGAGCCCAGGAGGTTGAGGCTGCAGTGAGCTATGATCACATCACTGCACTCCATCCTGGGTGACACAGCAACAAGGAGATGGGAGAGGAGGGGAAGGGAGGGGAGGGGAAAGAAGGAAGGAAGAAAGGAAGGAAGGAAGGGAGGGAGGAAGGAAGCAAGGAAGGAACGGAGGGAGGGAAGGAGGGAGGGAGGGAGGGAGGGAGGAAGGAAGGAAGGAAGGAAGGAAGGAAGGGAGGAAGGAAGGAAGGGAGGG
>NW_016107690.1:1738703-1740221 GCF_001604975.1 Cebus imitator | reverse complement strand
AAAGAAAAGAAAAGAAACTGCAAATTAAAAAATTACATATAGTGGAAAATTTCAAACACAGCCTGAAGTACAGAGGCCAGGGAGTCTCTCTCAGTGGCACCATCTCCTGCAATGGCAATTAACATTCTGCCCTTCCTCTGCGTGGACTTCCTCTCTCCAGTTTTGCACAGGGATTTCACACAAATCCAACACATCATGTGAGTTTGCCTGTAGACACTGGGAATGTTCTCTGATCACTGAAGCCTTCTGATTTCCCAACACAGAGCTTCCCAAACCAATGAGCAATAATGTCTTGTCATCATCTTGTTATATTATCATCAATAATTTCCTGTTACCAATAACCAGTCTGTGACCCATTGTCTGCGATGATCTAAAATGTCATTTCACGGCCCGGCCTGGTGGCTTGCGTCTGTAATCCCAGCCCCTTGGGAGGCTGAAGCGGGCGGACTGTTTCAGGACAGGAGTTCGAGACCAGCCTGGCCAACATGGTGAAACCCCGTCTCTACTAAAATTACAAAAATTAGCCAGGCGTGGTGGTGGATGCCTGTAAATTTCAGCTACTTGGGGGGCTGAGGCAGGATAATCACTTAAACCCAGGAGGCAGAGGTTGCAGTGAGCTGAGATTGCGCCACTGCACTCCAGCCTGGGTGACAGAGCGAGACTCAAAACAAACAAACAAAAAAATTAAAAATTAAAAACAAAATTAAATTTCAAAAAGGCCAGGCATGGTGGCTCATGCCTATAATCCCAGCACTTTGGGAGGCTGAGGTGGGAGGATCACTTGAGCTGAGGAGCTGGAGGCCAGCCTGGGCAACATAGTGAGACCCCAATCTTTACAAAAACAAAAAAAAAAAGAAAATTAAAAATTAGCTGGGTATACTGGTTCACACCTATGGTCCCAGCTACCTGGGAGGCTGAGGTGGGAGGATCACTTGAGCCCAGGTGGTTAAGGCTGCAGTGATTCGTGACGGCACCGCTGCACCCCAGCCAGACAGAGGAAGACCCTGTCTCAAAAAGAAATAATTTAAGAGCCAGGTGTGGTGGCTCATGCCTGTAATCCTAGCACTTTGGGAGGCCGAGGAGGGTGGATTGCCTGAGCTCAGGAGTTCCAGACCAGCCTGGGCAACATAGCGAAATCCCCTCTCTACTGAAAATACAAAAAATTAGCTGGGCGTCATGGTGGGCCCAAGACCAGCCTGGCCAACACGGTGAAACCCCGTCTCTACTAAAAATACAAAAATCAGCCGGGCGTGGTGGTGCCTGCCTGTAATCCCAACTACTTGGGAGCCTGAGGCAGGAGAATCATTTGAACCCAGAAGGCGGAGGTTGCAGTGAGTTGAGATCGTGCCACTGCACTCCAGCCTGGGCAACAGACTGAGGCTCTGTCTCAAAAATCCCAGCTACTTGGGAGGCTGAGGTAGGAGAATCATTTAAACTCAGGAGGTGGAGTTTGCAGTGAGGCAAGATCGTGCCATTGCACTGCAGCCTGGGTGACAGAGCGAGACTGTCTCCAAAAAA
>NW_016107690.1:1729368-1737540 GCF_001604975.1 Cebus imitator | reverse complement strand
AGCTACTCAGGAGGCTGAGGTAAGAGGATCACTTGAGCCCAGGAGGTCCAGGCTGCAGTGGGCCATGATCACGTCCCTGAACTCCAGCCTGGGTGACAGAGCGACACCTTTTCTCAAAAAAAACACACACAAAAAAGCGGGCAGATATAGACCCCAATTCTTCTCCTTTCATCTACTGCACTGATGAGCAGTCCCCACCCACTCCACATGGTTAACAGCGATTAATTCTGGGGAATGAGATTTGAGGATAAAGATTTCCCTGTTTTCATTCCCGTGGTACGAGACTTCTTTACAAATACGTTCTCAACAGGGTGAGAATCAATTCTTGGGAAGGTGAAAACAAACTGTACTCTTTTTATGCATAAAGCCCAGAAAACAGGACATAAACAGATACACAGCATGTCTGCGGTACTGAAATTTCATGGGTATAGGCAGGGCACCGTGGCTCACGCCTATAATCCCAGCACTTTGGGAGGCTGAGATGGGAAGATCACTTGAGGCCAGGAGTTTGAGACCAGCCTGGACAACATAGCAAGACCCAATCTCCAGAAAGAATAAAAATTTAAAAATTATCCCGGCACGGCAGTGTGCACCTGTAATCCCAGCTTTGGTGGCTGAGGGGGGAGAACTGCTTGAGCCTGGGAGTTGGAAGCTGGAGTGAGCTGAGATGGCGCTACTGCACTGCAGCTTGAATGACAGAGCAAGAAGATCCTGTCTCTAAGATAAAAACAAACAGAAACTCCATTATATAATAATGCTACTTGAGGTCGGGTGCAGTGGCTCATGCCTGTAATCCTAGCACTTTGGGAGGCTGAGGCAGACGGTCTCCTAAGGTCAGAAGTTCGAGACCAGCCTGGCAACATGGTGACATCCCGTCTCTACTAAAAATACAAAACTAGCCAGGCATGGGGGCGCACGCCTGTAATCCCAGCTACTCGGGAGGCTGAGGCAGGAGAATCGCTTGAACCCGGGAGGCGGAGGTTGTGGTGAGCCGAGACTGTGCCACTGCACTCCAGCCTGTGTGACAGAGTGAGACTCCATCTCAGAAAAAAATTAATACTGTAATAATAATGATAATAAAACGCTACTTGGGCATCTTTGGTCAAAAGAATCAGACATCAGATGTATCTAAATCTATTGCCACCATTATTCTTTCTAAGGAGCAAATAGGTAAAGACTGTCTAAAACAAAGATGATCACGGAAAAAGAAAGGTAATGAAATGCTGACTTCTGTCATCACTCTTTTAGGTGCAAGAAATGGAAACTGATCTAACTTCCAGCTTCTTCAAGCTGGAAAGAAGTCGCGTTTCTAGAAGCATCTCCGAAAATGGGAAGTGTAAGTTTCTAGCACACAGTGCCACTGAGGGCCGGCGATGAAGAGGGAGAGACGCCAGCAGGAGGGGAAGCGGGTGACCCGAACTCAGCTGGAAAAAGCCAGTGTCACCCGGCTCTGCTTGTGGGAGGGGCGCCCAGGGTGGGGGAAGAAGGGGGTGTGTGCTGCCAGTTGCTCAGCTCGCTGCAGACACCACGTGGTGTTGAGTGAGCCGATCAGAGCTCCCGCCTGCCTGCTTTGCCGTCCTGGGGTGACCTCCGAAAACACAGCACTGTCCCTCGCTGACTGGGTGAATTTCTGTCTGCCTGAACAACTCAAAGATCTGAGGTTTCCATTCCAGCAGAATAAATACTACCAGGGCTCATGCCTTCCTCCTCCCCACTGAGGATGGATTAATCCAAATAAACCCGGCTGGTGGGGAAGAGCCTTTCCAGGACTTGGGAGAGAGAGCGCCCCACCTGCCCAGTAGGGTTTCCAGGAGGTGAAGGTGTGACCCGCCTCGCAGCTCTGCCGGAGGGCCCCCGGGCAGCCCTGCCTTGCAGGCCTGTCACTCCTCCCGCCTGATGTCACAGAAGCTGGGGAGTCTGGGCGTTTCGGGAAGCAGCCCAGCTTTGGTTTGTGACACCTGAAGTTCAAACACAGCCTAAAGGCAACATCAAAGCCGGTGCATGAAAAGCAGGGTTTAGGCGGGGCACAGTGGCTCACGCCTGTTATGCTGGCACCTTCTCCCTCCCAAGGAGGGAGAAGCATTCGAGCTCAGGAGTTCAAGCCCAGGCTGCTCGATGTAGTGAGACCCTGTCTACTAAAAATGGTTTTTTAAAAAAGGCAGGGTGCACTGGCTTATGCCTGTATTCCCAGCACTTTGGGAGGCAAAGGTGGGCAGATCAACTAAGCTCAGGAGATCGAGACCAGCCTGGCCAACACGGTGAAACCCCATCTCTACTAAAAACACAAAAATTAGCCGGGTGTGGGTGTGCACCTGTGATCCCAGCTACTCTGGAGGCTGAGGAAGGAGAATGGCTTGAACCCGGGAGGTGGAGGTTGCAGTGAGCACTCCAGCCTGGGTGACGGAGACTCTGTCTCAAAAAAAAAAAATTAAGAAAATTAGATGGTGGTAATGTTATACAACGCCATATGTCTAAAAACCACTGAATTGTACCTTTAAAAAAGTGAATTCTGTGGCATGTAAAAATCTCAATAAAGCTGTCATATACAATACATAAATATACATAAATATGATGCCAAAACATATACATAAATATGGTGATAAAAAGTTATTAAGGACCTCACACAGCTTGTGTTACGTAGATTTTAGCCACAATCCTGTTAAACGTTAACATAATGCCATATATATATATATATATATATATTTATTTTATATATATATATGTTTGTATATATACATATATATATATATGTATATATATAAATAATTTTTTTTTTTAAGATGGGGTTTCACCATGATGGCCAGGCTGGTCTTGAACTCCTGACCTCAGGTGATCCACCTACCTCGGCCTCCCAAAGTGCTAGGATTACAGGTGTGAGCCACAGTGCCCGGCCCATTAAATATTTTTTAAACCGTATATTTTATGATAGGAACATGATAGGTTTAAGTGAAAAGTATTTTTCAAATAAAACCATTGAGAGAGAACAGTGGCCTTGTTTTATATTTTTGCAAATTTCTTTCATGTCTGGCTTAATAGAAGACAGCTGGATTCTCAGACATAAGCCTCTGCGTTCAATCCACGGTGACACCAGACGTCATGCAACCTCTGAAAACTCCACCATCTGTGTGGGAGAGACTGAGAAGGCCCAGAGTGTCTTGGCATTTTTTTTTTTTTTTTTGAGATGGAGTCCCACTCTGTCACCCAGGCTGGAGTGCAGTGGCTCAATCTCAGCTCACTGCAGCCTCCACCTCCTGGGTTCAAGTGATTCTCCTGCTTCAGCCTCCCGAGTAGCTGGGATTACAGGCACCGCCGCCACTACACCCGGCTAATTTTTTGTATTTTTAGTACAGATGGGGTTTCACTATGTTGGTTAGGCTGGTCTTGAACTCCTGAGCTCAGGTGATCCGCCCACCTCCGCCTCCCAAAGTGCTGGGATTGCAGGTGTGAGGCACCACGCCCGGCCGCTGTCTTAGCATTCTTACGGTAGCAGTTTTGAGGTAGTGGTCTCCCCAGACAGGGTCTCAGGGACCAACCCCTCAGTGTCCCTGGACCACACTTTGAGAACTCCGCTACACAGATATTCTCTCCACTTTACAGAAGAGAAAATGAAATCTCAGGTGGAAATAAACCTGGCTGAGTCTGCAAAGGTGAGAGCACAGCTGAAGTATAATAGAAAAGAGACAGAAACCAGGCGACGTGGTGGGTCCCGGGGGTCCCAGCCACTTGGGAGGCGGAGGCATGAGGACCGCTTGCATCCAGGAGTTCCATGCTGCAGTGAGCTACATACAGTCACGCCACTGCACACCAGCCTGGGTGACAACGAGAGACCCCTGCCATCTCCAGGAACAAATAATTCCTTAATTAAAGAATAGAACCAGGGAAGGTCTGCTTGACTCCAAAGCTGTGTTCTTTTCATCCGTTCTACTTCCATCCAGAGGGCCCGGGGTACATCTGACTTCTGTCATCATTTTTCTAGGTTGCAAGAAATGGAAATTGATCTAACTTCCAGCTTCTTCAAGCTTTGGAAAGAGGTCGAGTTTCTAGAAGCATCTCCGAAAATGGAAAGTGTAAGCTTCCAGCACACAGTGCCACTGAGGGCTGACGAGGAAGAAGGAGAGAGGCCGGCAGGAGTGGACGCGGGTGCCCCGCACTCAGCTGGAAAAGCCAGTGTCACCGGGTTCTGCCATTTGAATGTGGGAGGGGAGCCCGGGACGGGGGCGGAAGGGGGGTGTGCTCCTCCTGTTGTCCCTAAAATCTGTCGGGTACAAGCAGGTAAACCCCAGAGTAGGTAACTCCTCAATTCAGCTCAACGGCTCTCTGACAGCCCTCGAGTTACCAGGGAGTGTGTCTCCCTCACTATGTGGACCCCGTCCTGCCATGGCAGGGCTCTGCCTGACTGCAGATACACACGCATGCCTGCAATATACCTGTCTGTCTCCCCTCCTCTACGATGAGCTCCCAGGGACAAGGACCGGACACTTATTTTTGGCTCCCTGTCCCCACTGCTTGGCAGCAGGAAAAGAGAGGCGCCTGCAGAAACGGCAACATGGCAATGTAGCCCCCGGATGGGAGATTTTTACTGAGGAAAAGAAAGGCATTGAAGGCCGGGCATGGTGGCTCACGCCTGTAATCCCAAGCATGCTGGGAGGCCGGGCCAGGAGGATCTCTTGAGCCCAGGAGTTCGAGACCAGCCGGAGCAACATGGCGAGATCCTGTCTCTACAAAAAATAAATAAATAAAAAAAATTAGCCAAGCGTGGTGGTGTGAGCCTGTAGTCCCAGCTACGTGGGAGGCTGAGGCTGCAGTGAGTTATGATTGCATCCCTGCACTCTAGCCTGGGCTACAGAGCAAGCTCCTGCCTCAAAAAGAAGAAAAGAAAAGAGGGGGTGGGGGGGAGGGGAGGGGAATCCCAGATCGTTCTTATTTCTCCTTTCAGAGTCTGCAGGCAGCACTTTGGAGGCACTCTAGGGAAGAAAGCCTGCTAGGTTCTGGAAAAGAAGTGCCAGCTGGGCGCCGTGGCTGACTCCTGTAATCCCAGCACTTTAGGAGGCCGAGGTGGGCGGATCACCTGAGGTCAGGAGTTCGAGATCAGCCTGGCCCACAGGGTGAAACCCCCATCTCTGCTAAAAATACAAAAATTAGCTGGGCCTGGTGGTGGGCGCCTGTGATCCCAGCTACTTGGGTGGCTGAGGAGGGAGAATCGCTTGAACCCAAGAGGCAGAGGTTGCAGTGATCCGAGATTGCACCACTGCCCTCCAGCCTGGGTGAAGGAGCAAGACTCCGCCTCAAAACAACAGCAGAGAAAGAAGCCCCCGGGACTGGGCTGCGGGCTGCGTCCTCTGCAGGCCCCAGCTGCCCTCTACCCACCCCTGCAGGCGTTCAGACAGATGCAGCACGTCCTTCAGGGCGGCAGGGAGAAGCTGCTGGCAGACAGGAATGGGCGTGCAGGAGCAGCAGGGTCTGTGGCCGCTCCTGAGCCTGCGGGGAAACGCTCGCACGGACAGACGGCCGGACGGACAGATGGGCAGCAGGGATCGCAGGCCTGGCCCGGAGCACGAGCCACGACGCAATCGTCACAGCCTGCGCTACCTTCCCTGGTATTCTGGGAATCTAAATCAATCCCATACCCCGGACGGCAAGCCAGAAGCACATGCCAGTCCCGGGCTGGGCAGAGGGCCACGCGGTCCCCCCTCACCACCACCCCTCCCTTTGCCTTCAGTCAAATCACCTTTTATAGGCACGCTGATGGTTAGCAGCTGGAGGGGGTCAAAGGACTAGAAGACCAAACAGCAGAAGCGCTGGGTGCAGAGGGGGAGACTTGATGCGGGCTGAGGTCAAAACCCCGGGCTCTGGGGCAGGTGCTCAGTTCAGGGAAGTCGAGAGACAGCTGGGCCAGAGCTTTGCAAGGATAGAAGGCACCCGGGTCCGGGCACCCTGGAAAGCACTTCCTTACGTAGGAGCCTGTGGGGCTCACGGGGCTCTACAAGGGAGGAGGGGGCAGCCTGCTCTCTCTTTCCCTCTTTCTTTCTTTTCTTTCTCTTTCTTGTCTTTCTCTTTCTTCCTTTGTCTCTTTCTCTTTCTTGCACTGCCCACCTCTTTCTTTTTTCTTTCCATCCTTTCCTTCCTTCTCTGCCCACTCTTTTCTCTTTCTCTTCCTTTCTTCCTTCTATCTTTTCCTTCTTTCTTTCTTTTTTTTTTTTTAGTAGAGATGGGGTTTCACCACATTCGCCAGGCTGGTCTCGAACTCCTGACCTCAGATGATCCACCCACCTCAGCCTCCCAAAGTGCTGGGATTACAGGCGTGAGCCACCGTGCCCAGCCCTTTTCTTTTCCTTTCTTTCTCTTTCTTCCTTTCCTTCTTTCTCTGACCACTTTTTCTTTCTCTTTCTTTCTTCTGTTCATCCCCCTTTCTTTCCGTCTCTCTCTCTCTTCCCCCCCTCCTTCCTTCTTTTGTTCCTCTGTCTCTCTCTCTCTCTCTCTCTCTCTCTCTCTCTCTCTCTCTCTCTCTCGATTTCTTTCTTTCTTTTTTTTTTAGACAGTTTCACTGTCTCTGCCCAGGCTGGAGTACAGTGGCACAATCTCCGCTCACTGAAACCTCCGCCTCCCGGGTTCAAGCGATTCTCCTGCCCCAGCCTCCCAAGTAGCAGGGATTATAGGTGCCCGCCTGTATTTTTAGTAGAGATGGGGTTTCACAGTGTTGGCCAGGCTGGTCTCAAACTCCTGACCTCGTGATCCACCCGCCTTGGCCTCCCAAAGTGCTGGGATTGCAAGTGTGAGTGATTGCGCTCAGCCTGACTTTTTTTTTTCTTTTTTGGGGGGATAGAGTTTCACTCTTGTCACCCAGGCTGGAGAGCAGTGGCACGATCTCGGCTCACTGCAACCTCCACCTCCCAGATCCAAGCGATTCTCCTGCCTCAGCCTCCCAAGTAGCTGGGATTACAGGCGCCTGCCCCCATGGCTGGCTCATCTAAAAATTTTAGGATATCATCATGTTGGCCAGGCTGGTCTTGAACTCCTGACCTCAGGTGATCCACCTGCCACAGCCTCCCGAAGTGCTGGGGTTACAGGCGTGAGCCACCGCGCCCAGCCTTCTTTCATTCTTTCTTCCTTTTTTCTGAGACAGGGTCCTGCTCTGTTGCCCAGGCTGGAGTGTGTGCAGTCACAGCTCACTGCAGCCTCAACCTCCTGGGCTCAAGTGATCCTCCCACCTCAGCTTCTTGACTAGCTGGGACTACAGACACACATCACCACGATCAGCTAATTTTTAATTTTTTCATAGAGACAGGGTCTCGCTATGCTACCCAGGCTACTCTCAAACTTCTGGGCTCAAGTGATCCTCCTGCCTCAGCCTCCCAAGGTGCTGGGATTACAGGCATGAGCCACAGTGCCACGCCCTTGTTTACTGTTCAAAAGTTGGCAACTCTGTGGCATTAATTACATGTCCACCACATGCAAACATCAGCACCATCTATCTAGTTCCAGAAATTTGTCATCACCGGGAATGGGAACCTTCCCAGTTTAGTTTTGAAATGTCTTCCAAACAGACTGCACCACCCGAGCGCGTGGTCGGTCTTCCCTGTCTTGGCTGCCTTCCCACGTCCTGACTTTTTATTTTTGAGACAGGGTCTAACTCTGTCACACAGGCTGGAGTGCAGTGGTGCCATCTCAGCTCACTGCAGCCTCCAACTCCCGCGCTCAAGCAATCCTCCCACCTCGGCCTCCCAAGGAGTTGGGACTGCAGGCACACCCCACCACACCCAACTCATTTTTGTATTTTTTTTTTTAGAGAAAGGGTCTCCCTATATTGCTCAGGCTGGTCTCGAACTCCTGGGCTCAAGCTAGAGTTGCCAACTTTTGAATATGCTTGGAGTCTGATGACAGAATCTGTTCATCCCAGGATTTCAGTTGCTTTCTTGGGCCTGATACGTCTAAGAGATGGGAAACCACACCCGGATTTGGTCCTTCCCACCACTGCCCTGTATCTCTGTCTGGGAAAATCATTCACACAAACCACCCTTTGCTGTTGAACTTGGGGTGGTGAGAAAATCACTCTAGGGCAGAAGGCTTTCTCTTTTTCATCCCTCCCTCCTTCTGCCCCTTCCCTCTCCTCTTTTCCTCCCTCCCTCCCTTCCCCTCTTCCTTCCTTCCTTCCTTCCGTCTTTCCTTCCTTTC
>NW_016107690.1:1725504-1726756 GCF_001604975.1 Cebus imitator | reverse complement strand
GAGCGAAACTCTGTCTCAAAAAAAAAAAAAAGAAAAAAAAAAGAAAGAGAGAAATACATATTAGGACGGAGCAAGCTAAACTACATTGCATATAAAACCCGCTTGGGGCCAGTCTGTGAGTTCCTCCCACACAAGGCTCAGCCTGGCACTGGGACTCACCACCACCCCCCTGCCCCCGCCAAAGTGGTCTGTGGTATCAGCTTGGACCAGAGGTGCTCACTCCCCTCATGGCATACAGAGGCTTTCTAGGGAGCAGTTCCCCCCACGACAGCAATACTTTCAGGTGACAGTGACACGGGGCGGCAAAACCGGTTCCCTCCTGGCAGGCAGCCAGACGCACACACGCAGGCAAACCACGCCATTCAGAAAGTTCACCTGCCACTGGAGACGCAGCTCTTAGAGGGAGATCAGAAGATCAGATGGTATTTTGAGAGAAAAAAAAAAAAAGGTTAAGCAAAGTGAGAGGGAAGTGGGAGGGGGAGAAAAAAAAAACCCATAAAGGTTAGCCCTGCCGCCCATGACACAGAAATGTGCCACGTCGGCTTCAACACCTAAAAGTCAGAGCTGCTCGCAGTGGGGAAGAGTGGGCGGTGGAGGGGGGGCGGTCTCAGGAGCAGAAAAGCCAAGACGAAGAGTAAGATCTGATGCTGCAGAGGTTCCGCCCATGTGGGCTCTGCCCCGGGAAAAATGAAACTCCCAGAGCTCAGGCATGGCGAGGCCTGCGGGCTGGAGGGATGGACTTTTCACACCCTCGGGATGACAAAGGTCGTCTGTACAGGTGGGCGACCCCACAGGCACGCAGATGGCCTCGGTGCAGCTCCCCAGCACCCCCAAATGACGCAGGTCAGCAGGCTCACGTGTCCCCAGATGCAGCACACCTGTGCCGCTTGAGTCACCTGCAGAGTCAGGAGACCAGGAACCTGGAGGAGCTCCCCTGGCGGCCACCGGACACCCCAGGGCAAGGTGCCAGGTGCCTCCCGGGCAGGCTCCCCAGTGCAGCAGAGGATTTGGATGGGAAAGCCTCAGGGCCTTCCTTCCTTCCCCAAGTAGGGCAGACATGGAGAACACACTCCCCCAGGGCCTGCACTGAGGCTGCCAGGGCGCCTCTCAGGTTCCCCACTCTGGTTTTTGGGAACCCTGTCCGCTGGCAATGAGGCCCCCATCACACCCCTGGACGCCTGCGACCACAGCCGGAATCGGTGTGCCTTCTCCAAAGCCACCTTCTCACCTGCTTTTTTCTTTTCCTTTTTTT
>NW_016107690.1:1715974-1725389 GCF_001604975.1 Cebus imitator | reverse complement strand
GCTCACTGCAACCTCCACTTCCCAGGTTCAAGCCATTCTGTCTCAGCCTCCCGAGTAGCTGGGACAACAAGCACACACCACCAGGCCCGGCTAATTTTGTATTTTTTTTTTAGTAGAGACGGGGTTTCTCCCTGTTGGTCAGGCTGGTCTTGAACTCCCGACCTCAGGCGATCCTCCCACCTCAGCCTCCCAAAGAGCTGGGATTGCAGCTGTGAGCCATCACGCCTGACTGTGACCCGCTTTTTAAAGAAATTGAGGTAAGGTTTGCATAATGTAAAGTTAAGCATTTTAAAGTGAACACTTGAGTGGCATTCAATACCTTCACAACATTGTGCGACCATCACGCCTACCTAGTTTTTGTGCATTCTTTTTTTTTTTTTGAGACAGAGTTTCGCTCTTGTTACCCAGGCTGGAGTGCAGTGGCGCGATCTCGGCTCACCGCAACCTCCGCCTCCTGGGTTCAGGCAATTCTCCTGCCTCAGCCTCCTGAGTAGCTGGGATTACAGGCATCCACCACCACGCTCAGCTGATATTTGTATGTTTAGTAGAGACGCGGTTTCACCATGTTGGCCAGGATGATCTTGAACTCCTGACCTCATGATCTGCCTGCCTCAGCCTCCCAAAGTGCTGGGATTACAGGCGTGAGCCACCGTGCCCGGCCAATTTTAGTATTTTTAGTAGAGACGGAGTTTCACCATGTTGGCCAGGCTGGTCTTGAACTCCTGACCTCAGGTGATCCTCCCACCTCCGCCTCCCAAACTGCCGAGATGACAAGCACAAAAGAACATCTTTCATTTTTGCAATATGCTGACAGATTTCAGAAGAGGTTTGAACCAAATTGGCCTCCAGGATACGTTTCTCCCAGGCCAGGTTTGGTTTCAGTCAGCCTGGGTGCGCAGACACCTGTCTCCTGGGCACTAAACGGGACACTCTCAGTTCCAATCAGGCAGTGGGGGCTGGGAGGGACCCAGCTCACGTGCCAAGCTCGGGGGAAGTGTCCTAAACATTCTCAGAAATGACCGCGCCCGGCACTGGCCCTGGGTGGCTTCCGTCTCCCCATCTGCTTTCTGGGAAGTGGGGACCCTCCCCAACACTAGCCCCAGGTGTGGCGCCCAGGGTTCCCCGCCACCCAGACCCTTACTAAGCCACTCAGCCCAGGCATCCAGGGCCTGGCGAGACAGCCTGGGAGGCGCAGAGTGGGGACTGATGACTTGGGAGCGGGTATCGCGAATGTCTAGGCGCAGACTGACTTCAGGGGCGAGGAATTCCGCCTGGCGAGCGTCTGGACTGCGGTGTTTCTGGGAGGCTGGAAGCTGGAGCCAGCACAGGTCTCCCGGGAGCTGGGCTGTGCTGCCACCTGCCGGTCACGGCCCGAGAGGTGGCCTCACTGTCACCATGAGGGGGCTGGAGATGCCCCGTCCCACGACCGTGGCAGGAGGGGGTCCCGTCCTGCGTGGGTCTTCTGGCAGGTGCGAAAGACGGTGCGCAGCCTGAATCTATTTAATGATTTATTTAAAAATGCAATTTACTGGTTGTTCCTTCCTATGTGTAGTGCTGCTTTCAGAAGCTCTTGTAAAGCAGGCCCGGTGGTGATGAAATCTCTGAGTACTTGCTTGTTCACAAAAGATTTTATTTTTCCTTCAATTATGAAGCTTAGTTTGGCTGGATGTGAAATTCTGGATTGAAAAGCCAGCTGGTATTAAATGGCAGTATTAAACTCACATATATCAATATTAATCCTAAATTTAAATTGACTAAATGCCCCAATCAAAATGCACAGACAGGCAAATTGGATGAAAAGCCAAAACCCACCGGTATGCTGCATTCAGACCCATCTCACACGCAAGGATACACAAAGACTCAAAACAAAGGGATGGAGGAAGATTTACCAACCAAATGGAGAGCAAAAATAAATAATAATAAAAAGCAGGAGTTGCAATTCTCGCCTCTGATAAAACAGACTTTAAAGCAACAAAGATCAAAACAGGAAAGGAAGACATTACATAATGGAAAAAGGATCAACGCAACAAGAAGAGCCAATGATCCTAAATATATACGCACCCAATGCAGGAGCACCCAGAAACATAAGGCAAATTCTTAATGACTTATAAAGAGACTTAGACTCCTATGCAATAATAGTGGGAGACCTTAACGTCGCATTGTCAGTATTAGACGGATCAATGAGACAGAAAATTAACAAGGATATCCAGGACTTGAACTCAGGCCTGGAACAAGTAAACTTAATAAACATTTATAGAGCTCTCCACCCCAAACCCACGAAACACACGTTCTTCTCAGCACCGCATCACGCCTACTCTAAAAGTGGCTGCATAACTGGAAGTAAATCACTCCTCAGTAACTGCATAGCATTTCACAGGTTTAAATGAAATATCGGTTGGCTGCTTGTTCGTTATTTTCCTCCCTTATTCCTTCCTGTCTCCATCGTTAAGCACAATTATTGGCATAAAAGAGGTTTTCAATATCCATTTTTAGACTGCATTCCAGCCTGGGCAATAAAGCAAGACTCCCGTTCTCTCTCCCTCTTTCTCTTCCTCTTTCTCTCTTTCATTCTTTTGTTTTTCTTTCTCTTCTTTCTTTTTTTCTTTCTTTCTTTCTTAAAAAAAAAAAAAAAAAGTAATTTAAAGGCCCAGCGCGGTGGCTCACACCTGTAATTCCAGCACTCTGGGAGGCCGAGGTGAGTGGAACTTGAGGTCAGGAGATCAAGACCAGCCTGGCCAAGATGGTGAGACCCCCCCATCTCTACTAAAACTACAGAAGTTAGCCGGGCATGGTGACGGGTGCCTGTAATCCCAGCTACTCAGGAGACTAGCAGGAGAATCGCTCGAACCCAGGAGGTGGAGGCTGCAGTGAGCCTTGATCATGCCACTGCACTCCAGGTTGGGCAATAGGGTGAGATTCTGTCTCTAAAAAAATAAAAAGTAGTCTGGGAGCAGTGCCTCACACCTGTAATCCCAGCACTTTGGGAGACCGAGGCAGGTGGATTCTCCTGCCTCAGTCTCCTGAGTAGCTGGGATTACAGGCTTCTGCCACCACGCTGGGCTACTAAAAATGTTGCCCAGGTTGGTCTCGAACTCCTGACCTCAGGTGATCTGCCCATCTCGGCTTCCCAAAGCACTCGGGTTACAGGTGTGAGCTGCCATGCCCAGCCAACTTCAGATGTTTTGCTTTAAGTGGAGGAGGTGCCCACGGAGGCAGAGGTGCCCCAGGCCCTGAACGTCCTAACATGGCCCTGTAGCCGAGTAGGATCAGCCAGGGAAAAGGATGGGATGTAAAGGCTGTGAAAAAGGAATTCAGACAAAGAACTTCTGGTGAGAAGTGAACCCCGCTGGTGGCTGCGGCCTCCTGGTGGCACAGCCCGCATGCGGTCTCCTGTTGAATCAGCGCCTACATTGAACTAGGTGAATTCACTGAATTATGTTGAATTAGGTGTCGAATTAACACGTAGGGTGGCTTTGGGCTCTTGGGCCCTCACCTGAAGTCCACTCTCTGAAGCCACTGCCTCACTGGATGAGCAGGTGTCTACACTGCCCAGAGTGGGGGAGAGCCTGCGTTAATTACTTGGAAAAAATGTGTCTGTTCCCTGCTCACAGTAGTCGCGATAATAAACTCCAGATGGGGCAGATGGCAAAAACCAGGGGGACCCCCAGCTCCTGGGATTCACCTCCTCTCCCTCCCCACTCAGGGTGGGATTTCAATGTGTGAAGCCTCCTGAGAACTCAGTGGAGCAGAGGATCATGGGATAAGGAGTCTCTTGGGGGTCTGTAGATTCCCCTAACCTGGGGGGGGGTCTCAATCAGGGGACACTGGGCAATGTCTGGGGACATCTGTCATTGTCAGAACTGGGGGTGCTCCTGCCAGGGAGTGGGTGGAGGCCGGGGACGCCACTTAGCACATGCAGTGCCCAGGACGGCCCCACCCCAGAGAACGATTCGGCCCCAAATGTCCACAGTCCTGAGCAGAAGAGACTGTGATTTAAATATTTGGAAAAAAAGATCAAGGGACCTTGCCTATGCCAATAAACTCAGACTCCAGCAGTGGGTGAATCCCGAATGAAAAAGGCGCGAATGAGAAACTCTTAACAGCTTTGAGTCGCGTTCCGGTGTGTGGAGGGCCGAGCCGTGTATCTCTGTTCACCCATGGATGGACATTTGGGTCACTTCCACCTTTTCAACACTGTGAGCCATTCTGTATGAACACTGGTGGCAAGGTTCTATTTGAAGACCTGCTTCCAACTCCTCTGGGCACACAGCTAGGAGTGGAATTACTGGGTCATGTGACGACTCCGCGTTCAGCCTTTTGAGGAACTGCCGGACTGGCTTCCATGGAAGCGGCCCCATATCACATCACACATCAGTAACAGAAATTCTTTTTTTTTTGAGACAGAGTCTCACTCTGTCACCAGGCTGGAATGCAGTGGCACGATCTCGGCTCACTGCAATCTCCACCTCCCTGGTTCAAATGATTCTCCTACCTCAGCCTCCCGAGTAGCTGGGATTACAGGCCCCCACCACCAAGCCCAGCTAAGTTTTGTATTTTTAGTAGAGACAGGGTTTCACCATGTTGGTCAGGATGGTCTCGATCTCCTGACCTTGTGATCTGCCCACCTCCACCTCCCAAAGTACTAGGATTACAGGTGTGAGCCACCGCGCCCAGCCAGTAACAGAAATTCTTAACAGCTTAAGGCTGGCGAAGGTCACCTCCATAGCGACACCTAACGGCCGGGCAAGTGCCATTCAGAATCCATTCAGGGAACCTGGGCCCCGTGCCCACCCCCAGGGCTTCTTGGTAAAGGGAGCTGGCCTTGTACAGGTGGGTGCATGGCAGGCATCTGTTCTGACACCACATCCTCACCACCCGGTGAACCACACTGGGATCAGACACCAAGGCTCGAGAGGTCCCAGCAGGGTGGGAAGAGAGCTCCTCCAGCCGCAGTCTGAGCATGGTCGCCAGAAAGCAGGTGAGACTTTCCCTGCCACCTTCTCCCTGCCCTCCGCGTACCTGCCGGGGGTCCCTGCACGTCGGGTCTCATGAACATGTATGGTGAAATGCACACAGCAGGTGGGCCGGACACAGTGGCTCACGCCTGTAATCCCAGCACTTTGGGAGCCAAGGCGGGCAGATCACAAGGTCAGGAGATCAAGACCAGCCTGACCAACATGGTGAAACCCCATCTCTACTAAAAAAAAAAAAAAAAATACAAAAAATTAGCCAGGCATGGCAGTGGGCACCTGTAGTCCCAGCTACTCGGGAGGCTGAGGCAGGAGAATGGCTTGAGCCTGGGAGGTGGAGGCTGCAGTGAGCTGAGGTTGCGCCACTGCACTCAAGCCTCGGTGACAGAGACACTGTCTCAAAAAAAAAATAAAAGAAAGAAAAATGAAAACAACATCAAAACTCCCTTTACAGACATTCCATGCAGTATGACAGTGGCATTCACACAGCCATCATCTCTAGCTAGTTCTAGAACATTCTCAATGTAAGGCCAGTTGCCTCACCGGGAGCTCGGACACGCCCACTACTGCACTTGGCACCTAGCCTGCCTTGGAAAACCCCTCTGCACTCAACACTAAGCTCTGCACTCGGCACCTAGCCCGCCATTGGAAAATCCCGCCTACCTACCAATAGCAGCCTGCCCCGACCACACCCTGTTTCCCCGCAACCAATCAAATACCTTCACTCCCTATAAAAACCCCATGCCCAGAAGAGTCAGGCATGACTTCCCTGGCCTCTTTCCCCAGGACCATGGAACCTCGCCCGGGAGCTTAATAAATTGGCATTTAATCTTCTTGTGCTGGCCTCAGTTTCCTCATTTTAAACTCAGCAATAACCCTTACACTCAGCACCCCCAAAAGACACCCCATCCCCATTAGCTGTCACTTCCCATCTCCCTTTTCAGCCCCCTGCACCCACGCATCCTCTTCCTGCCTCTCTGGACCGGCCTGTCCTGGACATTTCATAGAAATGGGACCACATGCTGTGTGGTCCTTTGCATCTGGCGTCTCTCACTGAGCGTGACGTCCCCAAGCTGCATCTGCGCTGCGGCCTGGGTCAGAGCCTCGTTCACAGCTGAGCCATGTTCCAGTGTGTGGAGGGCCACACTGTGTTTATTTTTCACCCACGGATGGAGACTTGAGTCACTTACACCTTTTCACCATTGTGGTAGTAGGAACTGTGTGAACATTTGTGGCAAGGTTCTATTTGAACACGTGCTTCCAATTCCTCCAGGCACATAACTAGGAGCGGAATTGCTGGGTCATGTGAAGACTCCGTGTTCAGCCTTTTGAGGAACCGCCAGACCAGCTTCTACGGTGGCGGCCCCATCTCGCACAGCACGTCAACGCCGTGAGTGCCTCCTCTTTTAAACAAGGTGCTGACGCAGGAGGCAGGCAGCTGCCGGTTCGAGGCCACCCTGGAGCCGTCGGCAGAGTCAGAACTTGCAGCCGTGATTTGTGCTGCGGCTTCAGCCCAAGGCCTCCTTCCCTGGCTTCAGTGCTGGGCTGGGCAAAGTGTGTGGAACAGCCCAGCTTTCTGGGCCACTTTTGGGCACTTGGTAGCCACTGCCTCCCAGGTCATGCAGGTGACTGTGAATGAAAGTGTCTTGGAACCAGAAGCTTCCGGCACAAGCACGCTGCTTAGCACAGGACTCTCAGAAACACTTCAGCTTATTTCAGCCTCATTACATTCCACTAACCCAAGGCCTCTGAAGTCCGGGGCTGGAGTGTTCTCTGGGTAGGGGTCGTCCTGGGGATTGCAGGGTGCTGAGCAGCATCCCTGACCCCCACCCAACTGCTGGCCTTTCAGAGGGGCAGAGCTCACCAGCTGTCCAGACATGGAGCACGGCCCAGCCCTGCAGCTCTCACACTGCCTCGGGCTGTGAGTCCTGAGGACCCCATTGGTCAGGTTGAGAAGCCACACCAGGTCACCTCAGACCAAGAACAGTTAACAGGACACAGGTCCAAGGTGCTTCATGACTGTCCTCCTCCCTGTCCTCCTCTCTGCCTCCAGCCCTGAAAGGCCTGGCCTGGGCCCCTCCTGTGACTCCCAGACCTCTGCCTCCAGGGAGCTCTCCAGAATGCCCTTCCTCCTGCCTTCAATGCTCCTCCCCATCCTGCAGCAGTCGGCAGTTGGCGAAGATGTCCCCTCCTTCGAGACCTTCCCGGACACCACGTGGCACAGTCTCTCTCTCCTCATGGTGCCACCTCATCCTATTTTCTTTTCTTTTCCTTTTTAAATTTTTTTTTTGAGACAGGGTCTTGCTCTGTTGCCCACGCTGGAGTGCAATGGTGCAATCACAGCTCCCTGTAGCCTCAGCCTCCTGTGTCGCTGGAACTACAGGTGTGCACCACCATGCCCGGCTAATTTTATTAATTTTTTGTAGAGATAGGGTCTTGCTACGTTGCCCAGACTGGTCTCAAACTCCTGGCCTCAAGTGATCCTCCCGCCTCAGCCTCCCAAAGTGCTGGGATGATAGGCGTGACCATTTTGTTACCTTCTAAGACCTTCTGTTTGGTTTGTCTGTGTGTCTGGGAGTGTGCTGTCTCTGTGTGACAGATTCTATCTGAGGACAGGACCTGATTTCACCTGCCTCGGGCTGGGCCCCAGGCACCCAGGCTATCCCTGGCACACAGTGAATGTCGGGTCAATATCTGCTGACCGACTAATGGGCTGGCCTCCCATTCATCCTTCCGCCCACCGGCTTCTCCATCTTACCCAAATCCTTGCCGACCCCAGCACACTGAGGGCATGGTCACTTTTACCCCCACCTTGCAAAGCTCTCAGCCATTTTTTTTTTTTCTGTTCTATCTGTGTGTGTGTATTTTGGGGGCAGGATCTCGCTCTGTCACCCAGGCTGGAGTGCAGTGGCACAACGTTAGCTCGCTGCAACCTCCGCCTCCTGGGTTCAAGTGATTCTCCTGCCTTAGCGTCTCGTGTAGCTGGAATTACAGGCGTGCGACACCATACCCACTAATTTTTTGAATTTTGAGTAAAGAGGGGGTTTGGACATGTTGGCCAGGCTGGTCTTGAACTCCTGACCTCAAATGATCCGCCCGCCTTGGCCTCCCAAAGTGCTGGAATGACAGACGTAAGCCACCATCCCTGGCCTGTTCTATTTTTTTTTTTAATAAACAATTTTATTTGGAGTAATTTTAGATTTACAGGAAAGGTGCAAAGAGAGCATCCCCGCCCACGCCTCACCAGCTTCCTCTCACGGGGCCATCCTCCCTAACCACAGGGCACTGCTCACAGCTGGGTAACGCTGGCACCTTCTAGTCACCAAACGGCACATTAGATGCAGGTTCCCCAGTTTTCCCCTCGTGGCCTTTCCCGCCCCATCCTGACCCCGTGCAGGAGCCCACGTGGCGTCTGACCGTCACATCTGCCCGGGTTCCTCTAGCTCTGACGGTTTCTTGGTCTGTCTTTGGCATTTCCACGAACTTTTTTGTCTGTTTAGAAAAACGGTTACTACTCATGAAAAACAAAAAAATGTCATTCTGGCTACCCTGAGAGTTTATTGCTATTTTATTTTATTATTTTTGAGATGCAGTTTCACTCTTGTTGCAGAGGCTGGAGTGCAGTGCGGTGATCTCGGCTCACTGCAACCTCCGCCTCCCGGGTTCAAGCGATTCTCCTGCCTCAGCCTCCTGAGTAGCTGGGACTACAGGTACAGGCCACCACGCCCGGCTAATTTTTGCATTTTTAGTAGAGATGGGATTTCATCACATTAGCCAGGCTGGTCTCAAACGCCTGACCTCAGGGTATCTGCCCGACTCAGTCTCCCAAAGTGCTGGGATTACAGGTGTGAGTCACCGCACCAGGCCAAGTTGCACATTTTCAAAGCGCAAATTTTGTGGTGTGTAAATTATATCTCCATAAAGCTATTTTTTAAAAAAACTGTAGAATGAAAGAAAGGCGGACCCCCTGCACTCCGGCTACAGGATGCTGTCCAACCTCCTCTCTCTGCAGGTAGGTCACTGCCCCCCTCGCAAACCTCTGCCCCGATCCCCCAACTTACACCCCAGAGCTGGGCCAAAGCACTAGGAAACCTGTCACACCAGGGGCCGCTCCAGCCTCAGACCAACAGGATATAAAAATAGATGAAGCCTCAGAACCGTTTCCTATAGAAACAAATTAGAAAGCGCTTGGGGGGCCGGGCAAGGTGCCTGACACCTCTAATCCCAGCACTTTGGGAGGCCAAGGAGGGCAGATCACAAGGTCAGGAGTTCGAGACCAGCCTGGCCAATATGGTGAAAGCTCATCTCTACTAAAAATACAAAAATTAGCCGGGCATGGTGGTGCACGCCTGTAATCTCAGCTACTCGGGAGGCTGAGGCAGGAGAACGGCTTGAACCCAGGAGGTGGAGGGTGCAGTGAGCCCAGATTGTGCCATTGTGCTCCA
>NW_016107690.1:1690689-1715939 GCF_001604975.1 Cebus imitator | reverse complement strand
AAAGCAGTTGGGTAGGAGTCCAACATTTTCAAGCAATTAAAGTCAAAAGAAGATTTTCAACAAAATGTACCAGCTGGGGTGTGCTTGGGGTGTGCTTCTTAGGGTCCGCCCTTGGCCAACCTGGAGGGACCTGGGGTGCACCTGTGCTGTCAGCACCCCCGGCCGAGGTGCACAGAACACACTCCGGCGGTAGAAACGCTGGCTCCCTTCCAGGCTAAGTTTCCAGTTTCATTTATTTTTAATCTAATTTTATTTATTTATTTATTTTTTGAGTCAGAGTCTCACTCTGTTGCCCAGGCTGGAGCACAATGGCACAATCTCGGCTCACTGCGACCTCTGCCTCCCGGGTTTACGCAATTCTCTTGCCTCAGCCTCCCGAGTAGCGGGGACTGCAGGCTCGCGCCACCACGCCCAGCTAACTTCTTTGCCTCTTTAGTGGAGACGGGCTTTCACCATCTTGGCCAGGCTCGTCTCGAACTCCTTGTGATCCACCCGCCTCCACCTCCCAAAGTGCTGGGATTACAGGCGTAAACCACCGTGCCCAGCCCCAGTTTCATCTATAAAAGGGGCGACGTGGCCCTTTCCCACAGGAAAGGTTGCAGCTGACACAGAGGCAGTGTGACTCGTAGAGGCTTCCGCTAACAGGGGCCTCACCAACAGTCACCTTTTCTTACCACCACAGCGCCTTCCTCCTGGGGCGGCCTCTCCCCCTCTGCACACCCCAGTGGCTTATTGAGACCAGAGTAATGCTCACTTCCCTTGCAAAGGATGTAGTGATGTCCCCTCAAAATTCTTGTCCATGAGGAACCTCAGAAGATGATTGTTACCGACTAATTGCATTTGCTTAAAAGTCTTATGTTGAGGCCAGCCGCGGTGGCCTGTCATCCCAGCACTTTGGGAGGCTGAGGCAAGTGGATCACCTGAGGTCAAGAATTCGAAACCAACCTGACCAACGTGGAGAAACTCTGTCTCTACTAAAAATACAAAATTAGCTGGGCATGGTGGTGCATGCCTGTAATTCCAGCTACTCGGGAGGCTGAGGCAGGAGAATTACTTGAACCTGGGAGGCGGAGGTTGCAGTGAGCTGAGATGACACCACTGCACTCCATCCAGCCTGGGCGACAGAGCGAGTCTCAAAAATATAAACAAACAAAAAGGAGACACGGAGCAGAAAACAGAAGCGGAGACTGGAGCAATTGAACTCTAAGTACAAGCCGAGGTTTGCCAGAGCTCCCAGAAGCCAGAGGACGCCGTAAGTATCCTCTCCTGCAGCCCCCAGAGGGAGCACGCCCCTGTGGACACCTTGATTCAGAGCTTCTGCCCTCCAGCATCGTGAGAGGATACGTGTCTGGGGACTGATGGCTCCGGGTCCGTGGTCCTCTGTTACAGCAGCCACGGAGACTCATCTACTCGCTTCTGTCCCCTTCCCTCACGCTGATTGCTACAGAGGAGTGAGTTCGATTCCCTCCGCCCAAACCCCACCAACTATTTAAAGGACACTTCCTCCTCACCTTTGTCCCCACAGGCATTCAAGCTGCCCTGATGTGACCACCACCTGCCACCTTTTCCCAACTGTTTCTTCTTTTTTTTTTTCTTTCCCTGTGGTAGATTATTAAACACTGGCTCTGTCCCAGGCAGGCTGCCAGGCACGTGGAACGGGGCTGACCACAGCACCCTCAGGCCAGCTCGCCACCCAAGCCTCTGCCCTCCTTGGAGCCAAGTCTTCCTGGCGGTTCTGTGTTTGTTTGTTTTTTGAGACGGAGTTTCACTCTTGTCACCCAGGCTGGAGTGCAGTGGCACGATCTCGGTTCACCGCAACCTCCGCCTCCAGGGTTCAAGCGATTCTCCTGCCTCAGCCTCCCGAGTAGCTGGGATTACAGGCGTGCACCACCATGCCCGGCTCATTTTGTATTTTTAGTAGAGGCGGAGTTTCTCCGTGTTGGCCAGGCTGTTCTCGAATTCCCGACCTCAGGTGATCTGCCTGCCTCGGCCTCCCAAGGTGCTGGGATTACAGGCGTGAGTCACTGCGCCCGACTCCTGGTGGTTTTTAAGCTTGCAAAGGGTGCAGGGTGAGTCCTGCAGAAGTCAGTGGTCAGTAATGAGGGCGGGGGGTTCAGCCCATCTCCAGGGAAAGCCCCCGAAACTGACAACACCAGTTGCTTCCAGGAAGGCGAGCCCAACGCCAGGAACACGGCAGAGAGGGGGCTTTGTTTTCACTGTGGACTATTCATACCCCTACAGTTCTGACACCCCAGGCAGAGTCACTGACGCAAAACATTTGTCCTTCTCCCTGGGGGTGTGCGTGCAAGCGAGGGTGGGTGGGGGAGAAGATACTCCCTGCCTAAGGTCCCCAATATCCAGGCTCAGTCTGAGCTCTTCTGTATCCCAGGAGGCAAAAAGGTGACCACGGCGTGGGCTGTGGTACCAACACCGGGATGAAGTGTGTTCCAAGCCTGGGCAACTTAGCAAGACCCCATCTTCACAAAAAAATTTAAAAACTATTAGCCAGGTGTGGTGGTGCACCTGTAGTCCCAGCTACTCGGGAGGCTGAGAGGGGAGGATCGCTTGAAGCCGGGAGGCGGAGGTTGCAGTGAGCCGAGATCGTGACACTGCACTCCAGCCCGGGAGACAGAGACCGCGTCTCAAAAAAACAGACGAACGAACAAATCTCGTGTGACTGCATGGCTAGGAGGTCCCTATAGCTGCCAGATTCACAGAGACAGGAAGCAGGATGGGGGCAGGACTAGGGGCTGGGGAGGGGACGGGGAGTGACTGTTTCTTGGGGACAGAGATTCGCTTTGGGAAGATGGAAAGTTCTGGAGATGGTGGTGGTGGTGGCTGCAGCGCCGTGTGAATGTGCTTAACGCGGCTGAGCTGTGCGCTTAGAAACCGCCTGACAGTAAAAGCTATATTGTATATATTTTTACCACAATTGAAAAAGAAAAGAGGCTGGGCAAGCAAGGTGGCTCACGCCTGTAATCCGAGCACTCTGGGAGACTGAGGCGGACGGATCACCTGAGGTCGAGAGTTTGAGACCAAGCTGACCAACGTGGAGAAACGCCGTCTCTACTAAAAAAAAAAGCTGGGTGTGGTGGTGGGCACCTGTAATCCCAGCTACTCGGGAGGCTGGGGCAGGAGAATCACTTGAACCCAGGAGGCAGAGGTTGTGGTGAGCTGAGATCGCGCCACTGCACTCCAGCCTGGGTGACAAGAGTGAAACTCCATCTCAAAAAAAAAAAAAAAAAAAAAAAAAAAAAAAAAAAAAGGCCCGGCACAGTGGCTCATGCCTAAAATCCCAGCACTTTGAGAGGCTAAGGTAGGCAGATAACGAGGTCAGGAGTTCGAGACCAGCCTGGCCAATGTGGTGAAACCCCGTCTCTACTAAAAACAAAAATTAGTCGGGCATGGTGGCAGGCACCTGTAATCCCAGCTACTCAGGAGGCTGAGGCAGGAGAACCACTTGAACCTGGGAGGCAGAGGTTACAGTGAGCCGAGATCATGCCCCTGCACTCCAGCCTGGGTGACAGAGTGAGACTTCAGAGAGAGAGAGGGGGAGAGAGAGAGAGAAAAGAGAGGGAGAGGGGGAGAGAGAGAGAGAGAGAGAGAGAGAGAGAGAGAGAGAGAGAGAGAGAGAGAGAGAGAGGAAGAGGGGGAGGAGCTCCAGCAGCTGTCAGGCAGAGCTCCACCTCTGCTGTCTCGTCGCCCAGGTACCACAGCACAGCAGGCCCCTCCTCCCTGGAGCAGTGACCGTGACCTGGCTGCCACCCCAGCAGCGGTTCCCAGCAGCTGAGCCCAGCAGCGCCTTCTGGGAAGGAGGGAGCCTTTCTGATAACTCCCCCCAGGCAGAGGGCAGGCGGGAATGGGGGCTGAGCACCTCCAGCCCACCCCACAGGCTCCAGGGTGTTTACTGAGCTTGGAGAATTCCACGCTGTGGGCTGGGCCACTCCTGCCATGAGACAGGAAGGGAAGGTCAGCTCAGGGCACAGAAGCCACGGCCTGGCTGTCACCCTTCCCTGTGGATGCAGAGCCGGGACCCCCGGGCAGGGGTGGACGCCTGCGGTTTACCTCCCTGGGGGCTGGGGCTGTGCCAAGGGTGCACGCGCTGTCCCCTGGGGTCCCTAGACTTCTCTCTCTCTCTCCTCTCTTTCTTTCTTTCTTGACAAGGTCTAGCTCTGTCTCATCCAGGCTGGAATGCAGTGGTGCCATCTCAGCTCCCTGCAATTTCCACTCCCAGGTTCCAAGCGATCCTCCTGCCTCAGCCTCCCGAGTAGCTGGGACCACAGGTGCACACCACCGCACCCAGCTAATTTTTTGTGGTTGTTGTTCTTTTTTCTTTTTACTAGATGATTAGAAGCAAGCACCCAGCTAATTAAAAAAAAAATTTTGTAGACACGGGGGGGGGTCTCACTCTTTTACCTAGGCTGGTCCCGAACTCCTGGCCTCAAACAGTCCTCCCACTTCAGCGCCTCAAATCACTGGGATTACAGTGCTTAGGGGCACTGAAGTGAGCCCAGCCAGGTATTTTATTTTATTATTTTATTTATTTTGAGATGGAATCTCACCTTGTCGTCGCCCCCCAGGCTGGAGTGCAGTGGCGAGATCTCGGCCCACTCGAACCTCCGCCTCCGGAGTTAAAGCGATTCTCCTGCCTCAGCCTCCTGAGTAGCTGGGACTACAGGTGCACACTGCCACACCCAGCTAATTTTTGCACTTTTAGTAGAGATGGGGTTTCACCATGTTGGTCGGGCTGGTCTCGAACTCCTGACCTTGAGATCCACCCACCTCAGCCTCTCAGAGTGCTGGGATTACAGGCATGAGCCACCGCGCCTGGCCTGTTTGTTTTTTGAGATAAAGGCTCACTCTGTCACCCAGGCTGGACTGCTCACTGCTGCTCACTGCAACCTCTGCCTCCCAGGTTCAAGAGATTCTCCTGCCTCAGCCTCCCAAGTAGCTGGGACTACAGGCACCCATCATCATGCCAGGCTAAATTTTGTATTTTTAGTAGAGACGCAGTTTCACCACGTCGGCCAGGCTGGTCTCGAACTCCTGAGCTCAGGTGATCCTCCCTCCTCGGCCTCCCAAAGTGCTGGATGACAGGCGTGAACCCCTGCACCCAGCCTGATTATTTCATTTACTCCCTGTGGTCACCCCGGACAGCAGGGGTGGTGATCATTTGCCATTTCACCAAACAGAAGCAGAGGGTGACCGGGGGTGCCCACCTGACTCGGCGTCTCCAGTGGGCATGTGAAGTCGATGCTGCTTCCGCCCCAGGCCTGAAGCCGGCCCCCTGCCCCAAACCAGTCACCATGGAAACCCACCAGGACCTCTGCCCACCACAGGAGGCTGGGGCGTCTCTCACCCTCTCTGTGCCTCAGTTTCCTAATCTGTCAGACAGGGAGGTTGGACCCAAACCAACTGATTGTTGTCATGGGTAGAGCCAGAACCTGCTATGACTCCCTCCTGCCTTCAGGATAAAACACCACCTCTGCCATGCGGCCTCCTCACTCTCTCCCTCAGCTTTTCAAAGTCCTGGAACCTCCTCTGCACCTGTGTCCCCCACTCCACCTGTCACCTTCAAGGCACTAGCAACACTCAACCCACGTCACTTCCTCCAGGAAGCCCTCTCTGATTTTTCAAACAGAGCTCCTGGTGTGGGCACCTGCTTTCACTCTTGGGTGGTGTTGTCTTAATCAGTTCATTCAATCAGGGTCTCAACTGGTGTCATTCTGCCCCCTTAAGGGACACTGGGTGGTATCTGGGGGCATCTGTGGTTTTCATGACTGAGGGTGCTCCTGGCATGGAGTGGGTGGAGCCCAGGGACGCTGCTCAGCGCCCTGCAGTGCCCAGGACGGCCCCGCCCCAGAGAGCTGTTCAGTGTCAGTGTCCACAGTGCCCGGGGGAGAAACCTGCTTTAATTATTTGGGAAGAAACCGAGGCGTCTCCCTGCTCATACCAGACGCTAGAAGAAACTCCAGATGGAGCCCATGGCATGACAGGGGGACCCCAGCTCCTGGGACTCACCCCCTCTCTCCCTTCCCACTCAGGGTGTGGATTTCCATGTGTGCAGGGCAGAGGAGCATGGGACGAACAGTCTCTTGGAGGTCTGTGGAATCCCCTATCCCAGGGGGTCTCAACCAAGGTGATTCTGTCCCAGGGATGCTGAGCAATGTCTGGGGATGTTTGTGGTGGTCACGGATGGCTGGGGGTGCTCCTGGCAGGGAGTAGGTGGAGGCCAGGGACGCTGTCAGCACCCTGCAGTGCCCAGGATATGCCACCCCAGGGAACGATGGGCCTTGTGTGTTAACTGCGGTGGGGGCGGGGGGCACCTGCTGCATGGCTCTGGGAGCAGGAGTCGTTAATGGTTTGCCAGGAGCACCCAGACTGGGGCCTCAGCCCCACGGCCGCCTCTCCCCCCGCCTCCTCCGGGAGCCTGTCCTCCGTGCCTGTGTCCTCCGCCTCTGGCTCCCTTTGAGGCCGGTCACAGCTGGCAGCCCTCGTGCCGTAAACACCCGCCCAGGCACGCCAGGCAGACCTGGCTTTCTGTCACTGCTGGCTGCTTCTGAATTCCCAGTCTCACATGGGCCAGAGGGTGACTGGCTGGAGACTTGCCTGTCATTACCAGCAAAGCTCTGATTCAGCCGGAATATGAGTCAGGGAGCCGGGGAACGGCATGTCACATTCCAGGAGGCTGATCGGCCCCAACCTCAGCGCCGGCAGCTGACTCAGCCTGGGGAGCTGCGTGTGATGACTCCCCCTTCCGAGGCTCACAGTCATGTTCTTGAGGTTTCACTCCGTGTCCCGTGGTGTCACCGGTCCTGGTCACAGACAGACTCACCTCTGTGCGTCAAGTCAGGTGAGGGTTGGTCCCAGCACCTTCGTTTCTTCCTTCACTCACTCACTAAACATCTGGCGAAGGCTTGGACCAGATCCCTGATCTTAACGGAGGAGCTGACGGTCTGGCCCGGTGACAGGCACAGTTAATGTGATGACCACAGCACAGCCGCCATGTGGCCCTGGGCACGTGAGCCCCTCTCCACTACTGTTTTCTCCTCTGTGAAATGGAGATCATTGTCTCAATTCCAAGCTGGCAAGTGTATGTGTCAGCTACTGCTGCGTAACAACAGCAACAGAAACACCATGTGCCATCACAACTTCTGTGTGTCAGGAGTCTGGCTTGACTGGGTCCTCTGCTCAGAGTCTTGCAGGCCTGAAGTCAAGGTATGGGCTGGGCCAAGGTGTCATTGGGAATTCAGTAGAATCTGTTTCTAGAAATGAGGTTCCTGGTTTTTGGGGGGTTTTTTGTTTTGTTTTGTTTTTTGTGCTTTTGAGATGGAGTCTCACTTGATCACCAGGCTGGAATACAGTGGCATGATCTTGGCTCACTGCAGCCTCTGCCTCCTGGGTTCAAGCAATTCTCCTGCCTCAGCCTCCCGAGTAACTGGGACTACAGGTGAGCACCACGACGCCCAGCTGATTTTTGTATTTTTAGTAGAGACAGGGTTTCACCATTTTGGTCAGGCTGGTCTCAAACTCCTGACCTTGTGATCCACCCACCTCAGCCTCCTAAAGTGCTGGGATTATAGGTGTGAGCCACCATGCCAGGCCTGGTCCCTGTTTTCTTGCTGGCTGTTGGGTTGGGGTACTCTGAGCCCCTAGAGGGTACCTTAAGGTCCCTGCCACATGGCCCTCCGCAGGCAGCTCATGACACAGCTGTTTGCTTTCTTTAAGGCAAGCACCCTTTCCCTTTCTTTGTTTCAGCTGTGGTTAAAATACACACACACACACACACACACACACACACACACACACACACACGGCTCCGCAGAACCCGCCATCTTGTACAACTGAAACACTGCATCCGCTAAACAACAGCTCCTCTCTTCCCTCCCGCAGCCCTGACACCCACCATTCTCCTTTCCATCTCTAGAATCTGACAGCTTGGGAAGTGCTTCTGGTCTCTTTTATGGGCTCACCTGACAAGGTCAGGCCTACCCAGGATGTCCCTTTTTTTTTTTTTGAGACGGAGTCTTGCTCTGTAGCCCAGGCTGGAGTGCAGTGGCATGATCTCAGCTCACTGCAACCTCTGCCTCTCAGGTCCCGGTTGAAGTAATTCTCCTGGCTCTGACTCCCAAGTAGCTGGGAGTACAGGCGTGCACCACCATGCCCAGCTAATTTTTGTATTTTTAATAGAGACGGGGTTTCACCATGTTGGCCAGGCTGGTCTTGAACTCGTGCCCTCATGATCCACCTGCCTTGGCCTCCCAAAGTGCTGGGATTACAGGCGTGAGCCACTGCGCCCAGTCAACATCACCTTTTTTGATGAGCTCAAGTCAACAGACTAGGAATCTTCATTGCATCTGCACAATCCCTTCACGAGCATATGACCTAACGGTATTGACCTAACCACCGGAGTGACACCCCATCGTATTCACAGGTGCCACCCATCCTCAAGGGCAAGGGATTAGATCAGACAAGGGCACCAGGTGGGGCGGGGATCTTGGGTGCGTCTTGGAATTCTGCCTATGACTGTGGTTGTCAAAGAGATGGTGGCCATTTCAACGGCAGGTGCTGTTTGTGTGAAACACACACAGGCTGGGTATGGGGGCTCAGGCCTGTCATCCCAGCACTTTGGGAGGCTGAGGCAAGTGGATCACCTGAGGTCAGGAGTTTGAGACCAGCCTGACCAAGATGGAGAAACCCTGTCTCTACTAAAAACACAAAAATTAGCCAGGTGTAGTGGCTCACACCTGTTATCCCAGTACTTTGGGAGGCTGAGGCAGGCAGATCATCTGAGATCAGGAGTTCAAGACCAGCCTGACCAACATGGAGAAACCCCGTCTCTACTAAAAACACAAAAATTAGCCAGGCGTGGTGGCGCATGCCTGTAATCCCAGCTACTCAGGAGGCTGAGGCAAGAGAATCACTTGAACCCGGGAGGCAGAGGTTGCAGTGAGCCAAGATCACACCATGGCACTCCAGCCCGGGAGACAGAGTGAGAATCCATCTCAAAAAAAAAAAAAGTCTAGATGGTTTTGTTTGGTTGTTTTCCCGCCTCCTTCTGACCCCATGCACATGAGTAAGAGGGCTCCATCACGTTTATGGACACTCAATGATCCCACACACCCCTACAAGAGGCGAAGCCCAGTCTGCACGAGTGCGGGAGGCACAGAGCTGCTTCACACGTACGTGGTGCCCGAGTCCACTTCCTGGTTTTGTACTGTCGTTACGGAAGGTGTCACCACTGGGGGAAACAGTGAAAGGTATATGTGATGTTTTTGTTGCTCTGTGTGTGATTTTTGCAACTTCCTCCCAATCTGTAATGATTTCAAAATAAACTTTTTTAAAAAATTATTATTATTATTATTTTTTGAGACGGGGTCTTGCTATGTTGCCCAGGCTGGAGTGCAGTGGCTATTCACAGGCGCGATCCCACTACTGATCAGCATGGGAGTTTTGACCTGCTCCATTTCTGACCTGGGCTGGGTCACCCCTCCTTAGGCAACCTGGTGGTTCCCCGCTCCCGGGAGGTCACTGTATTGATGCCGAACTTAGTGCGGACACCCGATCGGCATAGCGCACTACAGCCTAGAACTCCTGGGCTCAAGCGATTCTCCCGCCTCAGCCTCCCGAGTAGCTGGGACTATAGGCAAGCGCTATCTTGCCCAGCCAAAATAAAGGTTTTCATTTATTTATTTATTTATTTATTTATTTGAGATGGAGTCTCACTCTGTCACCAGGGTGGAGTGCAGTGGCACAATGTTGGCTCACTGCAACCTCCACCTCCCAGATTCAAGTCATTCTCCTGCCTCAGCCTCCTGAGTAGCTGGGATTACAGGCGCACGCCACCACACCCGGCTAATTTTTGTATTTTTAGTAGAGACGGGGTTTCACCATGTTGGCCAGTCTGGTCTTGAACTCCTGACCTCGTGATCCATCCGCCCTGGCCTCCCAAAGTGCTGGGATTGCGGGCGTGAACCACCATGCCCAGCCTTTTTTAACAATTAAGTGGAAACACCTTTAGGTGTAACTTTGACACAGCACGCCACCTACCCTCCTGAGGCCTCCTTTCTCCCAATAACCCGAACCCTCTCTCCAAAGTCCTGGCAATGCTCCTGTGACAGGAGGGGATGGACGCCAGATCAAGGGAGTGAAGGTCCTGCTTATTCAGCCCTGGGTGAGGCCGAACGCTGGCCCCTCTTCTACTTTACTGCCAAGGAGATTCTAAGATCACCAAGATCCCCACTCCCTGGAGAAGACATCTTGTGGGATCCCCTCCCCCTGAGTGGGCAGGGCCTGTGGACACAATGAGACACCACTCCCCTCGTTAGGTTACTTTGTGGGAAAGAAGGGATTTTGAAGAGGTAATTAAGGTCCGAAATCAGATGACTGAGTTCACTGAAAGGGCGATTATTTTAGGTGGGCTTCATCTAATCAGGAGAGCCCTTAAAGGGATTGTACCCTTCCCTGAGAAGCGTGAGGGACCTGTTGGAGGAGGCCATGTGGCCCGAGAGTGGCCTCCAAGAGCTGAGTGTTGCCCCTTCCTGACAGCTAGCAAGACAATGGAAACAGTCTGTCAACCACAAGGAACTGAATTCCGAATGAGGCTGGAATGAGCTTGGAAGTGGATCCGTCCCCACCCAAACCTTTGGATGAGAACGCAGCCCTGGCTCACATCTCCGAGGTCAGAAGTTTGGATGTAGTGTGGCCGGGTCCTCTGTGTGCAGGGTCTAACGCAGACACACTACATCCAACCTTCTGATCTACAGAACCATGAGCTAATAGATGGGTGTCGCTCTAAGCTATTGCATTTGTGGTAGTTGTTACACAGCCATAACTAGCTGACACACTCATTATGTGCTGCAGACCAGAGCACTCTGGGATTTTACGGTCGGCTTTCACACTTAATCATACACAAGGTCTTGGGCACCCTGTGCCTCCACAATCAGCCAAGCAACTCAGCGGTTTCCTCCTCAATATGTCTGAGTACATCATCAAAAAGATCTAATGACCGTGACATTATTTGATTGTCTCAGCAGCCCTGTGTGGAGGTGAGGAGGCATAGCACGCATGAACAGACAGAAGAATGGTGCATTTATTATTAGACAGCTTGACATGCATTAACCCCTTGAGAGGCAGGGACTGTCTATTCTCCCCCATTTCACAGGCAAGGACACCGGGGTTCAGAAAAGCACAGAGATGGCCCAGGATCACAGAGCCAGTCGGTGGCAGAGTCGGGAGCCCAAGTCCTAAACTGCTGGTTATGTCACCTTATGAAGCCACTTAACCTCACCCTCACTGGGTCTCAGCATCCTCATCTGTCCAGTGAAGATCATTCTTCTCTCATGAGTGGTTATGAGATGAAATCAGACAACTCAAGACCTCTAGGTCAAGGGTTAGCAAACCTTTTCTGCAAAGGGCCACATAGCTCTGCCCTTGTAGTATGAAAGCAGTCAGTAATGATAGGTAAATGACTGTCTGTGGCCGTGTGCCAATAAAACTTTATTTATAAAAACAGGAAGTGAGCCAGGCAAGGTGGCTGATGCCTGTAATCCCAGCACTTTGGGAGGCTGAGGCAGGCGGATCACAAGCTCAGGAGTTCAAGACCAGCCTGGCTAATGCAATGAAACCCTGTCTCTACTAAAAATACAAAAATTAGCCTGGCATAATGGTGCGTGCCTGTATCCCAGCTACTAGGGAGGCTGAGGCAGGAGAATCGCTTGAACTCAGGAGGTGGAGCTTGTGGTGAGCCAAGATGGCACCACTGCACTCCAGCCTGGGCCACAGAGCAACACTCTGTCTCAAAAAAAAAAAAAAAAAAAAAGGAAGTGAAGGGGGAACTTGCCCCAGGGACCCACGGCATGTCTGTGGCTGTGTGCTAATAAAACTTTATTTATACGAACAGGAAGTGGAGGCCCAGAATGGGCCTGGGGTGGGGGTGGGGGCACAGTATATCTATGACTGTATGCCAATAAAACTTTATTTATAAAAACAGGAAATGGAGGGGGGGCTTGGCCTGGGGGTGCCACAGTTTTCAACCCTGGCTCTAGCAGGTTTTTCCTTCTTTTTCTAACTTCTAAAATGAAGCTGACTGACTCTAGAAGTGCCATTTCTGGAAGAGGAAGAGAGAAAAGGGGCGAAAGGGCATTGAACCAGCCAAGGCATGCTGCGGCATTTTCGGGGCCTCTACCCAACGTCTCCAATAAGGACTAGCAACGACTAGGCTCATCTGGCAATTTCCTGTTTTGCAGAGATGTCATCACCCTGGTGCTGCCCTCGCCCCCATTCTCTAGAGGAACAAGCCCCAAAAGAACAGATGAACTCTGCTTCCTAGAAAGACAAGATTTCTGCATGACAAAAACCCAACCTGATGGCCAGGTGCGGTGGCTCACGCCCCATAATCCCAGCACTTTGGGAGGCCCAGCCGGGTGGATCACTTGAAGTCAGGAGTTCGAGACCAGCCTGACCAACATGGTGAAACCCCACCTCTACTAAAAATACGAAAATTAGCCAGATGTGGTGGTGCAGGTCCCTGTAATCCCAGCCACTCGGGAGGCTGAGGCAGGAGAATTGCTTGAATCTGGGAGGCAGAGGTTGCGGTGAGCCGAGATCATGCCACTGCACTCCATCCTGGGTGACAAGAGTGAAACTCCATCTCAAAAAACAAACAAAAACAAAAACAAAAAAACCCAACCTGCTATAAACAAAACTAAAAGAAACACACACACACACACACACATACACACACATACACCAGACTGGGAATTGTAAAAACAGCTGACAGAGACTTTCCACTCTACAGAGAAGTTTCTCCCACTCAGCACTGTGGACTTCAGGACTGGATCCATCCCTGGGGTGGGGCCATCCATCCTGGGCACTGCTGGGTGCTGAGCAGCGTCCCTGGCCTCCACCCACTCCCCGCCAGGAGCTGCCTCCAGTTAAACTAAGCTATGATCACCCCACTGCACTCCAGCCTGGGCAACACTGCGTGACTCTAACTCTAAAATAATAATATTAACAAGAATATAAGAATCATAATTCAGGGCCAGGTGCAGTGGCTCATGCCTGTAATCCCAGCACTTTGGGAGGCTGACGCAGGTGGATCATGAGGTCAGAAGTTCAAAACGAGCCTGGCCAACATGGTGAAACGCCATCTCAACTAAAAATACACAAATTAGCAGGGCGTGGTGGCAGGCGCCTGTAATCCCAGTTACTAGGGAGGCTGAGGCAAGGGAATTGCTTGAACCCGGAAGGTGGAGGTTACGGTGAGCCGAGGTCAGGCCATTGTACTCCAGCCTGGGTAACAGTGTGAGACTCCATCTCAAAAAAAAAAAAAAGAAGAAGGAGAAGAATAATTCAGATCCATGTCCAGTACAAATAATAAGTAAGTAAAGCTGCGGCTCTAACATGAAGCTTTTCAAGACTGTCAGAACAAGGCTCACCCAGCCTCAGGCAGCTCTGCACTGGGACACCCGCCTGGGCCTCTGCCTGTCCCACATCCACTCAGGAGCCCTCAGCCCCTCGAACCCTGCTTGTGAGACAGGGGGCCCCTCTACCAGGCCCCCAACTTCCAAGCAGACCCCACCTTGAGCCTCCCTAGGCTGCTCCTTAGCCGTCTATGACACGCGTCCCCACACGGCTCCAGGAGTGTCTGCGCACGGATCCGAGGGTGTCAGCCCGGTGGGGGCCCTGGTTCACTAAAACGATGAAGCAGATGGAGGAAGATCAGCATCTAAGGGCCCACATCATCGCTGTCCTGGGCAACAGCCCCTGCTACAGAGGGTCATGGAGGGCCAAGGTCAAGCTGCAGATTGGCAGAGGCGTCCTCTCTGGCCTCCACTTGGTTCCCCCATGTCCCCTGTCCCCCGGCGTCTTATCATATGCAACTGTCCCAGCCGTGGGTGCTTTGAGTCAAAGGCGGCCAAGGCTTGATGAATCTGCTTATGACCAGGCTGCTGCCTCATCCCTTGCTCTGTGGGAGTCTGACTGTTCAAGTGGTTGCTTAGCAACGGACACACACATACACACACACACACACACACACACACACGAGGCGGTTTCGGGCCGCACACCCGGCCGCGGTGCCCAGATCCCCGCGCCCCACCGACGGATTCCCGGCCTCAGTGATGGTGGACATGAGCCTCTCTGGGTACGGAGCCTCCGATCAGTAACGTCAGGGGGTCGCAGTAACAGATTTGAAACCAGAATTCATTGAGAGAACATCCGTGGGTGTGAACACATGGGTCTGGGTACCGGGGCCTGAGTAGGGGCTGTAGCAATTCTGTCGAGAAGAGAACACGAGCCTGCTCTCAACTCTCCGGGGAGGCAGCTTCTTCTGTACCCGGGCTGCTCCCGCTGGGCACTGAGGGCATTTGGGGTTGGATCCTCCTTGGTTGTGGGGTTGCCCGGGTGCTGCGGGGTGCTCAGTGGCACCCCTGACCTCTGCCCCACGGCATCCAATCAAGGCAGCCACAACTGTCTCCTGGGTCAGAATCACCCCAGGTTGAGATCCCCCCCCGCCGAGGATAGGTGATTCCACGGACCCCCAAGAGACTCTTCGTCCCATGATCCTCTGCCCTGCTGAGGTCTCAGGTGGCTGCACACGTTGAAATCCACACCCTGCGTGGGGAGGGAGAGAGAAGGAGAGTCCCAGGAGCTGGGGGCCCCCCTGGTTTACGCCGTCTGCCCTGTCAGGAGTTTATCCTGGTGCCCAGTGTGAGCCGGAAGAAAACTCGATTTCTTTCCTCAACATAATGAGCCCAGAGTTTCTCCCACTAGCAGTGTGGACATCTGAGGCCTGATCGTTCTCTGGGGTGAGGCCGTTCTGGGCAATTTGGGGTGCTGAGCAGCATCCCTGGCTTCCACCCACTCTGTGCCAGGAGCACCCCCAAGTCATGAAAACCACAGGTGTCCCAGAAATTGCTCAGTGTTCCTGGGGGTGGGCGGCAGGATCATCCCAGGTGACCCCTGCTGTAGAGGGTCAAGGTCACATCCCAGCCCCCCTGCCCCCGGGAAGACTGCCTCGTCCTGGGCCATTGACGCGGAGGCTGCAGGGTTCACGGAGAGGCTTCTGGGCCCTGGGGGCTGGGGCAGAGCCCCTGATTTCAGCAGAGCACCCCGTGATTACTTGCGGGCTGCACGAGCTTTCTAGGGGGAGGGTGGCAGCAGTGTGATGGGCGACCTTCCATGAGCAGAATGTTTTCAGGTTCTAGCTGTATATCTTGGCAGTTCTTCCAAGGGAACAACTTGTCCGTGAAAAGAACCGATAATAATGTGAATTTCAACACGCCCGGGACACACTGAAAGCTGGTGAGCAAGCAATTTTCTTGAGGAAAGCAACCCGCCCTGACTGGCAGCGGGGACTGGAGTCTGCTCAGCACACAAGAGCCGTTCTTGAGATAAAAGGCTCCGGGAAAGCGCTCAGCAGCTAGGTGACCGAACACACTCCCCGGGAGAACAAGGAGCGATCAGAAAGACACACACTGCACTCTGGAGGTCATGGAGTTCTTTTGTGCTCAGTGTGGCAAGAAGCAAAAACGCTGGAGAAATCCTTGTCCTGGAAGAAGAGCTCCCATTGGCCTCTGTGGATGTGGGAGCTGGATGGTTCTCTGGGGTGGGCTGTCCTGGGCGCTGCAGGATGCTGAGCAGCCTCCCTGGCCTCCACCCACTCCATGGCAGGGGCACCCCCCAGTTGTGTAACCACAAATGTCTCGAGACATTGCCCCAGACCACTCAGGACGGAGATGGAGATAGGTGCAGGTGGACGCAGGTGGCCACAGGTGGACACAGGTGGGCGCAGGTACCCCCTGAACCCATCTCCACCTGCACCACCTGCATCTCCAACCCCAACCCCCAGCTCCCATGTCTCCTAAGGGGATAGAAAGTCTGAACATGAGAAACCCTGCCCTCATTTGAGAAGAAGAAGAAAAAAAAAAAAAAAAAAGGCCAGGCGCGGTGGCTCATGCCTGTAATCCCAGCTCCTTGGGAGGCTGAGGCATGAGAATCACTTGAACCTGGGAGGCGGAGGTTGCAGTGAGCTGAGATCATGCCATTGCATGCCAGCCTGGGCAAGAAGAGCAAAACTGTCTCAAAAAAAAAAAAAAATCAAGTCTGTCCCCTGTTCCCATCAGACACCATGATAAACCCCCAATGGGGCAGACAGTGTAGACCAGGGAGACCCCAGTTCATGGGATTCACCTCCTCTCTCCTTCCTCACTCAGGGTGTGGATTTCAATGTATGCAGCCTCCTGGGACCTCAGAGGTCCATATGCTCATGGGACACAGAGTCTTTCGGTGGTCCCTGGAATCCCCTAACCCAGGGGGGTCTCAACTTGGGGTGATTTTTTTTGAGAGAGAGTCACTATGTCGCCCAGGCTATAGTGCAATGGCACGACCTCGGCTCACTGCAACCTCCACCTCCCGGGTTCAAGTGATTCTCCTGCCTCAGCCTCCCAAGTAGCTGGGATTACAGGTGCCCGCCACCATGCCCGGCTGATTTTGGTATTTTTAGTAGACATGCGGTTTCACCATGTTGTCCAAGCTGGTCTCGAACTCCTGACCTTAAGTGATCCACCCACCTCAGTCTCTCAAAGTGAGCCACTGCACCCAGCCAACTTGGGGTGATTCTGTCCCCTAAGGGACACTGAGCGATATTTGGGGACATTTGTGATTGTCACAACTGGGGGAAGCTCCTGCTATGGAGTGGGCGGAGGCCAGGGACGCTGCTTAGACCCTGCAGTGCCCAGAACGGCCCCAGCCCAGAGAACCACGTGGCCCCGATGTCGCAGGGCGGGGGGCAGGGGAGCAGCCCCTGTGTTATTTGGGAAAAAAATGGAGTCTGTTCCCTGCTCACAGCAGACACCAGAATAAACTCCCAGCGGGGCAGACAGCATAAACCACGGGGACCCCAGGTCCTGGGATTTGCCTCCTCTGTCTCTCCCACTCAGCAGGCGGATGGGACTCTCCTCTGGCAAAAGTGAGCAAGTTCTCGCTTGCTGCCACCTAGGAAAGGGGCACCCAAGTCTTTAACTCACAGGCAGGGATCCGGGCCCTCTGCCTGCCAGGACAATGACCCCTTCCAGAGCTGGGGAGTGGCCACCCCATGTCCCAGCCAGCCCTCACCCGAGGAGTGGGACATCTGGGAGGGGTGATGACAGGCACCCCAGGGCCCGATGGCGGGGACAGAGAAGGGTCTGATGCCTGCGGCAGGGTGACCTGTGCTCCCCCAGGGCCACCGCCCCCCCACCACAGGGATGCTGTATGCCTTCCATTCTCCGGTCCAAGCTCTGTTCTGGCGACACCTCTATGGCTGGGGGCTGGGGTGCGCTCCGGTGTGCAGTTCCCTGACTGCCTCGAGGCCACTCCTGGGGAGCAGAGCCACTGCCTCCTGCCAGGCACAGTGCCCAGGGACCGCCTCTGGTTCTGGGCAGAGAGGCTCTGTGTGTGCGCACAGGGGCCCCCAGGGCAGAGCCAACCACCTGGGTTCGCCTGGGGCTCAGGGCTGTCAGTGTTGAACCGGGAAGGCATCAAGAAAATTGTGGTAGGGGCAGCAGCAGACTCAGAGAGGGCTTGGGATCGACTGGAGACATCTGGATGCTGTCAGTATGCACCCCTGCACCTACATCCCCACTGCCTCCACTGCACCCACCTGCACCCCTGCACCTCCACCACCACTGCCCCCACTGCACCCATGCACCTCTGCACCCACTGCACCCGCTGCACCCCTGCCCCCACTGANCACCCGCTGCACCCCTGCCCCCACTGAACCCACCTGCACCCCTGCACCTCCACCACCACTGCCCCCACTGCACCCATGCACCTCTGCACCCACTGTACCCGCTGCACCTCTGCCCCCACTGAACCCACCTGCACCCCTGCACCTCCACCACCACTGCCTCCACTGCACCCCTGCACCTCCGTACCCACTGCACCCACCTGCACCCAGTTCAACCCACCTCAACCCACTTCAACCTACTTGAGCCCACCTGCACTCAACTGCACCTCTGTCCCCACCTGCACCTCCATCCCCACCTGTCCCCACCTGCACTGACCTGCATCCCCACCCCCACCTGTACCCGCCCCCCATCTCCAGCCCCCACCGGCTCCAGGCTCGGGCCAAGGAGACTTCGTGTTCCTCCTCTGCCCCCTGGTGACCGCCAGCAGTAACAACAGCCCTCAGCAAACCGAGCATCTGAAGCCCCAGGAACAGGCTCCCCCGCCACGGCCGTCTTTGCTGTTCTGGCTGTTGGTGTTTTGCCTTGGGGGACCACAGTGCTGGTTTTGTCACCAAGACAGGTGCCCACACCTTGATTTTAGCCCAGTGAGACCTGTGTCAGACTCCCTTTCTTTTTTTTGAGACGGAGTCTCCGACCCAGGCCCTGGGGGCTTAGAGGGCAGCCCCGCCAACCTACAGGCTGCCTGCCAGACAGCTGTTCGCACAGACCCCCATCATGGGATCCGTGTTGCTGGGACGGGTCATGGAGAACAATGACCCCCATCACGGGCAGTCTCCGAAGGCGTCCACGGGAGACCAGAAATCACAACATTTCCTGCTGAGAGCGGCCTATCCTAGCTTGCAAACACCGTTAGCTCCGCAGCTGCTAACGTTTCCCTGCTGAAATGAATGGGGTCATGTGTTTCTGTTTCAATTTTTAGAGACAGGGTCTAGCTCTGTTGCCCAGGTTGAAGAAGCGATCCTCCTGCCTCAGCCTCTCAGTAGCTGGGATTTTAGTGTGCACCACCGTGCCCGGCCCATTTTTGTATTTTTTGTAGAGATGGGGTTTCATCATGTATCCCGGACTGGTCTCGAACTCTTGGGCTCCAGCGATCCGCGGCCTCCCAAGTAGCAGGGACTACAGGTGCGTGCCACCGTAGCTGGCTAATTTTCTGTTGAGAAGGGGGTATCGCTCTGTTGCCCATGCTGATCTCAAACTCCTGGGCTCAAGTAATCCTCCTGCCTTGGCCTCCCAAAGTGCTGGGATTACAGGTGTGAGCCATGGTACCTGCCCAGAGCTGAATGTTTGAAGAAGCCCAACACCAAACTTGTGGCGGCCCCAGTAAGTGCCAGGAATGCAACGTCTGAGCCCTCTCCTGGCTCTGCACACCTTCCTGCACCGCCCGCGCCGGGAATGTAACGGGCATGTAACGTCTGAGCCCTCTCTAGGCTCTGCACACCTTCCCACCCTGCACCGCCCGCGCCGGGAATGCGTCTGAGCCCTCACCTGGCTCTGCGCACCTTTTCACCCTGCACCGTCCTGTGCCTCCTTTTTCGGGCTGAGCTTTTCTGTTTGTGTCACAGCCTCACTGGGGTGTGAGTTACACACCCTGAGATGTACACAGGTCACACTCCTCTTCAAGTGTATATGGCTCTAAGAGTTGCCATTCATTTCTACAGCTGTGCATCCATCAGCACAGTCCCAGAGGGACACTGTCATCCGCCCCCAATGCTGCCCTGATCCCACTCCTCGGCCTCCAGGCAACCTCTGACCTCTGTCACCTTTTCCAGAATGTTCCTGTAAGTGGAATTGTACAACAGGAAACCTTTTATATTTCTATCTTTGGCTTCATAAACAAATAAAGAAATATTATGTATATGGGGAAGTAATTAAGTTCCTCTTTAAAGTTTCCTTTCTCGTTAAAGAATCAATCAGAATTGTGCCAATAACTCTGATAAGCCCTGTCCTGTGTAGCTGTTAGACACACCACGCTTACAGGCACTTAGTACACTCTGTGTCCTTGTGCTTTAACCAGGATATCTGTGCTGGACGTGCTCTCCAGTGCTTTGATCTGTTTAAACAAGTTTTAAGTGGTTAGCCTATCAGGTTTTAGTTTAGATTGTGAGGTCTGGTTCCAGCCAACGGAGATCAGACACAGCAGTGAGGACGACCCCAAATGCGTAAGGAATAAATCTGTCTGCTTTTCCTTTGTTCTTTGTACTCTCATGGCAAGACGGCTAGTGAGGTTACCCTTCCTGCAGTCCGGGAAGTAAAAACTGCTTTGCTGAAAGATCCTTTGTGGCACTGAGCACCTGTTTCCAACTGTATACATATATTTGAAATGTATATATGTATAAGAAAGCAGTGTGTGTGTATATATATATATATATACATACACACACACATACAAATTTGTATCTGCACTTATTTTATGATTTCTGAGATGGAGTCTCAGTCTATCACCCAGGCTGGAGTGCAGTGGCATGATTTCAGCTCACTACAACCTCCACCTCCCAAGTTCAAGCGATTCTCCCCATTCAGTCCCCTGAGTAGCTGGGATTACAGGCGCCCTCCACCACGCCTGGCTCATTTCTGTATTTTTAGTAGAGATGGAGTTTCACCACGTTGGTCAGGCTGGTCTTGAACTCCTGACCTCACATGATCCGCCTGCTGTGGCTTCGCAAAGTGCCTGGATAACAAGTGTGAGCCACCGCGCCCAGCCTACACTTTATATGCATATATAAAACAGCTCTCTCTATATACATGCATCATGTATATACATGCATCATGTTACAGAGATTTAATTCCTCTGACATACAGTGCGCCCATTTAAAATGCACAGTTCTTTCTGGGTATTCTCTGCGGGACCAAAAAGAAGAAACGAATCATCAAATAAAAATAAAATGCGTAATTCAGTGGCATTCACAGAGTCCTGTGACCGTCCCATTATCTAATTCCAGAACATTCTAATTACACCAAGAAGAAACTCATCAGCCATCACTTCCCATCCCCCTCCCAGTCCTGGCACCCACGCCTCCCCTCCCTGACTCTGCGGACGGGTCTGTCCTGAACGTGTCACAGAAATGGGATCACCCGCTGCGTGGCCTTTTGTGTCTGGTGTCTCTTACTGAGCGTGACGTCCTCCAGCTGCCATGGATACACTGTGGCCTGCGTCAAAGCCTCACTCCTTTTCATGGCTGCGTAATACTCCACGGCGTGGAGGGGTGACATTCTGCCCATCTGCTTGTCCACTCGTAGACATCTGGGTTCTCTGTCTGGTTTCTACATTTGCACATCTTTATTTTGAGCACATCTGTTTCTGAATGACCTCTCATGACCCCTGTCTACTATGGATGAGACCAAATAGGTTTCTACTGGGCTTGGCTAAAATATGCATTTTCTAGGTAGACGTTGTGTTCCATAAAATTCAAGGGGAGTGTACTGCTCAAAGACGCTTCAGGGCCGGGCCCGGGCTCGCCCTGTAATCCTGGCACCTGGGAGGCCGAGGCGCCTGGGCAAGAAAACAAACCCTAACTCTTTTCTCTCTTTCTTTCTCTCTCTCCTCCTTCCTTCCTTCCTCTTTCTTTCTTTCTTTCCCTTCCTTCCTTCCTTCCTTTCTCTTTTTCTTTCTTTCTTTCTTTCGGCCCCTCCCTCCCTCCCTTCCTTTTGAGACGGAGTCTTGCTCTGTCACCCAGGCTGGAGTGCCGTGGCACAATCTCAGCTCATTGCAAACTCCTCCTCCCAAGCTCAAGTGATTCTCCTGGGTAGCTGGGGTTACAGGTGCCCACCACCACGCCCAGCTAATTTTTATATTTTTTAGTAGAGACGGGGTTTCGCCATGTTGGCCAGGCTGGTCTCAAACTCCTGACCTTAGGTGATCCACCCGCCTCGGCCTCCCAAAGTGCTGGGATTACAGGTGTGAGCCACTGCACCCAGCCAAGACCCTAACTCTTAAAAATAAAATAAAACATTTTTTTAGAGATTTTTTAGTAAGTTCACCACATTTGCGGCCACCCCCGCCCGACCGTCGGGTCTGTTTCCACGTCCCCGGCCAGGTCCCCGGCGTACATTCACGTCCCCAGCCTCCGGCCACTGCGAGGCCCTTTCTGTCCCCATGCCTTTGCCTTTTCTGGACATTTCTGCCTTCCTTTAGACTTATTTTTAAATGATTTCCTCTTCCTACATTTTAAAAGCCACTCACGATTCTTTAGGGAGAAAAATGAGGTATAAACCTACAGAGGAGGCCCAAAGGGCCAGTGACGGGTCACCCTCCCGGTGTGCGGGAGACAGGGGCGAAGGCCGAAGTGCCCTCCTTAACACTCCCTACCACGGCGCTAGGACACAGGGAGGGCAGGCAGCACTCCCGTGGGCTTCCCACGCTGACCCCGTCCAGGACACTCCCACCAGTAGGAGCAGCGGGCGCCACGTCCCCTGCCTCATGGGCGGGAAACTCCCAGGAGCCAGCGGCTGCTCCCCGAACGCGCTCCCCATCACCCACACTTGGTGGATACAACAAGCCCACAGACCCAAAGCCACAGGTCGAGGCCAAGATGCCCCCGAAGGCAACCCCACATCTTACATCCAAGGTTCCAAACAGCCAAAGGAGCCTCAAACCAGAACAAAGAAATGCATCACAGCACTGACCTGTATGGAAGGTCCCACCGTCCGCAGCACCAAGCTCCCGAAACCAAGCTCCACTCCCTGGAAAAGAAGCAGAGCATTAGTTTGGCGTCGCTTGGCCGGAGGTGCCATGGCAGCGGCGATGGGGTCAGCACTGGAGAATGGCCTGGTGCTCATGATTGGATAAGGACAGAAATCATATTGGCAACCGGACTGCGGTGGCTCACACCTGTGATCCCAGCATTTTGGGAGGCTGAGGAGGGTGGATCACCTAAGGTCAGGAGTTTGAGACCAGCCTGGCCAACATGGTGAAACTCCACCTACTACAAAAATTAGCTGAGCATGTTGGCAGGTGCCTGTAATCCCAGCTACTCTGGAGGCTGAGGTGGGAGAATCGTTTGAACCCGGGAGGTGGAGGTTGCAGGGAGCCGAGATTGTGCCACTGCACTCCAGCCTGGGTGACAGAATGAGACTCCATCTCAAAAAAATAAAAAAGCCACGTGGGGTCCAGAATAGGACACTACAGCAGAAAAAGGACATTAGGAGAAAAAATAATGAAACTGTGATAAAGAGTGAAATCTAACAGAAATGTACCCACATGAGCTTCTTATTAGTTACAAGTACATGGTCCAGCCTGGGCAACATAGCAAGACCCCAACTCTACAAAAACAATGTGAAAAATAGCTGGGCGTGCTGGTGCAAATCTGTAGTCACAGCTACTTGGGAGGCTGACGCAGGAGGATCGCTTGAGCTCTGGAGGTTGAGGCTGCAGTGATCTGTGATTGTGCCACACTGCACTCCAGCCTGGGCAACAGAGCAGGACGCTGCCTCAAAAACAAACCAACCCCCGCCGGGCGCAGTGGCTCAGGCATGTAATCGCAGCACTTTGGGAGACTGAGGTGGGTGGGTCACCTGAGGTCGGGAGTTCGAGACCAGCCTGACCGACATGGAGAAACGCCGTCTCTCTCTACAAACATACAAAATTAGCCGGGCGTGCGCCTGTAATCCCAGCTCCTTGGGAGGCTAAGGCAGGAGAATCGCTTGAACCTGGGAGGCGGAGGTTTCGGTGAGCCGAGACTGCGCCACTGCACCACACCCTGAGCAACAAGAGTGAAATTCCATCTCAAAAACAAAAAGCAAAAAATCAAAAAGAAACCAACCCAAATGATTTCCTAAGATGCTAACATAAGGGGGAACTGGTGAGAGGTAGAGACAGGAAATCTCTGAATTTCTCTGTGACGCTTCTGAAATCTAAAATTATTCCAAAATTAAAAGTCCATTAAAAAAAAAAAAACGTTTTAAAATGCTAGTTTCTATTCTACGAGCTCAGGGTAATTTACCATTGGTAAAAGCTGGGGATGAGAGCTGCAATCCCCGCTGCGACCTGCAGGTGGTGCCATTGCCACAGGAATGCCCTGGTGCCTTTGGGCTCTGGGAGCAGCTGGAATCTTGCAGGATCTGCTACACCTGGGCCTGTCACTCAGGACAGCCGCGGCTCAGGGCAGCAGGGATGAGCTATGAAAGGGCTGGAGCAGCACGGCCACGGGGGCTACAGGAGGCCCAGACTCCTCTCCTCCAGCTTGCAAGGCATCTATGCACATAATCCTTCAACTTTGAATCATTTTTTCTGTTTGTTTGTTTCTTTTTGAGACAGGGTCTCACTCTCTCCCAGGCTGGAGTGCAGTGGTGCAATCACAGCTCACTGCAGCCTCGACCTCCTGGGCTCAAGCGATCCTTCTTTTTCAGCCTCCTGAGGAGATGGGGCTACAGGCAAGCGTCACTGCTGTAGTTTTTATGGATTGGGAAGGGGAAGGAATATGTTTAGTTTGTGGGCTAATGTTTAATTTCTTTCTTTCTTTTTTTACAGAGACAGGGTCTTGCTATGCCCAGGCTGGTCTTGAACTCCTGGACTCAAGTAATCTTCCCATCCGCCTTGTCCTCTAGAAGGGCTGGGATTACAGACGCAGCCGTTGCACCCGGACGAGCTTAAATTATTTAATGAATTTGAAGCAGTCCTGTGCCCCCTCAACTCACTACCCTGCCAGCGACACTGCACACAACTAGGGCACATCTTTTTTTTTTTTCCCCATTTATTTATTTTATTGCATTTTAGGTTTTGGGGTACATGTGAAGAACATGCAAGATTGTTGTCAAAACCACGGAACTGAGAGAGGCAGATTCTTCAGGCCACACACTCACCCCTAGGAATCATTGTTTTTAAACAGCTTTGTTGAGAAATAACACCCATACCATACAACTCGGCCACTTACAAAAGTTTATAATTCAGTGTTTTCAGTACATTTGCAACACTGGGTAACCCTCACCTCTGTGTAGTTCCAGAACATTCTCATCACCCTACAAAGAAGCCCCCTCCCATCAGTCCCAGACCCCCAGCCCCAGCACCCACACATCCCCTTCCTGTCTCTGTGGATGGGCCTGTCCTGGACACTTCATAGAGACGGGATCGCACACCACTTGGCCTTTTGTGTCTGGCGTCTGTCCCTGAGCGTGACGTCCTCAAGGTGCATCTCGGCTGGGACCTGGGTCAGAGCCTCGCTATTTCCACGGCCGAGTCTTACTCCTGAGCACGGAAGGACGTGTGTTTTGTTTTGTTTTCAGAAACGGAGTTTCACTATTGTGGCCCAGGCTGGAGTGCAATGGCACAATCTCGGCTCACCGTAACCTCCACCTCCCGATTCGAGCAATTCTCCTGCCTCAGCCTCCCGAGTAGCTGGGATTACAGGCGCATGCCACCACACCCGGCTAACTTTTTCATATTTTTAGTAGAGATGGGGTTTCTCCATGTTGGTCAGGCTGGTCTCGAACTCCCTACCTCAGGTGATTCACCTGCCTCAGCCTCCCAAAGCGCTGGGATTACAGGTGTGAGCCACCACACCCAGCCTAGGTTTTTTTTTTTTT
>NW_016107690.1:1688832-1690679 GCF_001604975.1 Cebus imitator | reverse complement strand
AGATGGGGTTTTGCCATGATGGCCAGACTGGTCTTGAACTCCTGACCTCAGGTGATCCGCCCACCTCGGCCTCCCAAAGTGCTGAGATTACAGGTGTGAGCCGCTGCGCCGGGCGATGTTTTTAAATCCATTCACTTGAGGATGGGCAATCGGCTTGTTCCTACTTTTTGGCAACTGCAAATCTGCTGCTGTGAATATTTGTATCATGGTAATCTTTTTGTTTTGTTTTGTTTTTTTGAGACAGAGTCTCATTCTATTCCCCAAGCAGGAGTGCAGTGGTGTGATCTCAGCTCACAGTAATCTCCACCTCCCGAGTTCCAGCGATTCTCCTGCCTCAGCCTCCCAAGTAGCTGGGATTACAGGCACCCACTGCCAAGCCTGGCTTTTTTTTTTTTTTTTATGTACTTTTAATAGAGACAGGGTTTCGCCCTGACGGCCAGGCTGGTCTCAAACTCCTGACTTCAGGTGATCGACCTGCCTTGGCCTCCCAAAGTGCTGGGATTACAGGCACCCACTACCAAGCCTGGCTAATTTTTTTTTTTTTTTTTTTTTTTAGTAGGATTGTGATTTCACCATGTTGGCTAGGCTGGTCTCGAACTCCGGAGCCCAGGTGATTCGCCCGCCTCGGCCTCCCAAATTGCTGGGATTACCTGCGTGTGCCACTGTGCCTGGCCCTAGGAATCATGTTTGTTGTTTGTCTGTTTGTTTGTTTGTTTTTGAGATGGAGTCTCACTCTGTCACCCAGGCTGGAGTGCAGTGGTGTGATCTCGGCTCACGGTAACCTGTGTCTCCTGGATTCAAGCAATTCTCCTGCCTCAGCCTCCTGCGTAGCTGGGATTACAGGTGCCCGCCACCACGCCCAGCTAATTTTTGCATTTTTAGTAGAGACGGGGTTTCACCATCTTGGCAAGGCTGGTCTCGAACTCCTGACCTCATGACCCGGCCCCCTTGAGGCCAAGGTGCTGGGATTACAGCACAGCCCTAGGACTCATGTTTAACAGGGTTTCTCACTCTGCCATCACTGCAAACCTCCCCGTTCCCAGCCCTTCAACCCCATCCCAAGGGTGTTCTCAAGACCTTGGACCCAGCAGTGAGGTGGCAGCTGCAGACCCCCTGGTCTGCACTCGACCCGGAGTGGCTGGGTTCAGAGGTGAGCACAGCGTGGGTGAAGCCGCACCCCAGCCGCCATGTCCTCGGGCCGCGAGCCGTGCCAGCTGGCGCCAGGCTGTCCCCCAGAGACTTTCAGAGGCTCGATCACCCTGACAGAAACACTGGGCTTTGTGTGCCCCATGTGGACAAATCACAAGCGACCCAGGCAGCCTGCAGTGGAGCCAAGGAGGACAGAGACCTCTCCTCAGGGGTCAGGGCCCCTCAGAAACTGCCGAGCACAGGCAAAACCAAACCCAACCGCGGGGACCTCCTGATCGTCAATGAGTATGGATTTCAAGGCGTCGAGCCTGGCTTTCCACCCAGCTCAGGGCCTCGGCGCCTGCGTGCACCTGGCCCCACCACCAGCAGCAAGCAAGTCTCAGACACAGGGAAGAGGACACTCCAGGTGGCAGGTGCCAGGGCCAGCAGGGAGAGATCAGTCCCCTCTGGACACGGACAGGGGTGGCGGTCAGGGGGCCGTGGAAGAAGGGCTGCCCCTGACTCTCAGCCCTCCCCACCATGTCCCGGAGGCGCTTCTCCAGATCTCCAACCCTGCTGATTCATGAGCTTCAATTTCTTCCCTCCCTTCCTTCCTTCCTTCCTCCCTCCCTCCCTCCTCACTCCTTCCCTTTCTCTTTCTCTTTTTCAATTTCTTTCCTTCCTCCCTCCCTCCCTTCTCTTTTCTTTCTTTTGCTTTT
>NW_016107690.1:1682937-1687915 GCF_001604975.1 Cebus imitator | reverse complement strand
AAAAAAAAAAAAAAAAAAAAAAAAAAAAAAATTCCCCCTTGTAGAACCTGGAGAACGTAACGCCAAAGTGAAATAAGCCAGACACTGAGAGCGAAAAATACTGCATAATCCCACCTACTGTGGAGTCCAAACACAAAACGAGCAAAGAACCCCAAATACGGCCAGGGGCGGTGGCTCACGCCTATGATCCCAGCACACTTGAGTCCGAGGCGGGCAGATCACCTGAGGTCGGGGGTTCGAGACCAGCCTGGCCAACATGGTGAAACCCTGTCTCTACTAAAAATACAAAAATCAGTTGGGCGAGGTGGCATGCCCCTGTAGTCCCAGCTACTCGGGAGGCTGAGGCAGGAGAATCCCTTGAACCCGGGAGGCGGAGGTTGAGGTGAGCCGAGATGGCGCCGCTGTGCTCCAGCCTGGGTGACAAGAGTGAAACTCTACCTCAAAAAGAAGAAAAAAAAGAAAGAAATCCACACCCTGAGTGGGGTGGAAGGAGGAGGCAAATATCAGGAGTTGGGGGTCCCCCTGGCTTATACCGTCAGCCCCGTGGGGAGCTTATCCTGGTGTCTGGAGTCAGCAGGGATCCAGGTCTATTTCTTTTCTGAATATTGAATGCAGGGTCTCTCTCCCTCGACGCTGTGGACACTGGGGCTGGATCGTTCTCTGGGGTGGGGCCGACATGGCCCTGCGGGTTACTGAGCAGCCTCCCTGCCCCCACGCCCCCACACGGGGCCACTCCCCTTCTAGAACTGGTCTGTCCCCTTGAATTTCTGCCTCTGACCTGCTCTCTACCTCATCCTTACAGGGGATCTTCGGAGGGCACCCTTGAGGCCTAGGGTCCGTGTCCCCTGTTCACTCAGCCCTGCGACCACAGGTGACTCACAGTCTCCTTGGCACCACCTGGGCACTGTCCCTGGCTGACCTCAGCAGGCATCGCCGACAGAGGCCAGGGACAGCTCTCGCCTGCCTCGGGGAGCCTGGGCTCCGGGACGCAGACGCTCTCCCGTTTCCAAACCTTCCATTCAGACCCTCACTGCGGCAGGGGCGTGGCTGCGTCTTTCTGCAGGCACGAGGGGGTGAGTTGGAGTGAGGCAGTCTCCATGGAGAGGAAGGTCTTTATTTAGGAAGCCAGGTGGGGGTGGGGCCGGCTGGGGAGGAGAGGGAGAGAGGAAAGAGGAGCCTCTGCAGATTTCAAACCTGTCATTTCTTTTGGGACACACACCCTCCCCTCCCGCCTCAAGACAAGCTCTGTCCCCACCTTCCCCAGGTTCTCAGGGCGGCCTCCTAGACATGATCCGAGACAGCAGGGGTCCGCCCCAACCCACCAGGCACTGTGGACATTAGGACTGGGTCACTCTCTGGGGCGGGGCCACCCCGGCACTGCAGGATGTGCTACGCAGTGTCCCAGCTCTGCACCCACTCCATGCCAGGACCCCTTCACAGTCAAGACCGTCACAGATGTCCCCAGACAATGCCTGATGTCCCCTGGGGAACAGAATCATCCCCAGCAAGACCTCCTCAGTTAGGGGGTTCCACGGACCCCCAAGAGGCTGCATGTCATGATCCTCTGCTCTGCCGCTGTCCCAGGAGGCTGCACACATTGAAATCCACACCCTGGGCCAGGCACGGTGGCGTGCGCCTGTAGTCCCAGCTACTCGGGAGGCTGAGGCAGGAGAATCGCTTGAACCCGGGAGGCAGAGGTTGCAGTGAGCCAAGATCGTGCCACTGCACTCCAGCCTGGGCAGCACAGTGAGACTCCATCTCAAAAAAAAAAAAAAAAAATTGAATGCAGGGTCTCCTCTTCTGCACTGCGGACACTGAGGCTGGACCATTCTCTGGGCTGGGGCCATCCTGGGCACTGCAGGGTGCTAAGCAGCCTCTCTGGCCTCCACCCACTCCATGCCAGAAGCACCCCCAAGTTGTAACAATCCTAGAAGTCCCCAGACATTCCCCAGAGTTCCCTGGGAGGGTGAGGCAGGAGGATCAATTGAGCTCAGGAGTTCAAGACCAGCTTGGACTATAGAGCACGATCCCTTCTTTACAAAAAAATTTAAAAACGTAGCCGGGTGCAGTGGTGTGCACCTGTGATCCCAGCTACTCAGGAGGCTGAGATGGGAGGATTGCTGAATCCAGAAGGTCGAGGCTACAGTGAGCTGAGATCACATCACTGCCCTCCAGCCTGGGCAACAGAGCAAGGCTCTGCCTTAAAAAAAAAAAAGAGAGAGAGAGAAGAGAGAGACCCTGTCTCAAAAAAAAAGAGGGGGTTAAGAAATCTGACTAGACAGCTCCAAGTAAAGACATGCAGGTGGGCCACAGAAACACGAAAAAATGCCGGGGATCACTCATCGTCGGGGAAATGCAAATTAAAACCATAACGAGATCCTGTTAGAATGGCTAAGGTCCAAAAGATGCAAGATAGGAAACGCTGGTGGGAATGTGGAGAAAGGGGCCTGTGTGCTGCTGGTGGGAACGGGAATGAGCTCAGCCACTCTGGAGAGCATACATTCTGGTATGGAGTTCCTCAAAAAATTAAAGATAGAACCACCATATGATCCAGTAATCCCGCTTGTGGGTCTACACCCAGTGGAAGTGAAACCAGAATCTGTCAGCCTCATTCACAATAGCCGAGACAGGAACTCAGCCTACGTGTCCTTCACTGGATGAAATGGATAAAGAAAATGTGGCAGGCCGGGTGCGGTGGTTGAGGCCTGTCATCCCAGCACTCCGCAAGGCTGAGGTGGGCAAATCACTTGAGGCCAGGAGTTCGAGACCAGCCTGGCCAACATGACAAAACCCTGTCTCCACTGAAAATACAACAATTAGCTGGGCGTGGTGGCACACACCTGTAGTCCCAGCTATTCCAGAGGTTGAGGCAGGAGAATCTCTTGAACCCAGGAGGTGGAGGTTGCAGTGAGCTGAGATTGCACCACTGCACTACAGCCTGGTTGACAGAGCGAGACTCCGTCAAAAAAAAGAAAGATGAACTAGACCAGGGGTTGGCAAGCTCTGGCCCATGGGCCAAATGCGGCCCACTGTTTGCTTTTGTAAATAAAGTTTTATTGGCACACAGCCATGCCTGTTCACTTACATATCATCCACAGCTGCTTCTGAGCTCCTACAGCACAGCACAGCTGGGAGGCCTCTTACAAAGAGAGTGCACGGCCTGCAATGCCAAAAATTTATACTCCAGCCCTTTAGGAGTGGTTGATCATCCTCGTACTAGAGTTAGATCTTGGAGGAGCTTGAATGCCAGGAACAAGTGAGTCCTAATGTTTTTTAGCAAAGAGTAACCCTGCAAAACCAAATGCTGATGGATTTCATTGCCAGAATCCTCTGGGGGCTGGGAGGGGGGAGGCCGTAACACACGAAACAGCGTCAGATCAATTTTTTTTCTTTTTTTTTTACTATCTCCAGTAATGGGTATAAGCAAGTCAGATCAATTTTTAATGACCGTCTTCAAAATTAAAACTGGCCTGGCGCAGTGGCTCATGCCTGTAATCCCAGCACTTTGGGGGGGGCCGAAAGATCAGGAGTTCGAGACCAGCCTGGCCAACACAGTGAAACCCTGTCTCTACTAAAATTACAAAAACAGTAGCTGGCTGTGGTGTCTCATGCCGGTAATCCCAGCATGTTGGGGGGCCCAGGTGGGCGGATTTCTTGAGCCCAGGATTTGGAGGGCAGCCTCGGCAACATGGTGAAACCTGGTCTCTGCTAAGAATACAAAACTTAGCCAGGCATGGTGGTGCACGCCTGCAGGCCCAGCTACTTGGGAGGCTGAGGCAGGAGGATCTCTGGAGCCCAGGAATTCAAGACTGCAGTGAGCTGAAATGGTGCCACTGCACTTAACCGTGGGTGACAAGGCGGGCCCCTGTCTCAAATGTGTGTGTATATACATATATATATTTCTAGGATAAATGTTATTAGTAGGTCAAATGTATATATATGTATTTGATAATGGACATATAGGATACATGGATAAATGTTATTAGTGTCTCTATTTATAGATAGAAGATGGATAGATAGATATAGAGACTAATAACATTTACCCTAGAAAAAGAAACTGTACAAAGGCACTCAGAGCTGGAACCCCAAGTCCTCTGTCAGCCTCTAACTCCTGACTTGCGGGTTTCAGCCAGGAGCTTGTGCCTGCAATCCCAGCTACCAGAGAGGCCAAGGCGGGAGGATCATTTGGGGCCGGGAGCTGGAGGCCAGCAGCCTGGGCAACATAGCGAGACACCATCTTTTCAAAAAGTTTTGTTTCTGTTTTGGAATAAATTTAGATTTACAGAAAAGTTGCAAAGCTAGTACAAGGTTCCCACATGCCCCTTGCCCAGCTTCCCCCCGGGTTGGTATCTTACATCAGGCGTCTGCACATTTTTTTCTGCAAAGGGACAGACGGTAAGAATTTCAGGCTCTGTGGGCTGAAGGGTCTCTGTTGCATAGACCTGTTTGTTATCTGTTGTTTTATAACCTTTTTAAAATGTACAAGGCCTTTTAGCCACGAGCTTTATAAAAATAGGCCACGTACAAACAAAACGTGGGACACCCTCACAAACCAAAGTGAACACCGTGTTCACAGCGGCACAATTCACGACAGCCTAAAGGTGGGACTGCCCGGGTGACCACCGAGAGATGAACGGATAAACAGTGTCCATTCATACGACAGAATATGATTCAGCCTTAAAAAGGAGGGAAACTGGCCGGGCGCAGGGGCTCACACCTGTAATCCCAGCACCTTGGAAGGCCAAGGCGGGTGGATCACCAGAGGTCAGGAGTTTGAGACCAGCATGGCCAACATGGCGAAACCCTGTCTCTGCTAAAAATACAAAAATTAACCGGGCATGGTGGCACATGCCTGTAATCCCAGCTCCTTGGGAGGCTGAGGCAGGAAAATTGCTTGAACTTGGTAGGCGGAGGTTGCAGTGAGCAGAGATCATGCCACTGCACTGCAGCCTGGATGACAGAGTGAGACCCCGTCTCA
>NW_016107690.1:1676725-1682761 GCF_001604975.1 Cebus imitator | reverse complement strand
GAGGGGGGGATGAAGAGAGGGAGGGAGGGGAGAAGGGAGGGAGGGAGGGGAGAAGGGAGGGAGAGAAGGAAGGAAGGAGGGAGGGAGGGAAGAAGGGAGGGAAGGGACGGGAGGAAGAAAAGGGAAGGGAAGGAAGGAGGGAGGGATGGATGGAGGGAAGGGAAGGGAGGGAGGGACGAAACAGAGGGAGGGAGAGAGAAGGGAAAAAAGAGAGGTAGGGAAGAAGGAATGAAGGAAGGGAGGGAGGGGAAGAGGGAAGGAAGGAAGAAAGGAAGGAAAGGAAGGGAAGGAGGGGAAGGAGGGAAAGGGAAGGGAGGGGGAAGGGAAGGGAGGGGAGGGAAGGAAGGAAGGAAAGAAGGAAGGAAGGAAGGGAGGGAGAAGGGAAAGAAGAGGGGGAGGGAGGAAGGAATGAAGGAAGGGAGGGAAGGAGGGGAAGGAAGGGAGGAAGGGAGGGAGGGAGAAGGGAAAGAAGGGAGGGAGGGAGGGAGAAATGAGGGAAGTAGGAGAGGCACCCACTTTAGGCAGCATGATCTCTAAGCACTGACATTTACAAGCTGATCCCTGCCCCAGCTGTTCTGAACAAGCCTCGGAAACAGAAGCCCGGTCAGTCTCGGCCAAACCGATCTTCCGCTCTCCCCCAGCCCCTGTGAGTATCATCACCGTGTAATCCCATGAGGCTGAAAATCTTCAAATCACTTAAGCCTGGATTGACCCCCACCAGAGCCATCCTGCACACCCAGGGCCACGGCGGCCTCATGAGCGGGTCACACAGCGGTCCCCATTTGCCTCTGTCGGATTACTCCCAGAACCCGCCACCTGTGGAAGGCAGATTAGCCTAGGATTCATGTGCAAATCCCATTGGGCAAACGAAAGCATATTCTGGAGATGATCAGCTTATCTCTGCAAGATGGCAGCAAGCCGGAAACAACGCACTTCATCCCCATCACATCCATGAGGCCCCGTGTGATTCTCCCTGAGCCCCATCCCGTTCCAATCGCGATACCCCGTGGGAGGAACGCAATTCCTTCCACTGAAGGGTTGACACCGTGGGCAAGACCTTCTCATCCTGCTGCTCCAAAACCACATGGAAGGGAGAAACTGGACGGACATTTTTCTTGTTTTGTTTTGAGACGGAGTCTTGTTCTGTCACCAGGCTTGAGTGCAGTGGCGCGATCTCGGCTCACCGCAACCTCGGCGTCCCGGGTTCAAGCAATTCTCCTGCCTCAGCCTCCCGAGTAGATGGGATTAGGGGCATGTACCGCCACACCCGGCTAATGTTTGCATTTTTAGTAGAGACGGGGTTTCACCACGTTGGCCAGGCTGGTCTCGATCTCCTGACCTCCCGATCCACCCACCTCGGCCTCCCAAAGTGCTGGGATTACGGGTGTGAGCCCCGCGCCCGGCCTGGATGTATATTTTTCATCCGTCTACCCTGTTCCTGTCCTCAAAGGTATAAGAGGACAAGCTAGAAAGTAGACGAGGCCAGGTGTGTACTAAAAATACAAAAATTAGCCAGGCCTGGTGGTACGCACCTGTAGTCCCAGCTACTTGGAAGGCTGAGGCAGGAGAATCACTTGAACCCGGGAGGCGGAGGCTGCGGTGAGCTGAGATTGTGCCACTGCACTCCAGCCTGGGTGACAGGAGTGAAACTCCATCTCAAAAACAAGCACAATATTTCTGCGACCAAAGGTGGGAGGAGGGGTTTCCCCACACACCAGCTGGGTGTCCCCTAATTCGATTCAGTTCGATTCAGTTCAATTCAGTTCAGATTCGATCTACTCGGAGACAGCCATGGACCCCACAGGCTGAGGGCCGAGTCCCCCACAAGACTGCCCCCAACCTCTTCAGATACGAGTAGCGAGTTTGGGCTTCCAGAACTTCCAAAGGACCAGCTTCAAGTTGGGGTTCCCAGGACCCCCTCTTTGGGCTTAATTTACTACAGCAGCTCACAGAATTCAGGGAAACACTTTTACTGGTTTAATATAAAGGATATTATAGCCGGGTATGGTGACTCCCACCTGTCTCCCAGCACTCTGGGAGGCATGTGAGTAACAGTCGACCGCATTCCAGAAGATGGGCTCCATGAACAAGGACTCCCAGCAGGGCGCGGTGGCTCAGGCCTGTAATCCCAGCACTTTGGGAAGCCAAACAGGCAGATCACCTGAGGTTAGGGGTTCGAGACCAGCCTGACCAACATGGTGAAACCCCATCTGTCCTAAAAATACAAAATTAGTCGGGTGTGGTGGCACCTGTAATCCCAGCTACTCAGGAGGCTGAGGCAGGAGAATCGCTTGAACTCAGGAGGCGGAGGTTGCAGTGAGCTGAGGAAAGGGAGGGAGGGAAGAAGGGAAGGAAGCAAGGGAGGGAGGGTGGGAAGGAAGGGAGGGAGGCAGGGAGGGAGGGAGGGAAGGCAGGTAGGCAGGAAGGAAGGATGGAAGGGAGAGAAAGAAAGGAGGCAGGGAGAGCGATCACGCCATTGCGCTCCAGTCTGGGTGACAAGTGTGAGACTCCGTCTCAAAAAATAAATAAATCCAGATGAAAAGATGCACAGGATGAGGTAGAGGGAAGGGGGCAAAGCCTCCTCAGCACGCCACCCCCCAGGAACCTCCACGTGTTCAGCTACCCCAAAGCTCTCCAAACTCTGTCCTCTGGAAGTTATGTGGAAGCTTCACTTCACAGGCAGGACCAATCGCATCAATGGCCACTTGTCATCACCTCGACCTCCAGCCCTTCCTCCCTCCCCAGAAGCTGGAGGGTGCAGCTAAAGGTTCCAGCCCTCTAAGCCTGCCCCAATCTTCCTGGTGGCCAGACTCATCCTGAAAATAACTAGAGGCTGCCAGCTGTCAGTTGACTTAGCATCATACGAAAAGACATGACTTTGCGGATTCCAAGGATTTTAGGATTTACACCAGAAAAAAATCAGGACCAAAACCAAATAATATAATAAACATAATATAAATAAACACCCCACTGACCCATAAACACTGCAGGGTACTAAATGCTTGCTGTTTACGCAGTGTTGGGGTAGTTTGTTACACGGCTATAGATAATTGGTACATTTGCAAAGGAAGGGAGGGTTGATCCGCCTGACTCCTCCAAACAGATGCTGCTAGAGTTTGAATGTGTCCCCCAAAACACATGTTGTAGAAACTTTAATCCCCAATGCAACCATGTTGAGAGGCGAGAACTTTGAGGGGTGATTCAGTCACGAAGGCTCTACCCTCATTAATGCCATCTCACTTTTTCTCTTTCTCCTTCTCCCTCCCTTCTCTCTCTCTCGTACCCTCTCCCCCCTCTCTCCTCTTTCTTCTCCAGTTCCCCCATCTTTCGTATATGTGCTCTTTTCCCCTTCCGCCTTCTGACACAGCAAGAAGGACCTCGCCAGACGCCGGCACCTTGACACTGGACTTCCCAGCCCACAGAACCATGAGAAACAATCTCTATCATTTATCAATTATCCGGTCTGTGGGCATTCCATTATAGCAGCACAAAACAGTCAACAACAGAACGGTTACATTTCCCTAACAGCCAGCAACTGGATCTTTCATTTACTTGTTTTTCCAACATCTATCAACCTGATAACTGGGAGAGGTGCATGAGCCCAGCTGGAGGGGGGAAGATCAAAGGAATGACCAGGCCAAAAAAATGATTCACTTGGGCATTTTGCAAATTATCAAGATATACAGGCCACCACCAGTTCTTAAAACTGAACAAATGCACTGGCTTTTTATCTATTTCCTGCTAAAGCAAAGTGACTTGATCTTAACACTATTTTAAAAATTTTTTTAGACAGAGTTTCACTCTTGTTGCCCAGGCTGGAGCGCAATGGCACAATCTCAGCTCACCACAACCTCCGCCTCCCAGGTTCAAGCGATTCTCCTGCCTCAGCCTCTTGAGTAGCTAGGATTACAGGCACCCACCATCACGCCCAGCTAATTTTTGTATTTTGAGTAGAGACAGGGCTTCACCAAGTTGGCCAGGCTAGTCTCGAACTCCTGACCTCAGGTGATCCGCCTGCCTCAGCCTCCCAAAGTGCTGGGATTACAGACACAAGCCACCGTGCCCAGCCTGATATTGACATGATTAACACTGGGGCTTGATTATTCTCTGGGGTGAGGCCACCCTGCATTGCAGGGTGCTGAGCAGCATCCTTGGTCTCCACCCACTCCAGCCCAGAGCACCCCCAAGTCATGACACTCACAAACGTCCCCGGACATCACCAGTGTCACACAGGGGGGTAGGATTGCCCCCAGTTCAGACTCACTGCTCTAAAGCACATCCCTCAAGGGCAGCACAGCCAGGGACCTGGCATTTGATGGCAGGCCTATCCCCCACCCCAGAGGCCCGGCTGCACTTCCTCCTTTGGGAACTGAGTGGGCGGGATGGGCTGTCAGAGCCCCCTTCCCTTCCCACGCTGACATTCTGGCAGCACGTGGCAGGGGCGTCTTGTCTCGCTGGAGGCTGGATATAGAAACACAGCCCTGTCCTTTGTGCCATCGCTGAAGCTGTCAACCTCAGCCGTCACTCATCTCCACAGCAACCATCTAAATATGTCACCAGCAAAGTGCTGATTGCAAAGGAAGAGGGCAGAGAAGACTGGACGGGCTCGCACCCAGGTGCAGGTGCAGGGGAGGTGCCAGGGCCGGAGGGAGTGACATGGCTGCTTCAGAGCCACAAGACCGATGACGGCCGGGCCAGGCATGACCTCGAACAGCCTCTGCCGTACCCTGGGGCACAAACAGGAAAGAGGCAGGCCTGCTTGACCCCAAGGGTTCAAGGTCTTTCGGAACGGAAGACCAGGAGGGGGAAGGAACGGTGACACGGTCGGTTCTGCCTCCGGCGCCCTCAGTGTGCTAGAGACCCTCCAAACACGGTCCTCTAGGTCACCCTGGGAGGACGGCCCCGGCTGACACCATCTGCCCGATCGGGAATCTATTTGGGTGTCTACTGTGAGCAGGGCGCAAACTCTTTTTTTTTTTTTTTTTTTGCCAGATAGTTAATGCAAGGTCTCTTCCCCGGGAAACGTGGACATTCAGAGCTGGATCATTCTCCGGGGTGCAGCTGTCCTGGGCATTGCATGGTGCTGAGCAGTGGACCTGACCTCCATCCACTCCATGCTGCGACCACCCTCAGGTGTGATGACCACAAATGTCCTCAGACAACACCCACCATCCCCTGGGGCAGAATCACCCTCAATTGACACCCCCTGAGTTAGCGGATTCCATGGACCCCCAAGATCCTGTCCCATGATCCTCTGCCCTGCTGAGGTCCCAGGAGGCTGCACACATTGAAATCCACATTCTGAGTGCAGAGGGAGAGAGGAGGTGGATCCCAGGAGCTGGGGCCCCCCTGGTTCACACCGTCTGCCCCGTCGGGAGCTTATCCTGGTGAGCAGGGAGCAGGCTCCATTTCTTCCAAAATAACCCACGCTGGGTCTCTTCTCCAGAGCACTGTGGACACTGGGGCTGGACCATTCTCTGGGCTGGGGCCGTCCTGAGCACTGCAGGGTGCTGAGTGGCATCCGTGGCCTCCACCCACCTCTTGCCAGGAGCACTTCTCAGTGGTGACAGCCACAAATGTCCCCAGACACAGCCCAGTGTCCCCCTGTGGGCAGGATCGCCCTGATGTGCGGGGCAGTCCGAACCACGCCCCACCCCACCATTTGGAACTGGACTGCCTGGAGAGACTGTAGACAAGGATTTGAGAAGAGAGAGAGGCCCAATGCAGGACAAAAAAAGAAAGAAAATGCTGCCAGGCGCGGTGGCTCACACCTGTAATCCCAGCACTTTGGGAGGCCGAGGTGGGCAGATCACGAGGTCAAGAGCTCGAGACCATCCTGGTCAATATGGTGAAACCCTGTCTCTACTAAAAATACAATAATTAGCTGCGTGTGGCGGTGTGTGCCTCTAGTCCCAGCTACTCGGGAGTCTCAGGTAGGAGAATCACTTGAACCCGGGGGGTGGAGGTTTGCGGTGAGCTGAGATCACGCCACTGCACTCCAGCCTGGGCAACAGAGCGAAACTCCGTCTCAAAAAA
>NW_016107690.1:1660824-1676610 GCF_001604975.1 Cebus imitator | reverse complement strand
ATATCCCCTAGGCTAGAGTGCAATGTCACGATCTTGGCGCACTGCAACATCCAACTCCCGGTTTCAAGCGATTCTCCTGCCTCAGCCTCCTGAGTAGCTGGGATTACATGCATGTGCCACCATGCCCAGCTAATTTTTGTATTTTTAGTAGAGACGGGGTTTCACCATCTTGGCCAGACTGGTCTCGAACCCCTGACCTCATGATTCACCCGCTTCGGCCTCCCAAAGTGCTGGGATTACAGGTGTGAGCCACCTCTCCTGGCCACATTGCCTCCTTTATGGACTAAACCAGAGCACAGCATAGTGTTTCTGTCTAGAGCAGGATGTCAACATTTTCATCCATTTTCTGCCGTACAGGCCATTATGTCCCCTGTTGCCACTACCCAGCTCTGCTGCTGTATCTTGAAAGCAGCCATAGGCTATGCAAAAACACATGGGCATGGCCCAGTGTGTGCCAATAAAAGTTTCTTTATAAGTGGCCTGGATTTGCCCCCAAGGCCATTGTTTGAGACCCTCACCTGGAAACAGTCTAGGACAGCACAGCACCATTTCAGCCACTAAATACTCTCATCTAGGCAGCATTCCAATCTTCCTTCCTTCCTTTTATTTTTTTTTTTGGAGACAAAGTCTCACTCTGTCGCTCAGGCTGGAGTGTAGTGGTGCAACTCGGCTCACTGCAACCTCCGCCTTCCGGGTTCAAGAGATTCTCCTGCCTCAGCCTCCTGAGTAGCTGGAACTACAGGCGCCTGCCACCACACCTGGCTAATTTTGTATTTTTAGTGGAGACAGGGTTTCACCATGTTGGCCAGGCTGGTCTCAAACTCCTGACTCTGTCCACCTCAGCCTCCCAAAGTCCTGGGATTACAGGCATGAGCCACCGCACCCGGCCAGCATTCCAATCTTTCATCCTAAAATTAGATGAGGGTTCTATCAAGAGATTCACCTGTGATCCTCAACATCACACAAAACACACATTCAACTGGGCGCAGTGGCTCACGCCTTAATCCCAGCACTTTGGGAGGCTGAGGCGGGCGGATCACTTGAGGTCAGGAGTTCAAGACCAGCCTGGCCAACATGGTGAAACCCCCATACAAAAATCAGCTGGGTGAGGTGGCACACCCCTGTAGTCCCAGCTACTCTGGAGTCTGAAGCAGGAAAATCACTTGCACCTGGGATACGGAGGTTGCAGTGAGCTGAGATCACACCACTGTACCCTGGCCTGGGCCACAGAGTGAGACTTCCTCTCAAAACACAAACATCAACAAAAAAATTCACAGCCCCAACGTTTTATTTCTCTGAAATGCAGAAGAGGGCTGTTTCTTTTCTTCCCATCTATCTTCTGTGCGTGAACACCTCACCATTATGTGCTGGCCGGAAAACCTTGTCTGCAAAGGGCATTCAGAATATCTAATTGGGGGCCAGGCACAGTGACTGACAACTGTCATCCCAGTACTTCCTGGGAGGCTGAGGCAGGAGGATCACTTCAGCCAGGAGTTCAAGGCCAGTCGGGCAACATAGTGAGACCTCATCTCTACAAAAATAATTTTAAAATAGGCTGAGCACAATGGCTCACACCTGTAATCCCAGCACTTTGGGAGGCCAAGGCAGGTGGATCAGCTGAGGTCAGAAGTTCTAGACCAGCCTGGCCAACAGAGTGAAATGCCATCTCTACTAAAAATACAAAAAATCAGCTGGGTGTGGTGGCATGCACCTGTAATCCCAGCTACTCAGGAGGCTGAGGCAGGAGAATCGCTTGAACCCGGGAGGCGGAGGTTGCAGTGAGCCGAGATCACAGCACTGCACTCCAGCCTGGGTGACAGAGCAACTCTGTCTCCAAACAAACAAACAAAAAACAAAGAAAGTCTGAGAAACTGTCATAGGCCAAATGGGGCCTTGGGGAGGAAAGGACACTAGGGGAAACTGAGGAAATCTGAGTAGGATGTAGACTACAGCTAATGAAGATGTATCAATCCTGGTTCACTTGCTGTGACAGACACACCATGCCACTGGACAGGAATACTAGGGAAAACTGGGGATTTGTAGGGGATGTGAAACCGTCTGCACTGCGTTCCCAGTTTTCCTGTAAATCTGAAGCTATTCTAAAATGAAAAGTTTATTGAAAAAAAGAGAGAGAAGAGAAGGATGACAGGCAATTAGCTACTTATGCTGGAAAACGCTCTAAAGTGTGAGTGAAGGAACAGTTCGTTCCTGTGACAGCATCTAATAATGAGATGATTATGTAAAACCTAGAAAAGAAAGACGCTAAAAACGGGATATGCAAATTGGCAGGGGAAGTTTGCACTTATGAGAAGAATGGGAGGGGTGGGGGGACCAGTGGGTGTCCGGGGGCTTGGTCTTCCCTCCTGTTTCCCTAGCTTTGGTGACAGCCACCAAGGACCCCGACCCTGGGGTGGGGGATAGAGGGGCCGTTGGACGCTGGACGGAGCTCCACGCCGCCCTCAATAAATGCCTGCTAAGGGTACAGTCGGTGCCTGGGCCGGAGGAGGGCTGCAGTTTTATGGATGGAAAGTTCTAGAAAATAAGGGTGAAGCCGCTGGTAGCGGTGGCTCATGCCTGTAATCCCAGCACTTTGGGCGGCCGAAGTGGGCGGATTACGAGGTCAGGAGTTGAAGATCACACTGACCAACATGGTGAACCCCGTCTCTACTAAAAAATACAAAAATTAGCTGGGCATGGTGGCCTGTAATCCCAGCTACTTGGGAGGGTGAGGTAGGAGCATTGCTTGAGCCTGGGAGGTAGAGGTTGCAGTGAGCCAAGATTGCACCACTGCACTCCAGCCTGGGCAACAGAGCGAGACTGCTCAAAAAAAGCAGGGTGAGGGAAGCTGTGGTCTGAAGGAAGAGAGAAGACACCTGATCAATACGCCATGACATCCTGATCTCTGCACAGCTGGTTAGACATTGTCACCCACACCTGGTGCTGACATTTGGGGCCAGTAACTCTGTTGTGGGGACAGTGCTGGGTACTGCAGGGTGCTGAGCTGTGTCCTGGCCTCCACCCCCTCCATACTGGGAGCACCCCTCGGCCACACCTGTCCCCAGACATTGCCGAGGGTCCCCTAGAAGGCAGGATCATTCCTGGGGAGAAACCCCAGTCCCACATGTTAAAACGCGTGCTCTGAATGAAGAGACCCGCCCCCCCAAACAGGCTCTGCGTGAGCTACAAAGCTGTTTATTCACCTGGGTGCGGGCAGGATGAGTCTGAAAAGGGAGTCAGCTCAGGGCGGACGGATAGGAGCTGGTTTTATAGGTTTGGGGTAAACATGGGAAAGTTACAGAAGTTACAGTTTAGGGTGGTTTTTTGCAAGCTGGGAAGGGGTTGTAGGGTGGAATCACAAGGTTGACTAAGGTTGGTCACAAAGTCCAATGGCCTTGTCTGCTGAGACTGGGATAAGAAACAACAAAAATGTCTCGGGTGAGTTAGGCACCACAAGGACTGATCATTCTTCCACTTTTACTTCCGGTTTCCTAATTCCAGAAGACCCTCCAGAGGTGTACGTGCAGATCACAGGGGTCGTCACACCGTCCACAGCGTGGTCAGACCTCACGCCACAACATCCAACGTCATCCACCCAACAACCCCAGAGGGGACACGTATAACCCTCCTTCCGCAGATGGGGACGCACACTGAGAACAGATAAAGCTGCTCATGGTCACCAACCTAGGAGGAGGCCTCAGAGAAGAAGGGGGTGGTCCTGTGTGTCAACTGCCACTTTAATAACAGAGACCCCGGGCCAGGAGAGGTGGCTCACGCCTGTAATCCCAGCAACTTTGGGAGGCTGAGGCAGGCGGATCACCTGAGGTCGAGAGTTCAAGACCAGCCCAGTGAAAAACCCCAAATCTACTTAAAAAACGTAAAAATTAGCCAGGCGTGGCGGCAGGTACCTGTAATCCCAGCTGCTCAGGAGGCTGAGGCAGGAGAATCTCTTGAACCTGGGAGGTGGAGGTTGCAGTGAGCCGAGATCGCGCCACTGCACTCCAGCCTGGGCCACAAGAGCGAGACTCCGCCTCAAAAACAAAATGAAAAATAATAACAGAGACACCTATGCTGGGTGAGGCTGATCTAACATGGCAAGAGTCAGAAAACAACTGCTGTGTGTCAAACCCCGCCCACCACTCATGCTCGTCAATACATTTTCTTGAAATACAGCCACGCCCATTTATGTGCCATTTCGGGCACTTTCCCAACATCAACAGCAGAAACGGGGTGCAGTGGCCCACATTTGTGATCCCAGCACTTTGGGAGGCCGAGGCGGGCGGATCACCTGAGGTTGGGAGTTCAAGACCAGCCTGACCAACATGGAGAAAACCCCATCTCTACTAAAACACAAAAATTAGCCGAGTGTGGTGGTGGTGGGCGCCTGTAATCCCAGCCACTCAGGAGGCTGAGGCAGGAGGATCTCTTGACCCCAGGAGGCGGAGGTTGCAGCGAGCTGAGATCAAGCCACTGCACTCCAGCCTGGGCGACAGAGAAAGACTCTGTCTCGAAGAAAGAGAAAAGGTTTGTTGACGCCTCACAAGACAGAGCCGCACATCAGAATGTCAAGGCCTCTGGCTGTTTTCTTTTCAAACTCTGAGTGCTCCATTAATATTTTCTCAGAGAAGCAGAAACAGCAGGGTCAGCCTCCCTGGGAGTGAAATGAGTTCTGCCTGGTGCAGCCTGGTTCTGGCCCAGGCGACCCACCCTCCCCTCAGCCTGGTTCTGGCCCAGGCGACCCACCCTCCCCTCAGCCTGGCTCCAGAGGAAGGGGCGCCAGCTGGGGTATGGCCACCACTGTCGGGGAAGCAGAGACTGGCAGCTAGCCTGCCTCTGAGCTCCCTTCGGGGGCCTGTGCAGTCACCTCGACCCACTGTCACAGGGGATGGGATGGAGCTGAGGCTTGCGCTCCCAGCGCCGGTGTCTGCATGAACACAGGTCACCCAGACTCCACACGGTCAGCCCCGCAGCCTCCAGACGGTCAGCCTTGCTGAGCCAGGATGGCCACTGTGTCCATGCGGCTCGATTCCCAGACCCTGAGCTGCCTCGGGCACAGCTGTGTGTCGGGCGCGGAAAGTCACAGAGCAAGCGCCCTGTGCTCAGAAGGTCACCTTGGTCTAGGGTCTGTTCCCCTAGGCGCTGCTCAGACATTTGGGGCTGGAGTGTTCCAAGGGGTGGGGCAATCCCAGGGAATGCAGGGTGCTGAGCAGCGTCCCTGACCCCGACCCACTCCATGCCGGGAGCACCCCCCGGCACAGCTGTAATATCCACAATGTCCCAGACATCACCAGGTGTCCCCTGGGGGGCAGAATCACCCACCATTGACACCCCCTGGGTTAGGGATTCCACAGACCCCCCCCCAAGAGACTCTGTGTCCCCACGATCCTCTGCCCTGCTGAGGCCCCAGGAGGCGGCACACAATGAAATCCACACCCTGAGTGGGGAGGGAGAGAGGTGAGTCCCAGGAGCTGGGGGTCCCTCTGGTTTCGGGAGTTTATTCTGGTGTCTGGTGTGAGCAGGGAGAAGACTTGATATTTTTTCCAAATAATTAAGGCAGAGTCTCTCCCCCTTGACATTCAAGGCTGAGCAGTTCTCTGTGGTCGTCCTGGGCACTGTGGGGTGCTGAGCAGCGTCCCTGGCCTCCACCCAGTCCACGTTGGGAGCTGCCCCTCTCTTAACTGTGATGACCACAAATCTGTGCCCATCTAGGCTTACAACGTCCGGCTGATCTCAGACAACCCCTGCTTCCACCAACTCCCAGCAGCCCGGGAGCTACAGCCCTTCTGATGACCACCATAGCTGTTGCAGGGAGGAAGGCGAGGGCCACCCTGGATCACCCTGGACACCGGTAGCTCTGAGCCTCTCAGCCTGGCCAGCACCGGCCAAGGTGTCCTTCACAGCAACCACAAGGACCAACCCCCCGAGTGCTGACAGACAAGGTGAACAAGGCTCAAGATGACAGTGGCTGGCCTGCCTTCTGCCCCATCCGCGTTGTCCTGCCTCAGCCACCTCCCCCAAGCCAGAGAGCAGGGAAGGGGTCATGCAGGGGAGCGTTTGCCCTAGCAGAGCTCCGTGGCCCCGTCCAGAGGCCATGAGTTTGAGGTCGGCCCCGAGGCAGGCAAGTGACAGGGAGCACACAGAGCCCCAGAGATACAACACCTGGCCCATTCATAGGGCATCTGGGCACCACTCCCGGCCCCAGCAGTGTGAAGTGCAGTGTCATCAGCTCTCCCAATGACTCTGAGAAGCTGGGAAATGCTCTATTGTAAAATCTCCTGATTTTTAGTTTCATTTTATTTTATTATTATTTTTTAGATGGAGTCTCCCTCTGTCACCCAGACTGGAGTGCAGTGCTGCAGTCTTGGCTCACTGCAAAGTCCATCTCCCAGGTTCTCAAAAAAAAGAATCTGAAATATATTGGAAATACACACAATTGTATGTTTGAAATATACAAAAGCAGTACAGCACACTCTCGAAGGGAATCAGTACTATCAATACTGCTACACTGTTGGGAGAAGCACAAGGTATCCCAAAGTAACTGGTTTTTTGGCTTTGTTTTTATTTTTGAGACAAAGTCTTGCTCTGTTGCCCAGGCTTCAGTGCAGTGGCACAATCTCGGCTCACTGCAACCTCTGGCTCCCGGGCTCAAGCGACCCTCCTGCCTCAGCGTCCCAAGTAGCTGAGATTACAAGCGCCTGCCACCGCGCCTGGCTAATTTTTGTATTTTTAGTAGCAACAGAGTTTCACCATGTTGGCCAGGCTGGTCTCGAACTCCTGACCTTGCGATCCACCTGCCTCAGCCTCCCAAAGTGCTGGGATTACAGGCATGCACCACCACGCCTGGCTAATTTTTGTTTTAGTAGCAACAAGGTTTCACCATGTTGGCCAGGCTGGTCTTGAACTCCTGACCTCAGGTGATCCACCCAGAATGCTGGGATTATAGGGGTGAGCCACCGCATCTGGCCTGCAAGGTGACTGTTCTAAGACACAGAGGATACCTGCTCTTGATGCAAAATCGGGGCATGTTGAAGAAACAGAGACCTCCTTAACTGACGGTCATAACTCACATTTTCATCCTCAATGGCGCCAGCTCCGTGGGGCAGCTTTTCTATGTAGCAGAGCTGGAAAACTGTGCCACTGTATGTCACCCGAAATGGACTCAGTTAGAAAACAATGCGCTTTCGTAATGTATACCGTACTACTTTTCCTAAAACAGAACTGTTAGAACGCCTCCCGCTCTGCCTGCGACTAGAATAGATAAAAAATCCAGATTTTCACACACCCGGGACTGGTAATGTTTTAACACATGGAAAACGCGACAGGGTTACAGACTGCTTGAGATTCTCCAAACAAATCCGCAGCGGTGCCAAGCAATCCTAACAGTTGGACGTTTTCATAAATGAACCCAAGCAGATCACGTTCTCGGAGACGGAGGCACGCCGGAGACTCCCGTTGTGTGCCTGAAGGATTCACAGGTCTCTCTCTCTCTCGGTCGGTCTCTCTCTCTCTCTCTCTCTCTCTCTCTCTCTCTCTCTCTCTCTCTCTGCGACAGCAGACGACTCCTTAAACCCTGGCTGGTTGTGGTGGCTCACGCCTGTAATCCCAGCACTTTGGGAGGCCGAGGCGGGCGCGGATCACGAGGTCAGGAGTTTGAGCCTGAGCAACATGGTGAAACCCTGTCTCTACTCAAAATGCAGAAAAATCAGCCAGGCGTGGAGGTGGACACCTGTAATCCCAGCTACTCCGGAGGCTGAGGCAGGGGAATTGCTTGAGCCCAGGAGGCAGAGGTTGCAGTGAGCCAAGATTGTGCCACTGCACTCCAGCCTGAGCGACACAGCACGACTCCGCCTCAAACAAACAAACAAAACCCTCGAACCAGCCCAAACAGCAGCAAGTGCAGAGGCTCAGGAATGGGAATGTGGCTTTATGGAACCCTCAGGCTCAAGGGAACACCGGCAAGGGACAGCTTCATTACCAAGCCCGGCATGATCCACCCAAAATCTGTAACCATGAAGAACAGGAAATGCCACAGAGCCCAGCTGGAGAGGTCGCTTGATGGTAAAGGAGCGGGGAGTGTTATTTAGCAAACCAGGCTGGTTAAAGGGTAGAAAATATTGGATGTCAGGGCCCTTTTGCAGAGCACAGTTCTGAAGGACAGCGATGACCTAAATTGGCTCATATGAGGGACTACTGGGGAAAACACTTCCCCAGGATCCTATAAGATATAAAGAAAAACACATGACAGCAGAAAAGATATTCCCTGACACAGGGGCCGGGGAGGGGGGGGGTCTCAGTGGGGCGGGGGAAGGGAGGGGATTCTGCCCCCAGTGGATGCTAGGCAATTCTGGGGACATTTGGGGCTGTCACGATGGGGGGGGTTCTCCTGGTATGGAGTGGGTGGAGGCCAGGGAATGCCGCTCAGTGCCCTGCAGTGCCCAGGATGCCCCCGCCCTGGAGAATGATCCAGCCACAATGTCCACAGCACCAGGGGTAGAGTCTCGAAGTTAATTATTTGGAAAAATAATATTGCTGAGCCAGATCCTCAGAATGGGGCCTTATTTGGAAACAGGGTTTTTTGCAGATGGAATTATTACTAAGATGAGGTCGCACTGGATTAGGAGGGGCCCTAAATCCAATAACCGATGTCCTTATAAGACGAGGAAAATTTGGACACAGACGCACACAGGGAATGGGGCCGCATGAGGATGGGGGCAGAGACTGGAGCGATGTCACAAGCCACGGAGCATCAAGAATCGCTGGCCACTGCCAGACACTGGAAGAGGCAGGAAGGACCCTCCCTGGCAGCCTCTAGACCGGGAACAGCCCTGCCCACACCTTCATCTCAGACTTCTGGCTTCCAGCATTGCCCGAGAATCACTTTCTGTGGTTCTGAGCCATGCAGGTTGAGGTCTTTTGCCACAAGACCCCTCAAATACCCAAACTTCACCCTACAGAGACCTTCCCGTAGGCAGCCACATCCTGGCACGCTCAGACACACACCCCGTGGACATACACGCCCCCCAAGGCGCCAGATAGACACTGATTTCCAACTAGAAGAGTCCATGAAATCATCAGCGATATATCTCTACCGCTCAGGCTACAGTGCAGTGGCACAATCTCAGCTCATTGCAGCCTCCATCACCCAGCTCAAGCGACCCTCCCACCTCAGCCTCCCGAGGAACTGGGACCGCAGGTGTGTGCCATCATGCTTGGCTAATTTTTGTTTTTTTGCTTTGTTTGTAGAGATGGGAGTTTTACCACGTTGCCTAAGCTGGTCTCAAACTCCTAGACCTAAGCGATCCTCCCGCCTCAGCCTCCCAAATTCCTGGGATTACAGGCGTGAGGCACCGTGCCCAGCCTCTTTGGTGATTTTCAGGAGCAGCGAGTTAGATATTCTGCAGATGGGGGTTCAGGAGACCGCACCACTTCCTAGATCCGGTTGGAGGAATTGGGTGTAATTTTCGCTTGGACAGCTGCAAGACTCAAAGAGACGCCAGACAGAGGGAAGTTACTCAGACAGCTTCTGGGGTTGCCGGGAATATATGAGCCACTTGCTCTCATCCGCACTATCCCTCCCTGTCCAGGGCTGATTTCCACCCAGGCAGGACTCCCAATTCCCAAAGAATCTCAAAGCAAGGCGTTCTCCTGGCCGAGATCCAGCTATCGGCTCCGAAGGGACTCCTTATCTTTATTACAGACCCAAATCTGTGTCACTGCCGCAGAGGAAAGACGGCTGCTTAATTACACTTGCATATCTGCGTTCGCAAGATTCCTTCCAGAGAGCAGGATCCGGGAACGTCCTCTGGAGATAGGGCCTTCCAGGCAGTGCTAAGCTCCGTGTTGGAGCATGGAGGCTGAATCTAATCTATCGACGGAAAATTCCATGTATTTCTTTGGCTCAGATTCCTGTCTATACAACCGTGGTTCTCAGCCAGGGGTCCTTCTGGCCCCCAGGGGATGCTGGGTGGTATCTGGGGTCACTTCTGGCTGTTATGACTTGGGGATGCTTCTGGAGGCCAGGGCTGCATCTCAGCACCCTGTAGTGCCCAGGACAGCCGCACCCCAGAGAACGATCCAGCCCTGAATGCCAAGGGGGAGATACCCTGCCTACATGCTTTGGAAAAATACTGAGTCTGCTCCCTGCTCACGCCAGACGCCCAGAAAAAACTCCCAATGGGGTGGACAGCAGAAACCAGGGGGAACCCCAGCTCCTGGGATTCTCCTCTCTCCCTCCTCACTCAGGGCGTGGATTACAAAGTGTGCAGCCTCCTGGGACCTCAGGAGGGCAGAGAATCATCAGACGTGGAGTTTCTTGGGGGTCCATGGAATCCCCTAACCCCAGGGGTCTCACCTGGGGGTGATTCTGCCCCCCATGGGCATTGGGCAGTCTGGGGACATCTTTGGTTGTCACGACTGGGGGTGTCCCTGGCATAGAGTGTATGGAGGCTGGGGACGTTGCTCAGCACCCCACAAGGCCCAGGACGGCCTCACCCCAGAGAACGTTCTGGCCCCAAGGTCCACAGTGACAGAGTGACAACCGCCACCATCATCTGCAGGACTGACCATAGCCACCTGCATCTAGTCCCACAAACATGACCGTGACCGTCCCTCTGACTCAAAGGACAGAGGCAGTCCCAATCTTTCTTTTTTTTGAGACAGAGTCTCGCTTTGTCACCCAGGCTGGATTGCAGTGGTGCAGCCTTGGCTCACTGCTACCTTCATCCTCCAGGTTCAAGTGATTCTCCTGCCTCAGCCTCCCCAGTAACTGGGATTACAGGCGTGTGCCACCACACCCAGCTAATTTTTGTATTTTTAGTAAAGATGGGGTTTCACCGTGTTGGCCAGACTGGTCGCAAACTCCTTACCTCAAATGATCTGCCCACCTCGGCCTCCCAACATGCTGGAATTACAGACGTGAGCCACCACGCACAGCCACCAATCCCAGCCTTTCTAGCTCTGCCACCTGTGCTGAGCACCAGTGGCCTCTGTGTGGATGTTAGTTAGGGGTCAGCAGGCTTAGGAAATCAGCATGCCAGGCATCCAGACCTTCCATTGTGGCCCTGAGTGGAAGGGGGGATGGGCAGTGGCCGATACCAACACTGTCACAGCAAGACACGGGAGTATGACGTGACCACTTCCATCTCAGGCCACACCCTACACTGAGGAAACAAAACCTGGGGAACAAGATACATGAAAGATGACTTCTAGAATGTTCTGGAGTTTTCCAGAGGCTTCTGGAAACTTCCAGAATTTTCTAATACACAGCCGGCATTTTTGCATAACAAGGCTTTGGATTCAGAAGCTGCTGGGCTTAGGCACAGAGTCAAAAAAGTAATAGAGGAAAGACCATGGAATGCAAACTTCCAGGGATAACATGGCTGCTACACAGTGGCCAGGTGGGTCACACCCACTGTACACAGGTCACACTTAGCTCTTTGGACTCAGTTGCCTATTACGAGTGGGGGAACCAAATCCTGGGATGGGGTAATAAAATGCATACGAGTTGTTTCCCCACCCACAACATAGGGAGAAGAATCAGATGAGGTGTCCAGTCTGGGGAGGTCCTGGGCAGCACCCCAATGACCATCACCTCCAACCCTTATCCTGCCAAGCCCCAGACTAGTAACTGCTTCTCTCAAGGGGTCCCAGCGCTCAGAGCCAGTAGTGGCCTTCAGTGTCAAGTCCACACCCTATGGAAACAGAATCCCTTCCCTGACCCATGCCCCAGCCCACTCATCCTCTGGTCACGTAGCCTTCAGCGACCGGAAACCAACAGCTTCCCATGACGGTCTCTCCTATTTCCAAACAAGCCTGATTCCTAAGCCAGCCCAGCCGAGCTACAGCTCCGATCCCATCCCCCCAAGAACAGACTTCATCATCTCCTTGATTTGGCCCACACCCATCGGGCCCATGGGGAAAAATAACAACATAAATAACATACAGTATAATGCTAATTTTTTTGAGACAGGATCTTGCTCTGTTGCCCAGGCTGGCGTGCAGTCATAGCTCACTACAGCCTCAACTTCCTAAGCTTCCAAGCGATCCTCCTGCCTCAGCCTCCCAAGCAGCTCGGACCACAGGTGTGCACCACCACATCTGGCTTTTTATAATTTTTTGCAGATATAGACTATGTTGCCCAGGCTGGTCTTGAACCCCTGGGCTCAAGCAATCCTCCCAACTCAGCCTCCCAAAGTTCTGGGATTACAGGTGTGAGCCACGACACCCAGCCAATACTAATATTAATATATAATATCAGCAGTGATTCCGGCAATAACAGTGATAACCAGGACTACCACTCACCCAGGTCACAGCCTTGTAGTCCATCCTAACCTATTCAATGACCCTAGGGAGTGATTCCTATCCCGTCTGACACACAAAGAAACAGAAACAGAGGGGATCCATGTTTTGCTCAAAGTTCACACAGAAAGAAAGTCACACAGTGGCTAAGCAGGTAGTCCAAATCCAATGCGTCACCATGCCACAATGCTCCCTACATTCCAGAAAACTCTAGAAGGTTCTGGGAGTTTCTAGAAGGTTCCAGAGGATTCCAGAACCTTCCATGATGCACCATCTTTCACTTCTTATATATCTTACTCCCCCAAGTCCCACTTCCTCAAAGCAGGACAGAATTGTCAACCCATTGGGCTCCCACCTGCATCTTCGCCTTATTCATTGTATCAAGATAGCACCTTCCTAAATAACCTGGGGCTGGCAAGACCTAAATCAAAGACATGACCTGCTCAGCAGTCCCAGATGTGTAGGAACTCAAACCCCAGGGCCAGAATCTCTTAGAACCAGTCAGTGTCCACAGCTCTACTCAGCTTGACCCACAGTGGAGCTCAGCAGTCCCAGATGTGGAGGAACACAAACCCCAGGGCCAGAATCTCTTAAAACAGAACGAGTCAGTGTCCACAGCTCTATTGGGCTTGGCCCACGGCAGAGAAAGATGAGGCACTCACAGGGAGAAAACTAGGACCATCTTCACACAGTCTATTCGAGACTGTCAGCCAGGCATGGAGGCTTATGCCTGTAATCCCAGTGCTTTGGGAGGCCAAGGCACGCAGATCACCTGAGCCCAGGAGTTCAAGACCAGCGTGGCCAACATAGTGAAATCCTGTTTCTACTAAAAATAGAAAAATTAGCTGGGCATGGTGGTGGGTGCCTGTAATAATCCCAGATACTTGGGAGTCTGAGACAGGTGAATTGCTTGAACCCAGGAGGAGGAGGCTGCAGTGAGCCAAGATTGTGCCACTGCACTCCTGCCTGGGCGACAGAGCAAGACTCCATCTGAACACACACACACACACACACACACACACACACACACACAATGTGAAAAAAAGAATAAGCATACACACTTTCCCTCCTACTCCAAAAAAAAAAAAAGACTGTCAGTCATGTGCAGCAGTTCATGCCTATAATCCCAACACCTTTGGCTTAAGCCCAGGAGTTTGAGACCAGCCTGGGCAACATAGTAAGACCATGTTTTTGGGGTTTTTTGGTTTTTTTGTTTTTTTTGTGTGATGGAGTCTGCTTTGTCACCCAGGCTGAAGTGCAGTGGCGCGATCTCAGCTCATTGCAACCTCCACCTCCCAGGTTCAAGCAATTATCCTGCCTTAGCCTCCGAAGTAGCTGGGACTACAGGTGCATGCCACCATGCCTGGCTAACTTTTTCTATTTTTAGTAGAGATGGAGAGTTTCACTCCATTAACCAGGGCAGTCTCAATCTCCTAACTTCATGATCTGCCTGCCTTGGCCTCCCAAAGTGCTGGGATTACAGACGTGAACCACCTCACCCGGCTGGCCTCCAGCTCTTGGACTCGTCAGCCTCCCACCTCGGCCTCCCAAAGTGCTGGGATCACTAGCATGAGCTACTGCACCAGGCAAGAACTTTCCTGCAGTGTTTGTGTGGACGTACACTTTCATTTCCCTTAGGTGTTTACCGAGGAGGGAACTCGGAGGGTCATGTGGAAACGCTGCGTGTAACCATTTCGGGATTGCCAGGCTGTTTCCTCAGCAGCTGTACCACGCTACATTCCCAGCAGGGACGCCTGAGCGTTCCAATGTCTCCACATCCCCATGAGCCCTTGTGACTGTTTTTAAATTCTGGCCGTCCTAGTGGGTGTGTAGTGGTTTCGCACAATGGCTTCGATTGGCATTTCCCTGAACACTGTCGCGGAGCACGTTTTCAAGTGAAACTGGTAAGTTTTTCTTCCTTTCTGTTTTTGTTTGAGACGGGGTCTTGCTCTGTTGCCCAGGCTGGAGTGCAGGGGCGTGATCTTGGCTCACGGCAACCTCCGCCTCTGGGTTCAAGCGATTCTCCTGCCTCAGCCTCCCGAGTAGCTGGGATTACAGGTATGTGCCACCACGCCTGGCTAATTTTGTAGTTTTAGTACAGATGGGATTTCTCCATGTTAGTCAGGCTGGTCTCAAACTCCTGACCTCAGGTGATCCACCCACCTTGGCCTCCCAAAGTGCTGGGATTACAGGCATGAGTCACGCACCCGGCCAAGACCCCCATCGCCATCCTTTAAAAAAAAGACCATTTTCCCCAGAATACCTGCTAGATACCTCCACACATTTTTTGTGGTCTTCGTACCTGCTCTGGAGGTAGGAGCCTCTTCTACAGATAAAGCAAACAAACAAAAGCAACACTCAGGCCAAAGAAGGTGCGAGCTCCCACAAGGACGGGCAGACGGGAGGTGCGTGGGAGCCTGGCAATTTCCAGGTGTCACTGAAATACAAGGTGACATCAGACAGGGAGAAGAAACGGGGGAGCTGGAGCAGGAAGAGATTGTAAAAACCAATACTCAGGGCATTCCAGGTAATGAGAAAAACAAGAGAGAGACCCTGGAGGAGGAGGAGGAGGAGGAAGAGGAGGAGGGAGGGAGGGAGGGAGGGAGGGAGGGAAATGAACGGAGCTGTGAAAAAAACCTCCTGGGGCTGACCAGCTCTTGCAAGGGGACAGGCCAGCTTGGGCAGGGACGGGCTTGCTGCTGGGAGGCGCCCGAGCAGAAACAAGAGCTCCTGCCCGGGCTGGTTGGGGAGCTGGTGGACAGGGTCGGACAGAGGAGCTAAAACTCTCCCTCGGCCCCAAGGGGCTGAGCTGCAGAAGTGGCGTCAAATGGACAAAAATCCCACCAGGCACAGAAGCGCAACCAGCAAGTCTATGGACTTAAAAACAAATGATGAGGCCAGGCACAGCAGGTCACACTTGTCATCCCAGCACTTTGGGAGACTGAGGCAGGTGGATCACAAGGTCAGGAGTTCGAGACCATCCTGGCCAACATGGTGAAACCTCGTCTCTACTAAAAATACAAAAATTGGCTGGGCGTGGTGGCGCACACCTGTAATCTCAGGTACTTGGGAGGCTGAGGCAGGAGAATCGCTTGAACCTGGGAGGTGGAGGTCGCAGTGAGCTCAGATTGTGCCACTGCACTCCAGCCTGGGCAACAGAGCGAGACTCCATCTAAAAAATAATAATAAAATAAATAAATAAATGATGGGGCCGGGTGTGGGGGCTCATGCCTGTCATCCCAGCACTTTGAGAGGCCGAGGTGGGCAGATCACCTGAGGTCAGTAGTTTGAGACTAGCCTGACCAACACGGCGAAACCCTGTCTCTACTAACAATACAAAATTAGCTGGGTGTGGTGGCAGACGCCTGTAATCCCAGCTTCTTGGGAAGCTGAGACAAGAGAATCGCTTGAACCCGGGACAGAGGTGGAGGTTGAAGTGGGCCAAGATCATGACACTACATTCCAGCCTGGGCCCTAGAGAGAGGCTCCGTT
>NW_016107690.1:1656787-1660289 GCF_001604975.1 Cebus imitator | reverse complement strand
TCGGGATGCTGAGGCAGGAGAATCACTTGAACCCCGGAGACGGAGGTTATAGTGAGCTGAGATTGTGCCACTGCACTCCAGCCTGGACCAAAGACCAAGACTCCATCTCAAAAAAAAAAAAAACCCTACATGTCCCTTCCCGTCCACCATGTTCACAGCAGCACCATTCGAAATAGCCAAAAAATGGGAGCAATGCAAGAGGTAAGTGAACCCACAAAGCATTGTCTGTCATGCTCTGGAATCTCATCCAGGCTTGAAACAGGAGCAAGGGCCGGGTGTGGCAGCTCACACCTGCAACCTCAGCACTTGGGCCAGGAGTTCGAGGCTGCAGTGAGCTCTGATCACGCCGCTGCACTCCAGCCTGCATGACAGAACAGGACCCTGTCGCTGCAAAAAAAATAAAATAAGAATGTGCATGAACCTTGAGGACATCAAGCTCAGTGAGAGAAGCCAGACACAGAAGGCCTCACAGTGTGGGTGAGCCCTTTTTTTTTTTTTTTTTTGGAGACGGAGTCTTGCTGTGTCTCCCAGGCTGGAGTGCAATGGTGCGATCTCGGCTCACTGCAACCTCCACCTCCTGGGTTCAAACGATTCTCTTGCCTCAGCCTCCTGAGTAACTGGGACTACAGGTGCCTGCCACCATGCCAGGCTAATTTTTGAATTTTTAGTAGAGACAGGGTTTCACCATCTTGGCCAGGCTGGTCTTGAACTCCTGACCTTGTGATCCACCCACCTAGGCCTCCCAAAGTGCTGGGATCACAGGCGTGAGTCACCACGCCCGGCTGTATGATCCCATTTCTAAGAAATGTCCAGAACAGACCAATCCACAGAGACAGGAGGGGATGTGTGGGTGACGGGGCCTGAGGGAAGGGGTGAGGGATTATGGCTAATGAGGATGGGGCTGCTTCTTTGGGGTGATGGAATGTTCTAATTTTTTTTTTTCCTTTTTAGACAAGGTCTCGTTCTGTTGCCCATGCTGGAGCGCAGTGGTGCAATCACCACTCACTGCAGCCTCAACCTCCTGGGACTCGGTCGATCCTCCTGCCTCAGCCTCCCAAGTCGTTGGGACTACAGGTACATACCACTATGCCTGGCTTGTCTATTTTTTGTGGAGATGGAGTCTCACTATGTTGCCTGGGCTCTTCTCGATCTCCTGGGCTCAAGCGATCTACCCACCTCAACCTCCCAAAGTGCTGGGATTAAAGGCATGAGCTACTGCGCCCTGTCTGTTCTAAATCTGATGGCAGCGAAGGTTACACAACTCTGTAAATACATTAAAAACCATTGAATTGTATGCCTAAATGATGCATTATGTGGCATGTGAATTATATCTCTATAAAACTGTTAAAAAAAAAACACTCAGCTGGGCATAGAAGCAACCCACACAAATAAATGACAGAAAAAAAAAATAATAGTTCATAGAACCTCTTAGAACAAAGCCCATTGAAAGGCTTTTTAAAGTATATATATATATATATATATATATATACAGAGTCTCGCTCTGTCACCCACACTGGAATGTGGTGGTGCGATCTCGGCTCACTGCAACCTCTTCCTCCCAGGTTCAAGAGATTCTCCTGCCTCAGCCTCCAGAGTAGCTGGAATTACAGGCACCCGCCACCACACCCGGCTAATTTTTTGTATTTTTTTCCTAAAGACAGGGTTTCACCATGTTAGCCAAGCTGGTCTCAAACTCCTGACCTCAAGTGATCTGCCCTCCTCAGCCTCCCAAAGTGCTGGGATCACAGGCATAAGCCCCTGTGCCCAGCACCCACTGAAAGGCTTTTGAAGAACACAAGGAGGAATTTCATTTTGGGCTCCTCTTCTGTCTACGATGGCCACTGGCTGTCCAGTGCTGCCTGACCCCAACTTAGTCGTCTGATTTTTCACAGGGATTCGTGAGGTCAACTTCATCACACCCATTTCACAGAAGACAAGACTGAGGCTCAGCATCCTCCTTCCCTCCCCGTTGCTCCCTCTCTCTTCCTGCCTGCCTCCTCCAGTCAATTAACCTTCAAGTGATAGAAACCCCTCTGAAAATCCTCATGCCTCACCACGACCCCTCTCGGGATGTGTCGCCTCTCACCTGGTCTCCTGAAATCCCCTCCTTCCTGCCTCTCTACTGACACTCTCTCCCGTTATCCCACTAACCCTGATGAAAAGCCACCCAGAGACAATGCAATCTAGGCTGGGCGCGGTGGCTCACGCCTGTAATCCCAGCACTTTGGGAGGCCGACGTGGGCAGATCACCTGAAGTCAGGAGTTCGAGACCAGCCTGGCCAACATGCTGAAACCCCGTCTCTACTAAAAATACAAAAATTAGCTGGGCGTGGTGGTGGCTGCGTGTAATCCCAGCTACTCGGGAGGCTGAGGCAGGAGACTCCCTTGAACCCAGGAGGCAGAGGTTGCAGCAAGCCGAGATTGTGCCACTGCACTCCAGCCTGGTTGACAGAGCAAGACTGTGTCTCAAAAAAAAAAAAGTAGGATGGGGGTGCCAGGGGCTGGGGAGCGGGCTGGCGAGTTAGTGTTTCATGGTGACAGAGTTTCAGTTTGGGAAGATGAGAAAATTCTGTAAAGGATAGTGGTTGGTTAAACGTGCCCCCAAAATGGTTAAACTGGGACATTTTATGTTACATGTAATTTACCACAATGAAAAATGAAGAGAAGGCCGGGTGCACTGGGTCACACCTGTAATCCCAGCAGTTTGGGAGGCCAAGGCTAGAGGATTGCTTGAGGCCAGGAACTAGAGATCAGTGTGAGCAGCACAGCGAGACCCCCATCTCTAAAAGTCAGCTGGGCGTGGTGATGTGCACCTGTGGTCCCAGCTACTTGGGAGGCCGAGGTGGGAGGATGGCTGGAACCCGGGAGGTGGAGGCTGCAGTGAGCTGTGATGGCACCACTGCACTCCAGCCTGGGTGACAGAGGGAGACCCTGCCTCAAAGAAAAAAAAGGGAAGGAAAACGGAACCAAGTGGGCGAGAGGGGAAGCAGCGGAGAGGGGCAGGGTGGGAAGTTACAAGGCCCCGTCCAGCCTGCGCCAAGTGTCCAACCCCCAGTAACATCCGTGCCCACCGGGTCTCCTCCTCCTCCCGAGACGAGGGCCTGGCGGGCGGCGGACCGCCTTGAACACCCACCCACACCCTGCCCTTGTTTGCCCAGTGAAAAGAGGCCTTGGCAAAACAAAGGGCACTATTCACTGTCCCCAAGAGAGGAGGGCCTGACCTGTCTCCCAGAGCGCTCCCATCCCGGCCCACTTCACTTTCCAGGGGCGCTCCACCCCAACCTCGGCCCCCCACCCCCCCATCCTCCTTTCCAGCAATACTCTGCTTTTACCAGACACTCCATCAGCACGAGAGCATGGACCCAGGGGTGTCACCGCGATCCCAAAGGCCAGAGGTCGGAAAGTGCCCGCGGACAGGCAGTTTCCCAGCCGTGTGTGGTCTCTGCCTCAGCCGTGCCCTCGGATCCAAATCTACCCCCTCTCTTTTTTTTTTTTTTTTTTT
>NW_016107690.1:1651143-1655684 GCF_001604975.1 Cebus imitator | reverse complement strand
GAGACGGGGTTTCACCGTGTTGACCAGGATGGTCTCGATCTCTTGACCTCGTGATCCACCCGCCTCGGCCTCCCAAAGTGCTGGGATTACAGGCGTGAGCCACCGCGCCCAGCTTCTTTTTGATTTTGATTGAGACAAGGTCTGGCTCTATCGCCCACGCCGGAGTGCAGGGGCATGATCTTGGCTCACTGTAGCCTCAATTTCCTGGGCTCAAGTGATCCTCCTGCCTGAGCCTCCTGAATAGCTGGGATTACAGGCATGCACCACTAGACCCAGCTAATTTTTTTTTGGCTTTTTGGAGAGATGGTGTCTTACTATGTTGCCCAGGCTGGTCTCAAGCTCCTGGGCTCAAGCAATCCTCCCACCTTGGCCTCCCAAAGTGCCGGGGTTACAGGAGTGAGCCACCAAACTAGCCAAGAAGTTTAAATCATGATGCAAAAATTAAAAGCAAAGTTTCCGGGTCAAAGGATGGAAAGTCTCAGTATCAGTGTTCCGGGGAGGTGGGGAGGTCCCACAGCAAGAATGGCTTCAGAGTAGCTGGCGGGTGGGCTAAGGCCACCTGGGCTGAGAGAACCAGGTTAATATCACCAGTAGGCAGTCATGAGGGTCTCAAGGACCCCTGACGGGGGAGACCAACAGGGCACCTCACCCCTACGTGTTCTTTCCCAAAACCCATAACCCCGGTCTGAGTACGAGAGAAACATGTGACAAACCTAGACCAGAGGCCGGTGCGGCGGTTCACGCCTGTAATCCCAGCACTGTGGGAGGCCGAAGTGGGCGGATCACCTGAGGTCATGAGTTCAAGACCATCCTGACCAACATGGTGAAACCCCATCTCTACCAAAAATACAAAAATTAGCCCGGCGTGGTGGCGCTCGCCTGTAATCCCAGCTACTCAGGAAGCTGACGCAGGAGAATCGCTTGAACCTGGGAGACGGAGGTTTCGGTGAGCCAAGATGGCACCATTGCACTTCAGCCTGGGCAACGAGAGCGAAACTTCGTCTCAAAAAAAAAAAAAAAATATATATATATATATATATAAAAATATATATATATATATATAACTTTTAATGGCAAAGACCACAATTACATTTGTACCACCTAATAAATCCATTAAATAAATGAGAAAGCAAAAACAAAAATAAAACTAATGCAAAAAAGAAGGAAAGAAAAAATGGCAATCACATTATGCATGGCACCATGCTGTGGGGAAAAAAATAATTCTACATATTTGTTCCCAAATCATTAAGCCCTCCTCATCATGGAGGCCATAGGAATAAAAGCTCTAACAAGACCATATTTGGGCCGGACACGGCGGCCCACGCCTGTAATGCCAGCACTTTGGAAGGCCGAGGTGGGCGGATCACCTGAGGTCAGGAGTTTGAGACCAGCCTTGCCAAGATGGTGAAACCCCGTCTCCACTAAAAACACAAAAATTAGCCGAGCGTGGTGGCAGGCACCTGTAATCCTAGCTACTCAGGAGCCTGAGGCAGGAGAATCGCTTGAACTTGGGAGGCAGAGGTTGCAGTGAGCTGAGATCACACCACTGCACTCCAGCCTGGGTGACAGAGCAAGACTCTGTCTCAAAAAAAAAAAAAAAAAAAAAAAGATCGTATTTGGTGCAAGTTCTCTGAAGTTAACTGTTAGGATTCTGCCAACACAGAGGCTCACACGACACGGCAAATGCTAAAATGCAAAATTCCAAGATCAAGTCCCGGCAGGACCACTAACTCGTGAAACTGCCAGACCCCAGTTTTTCCATCTGTGAAGCATAAGAGAGGGACTCAGGGGCCAACGAGCTTTGTCTGTAAGAGGCCAGAGACCCAGTGTTTTCAGCCTTGCAGTGTGAAGCCGCTCTCTACCGCAACTACTTAACTACACCACGGTAGCAGGAGGCACAGAGCTGTGTGCCAAAATAAGACATTATTTCTGGACACCAAAATCCGAATGACATGTAACTGTCATGTGTCATCACCTTTTCTTTTGACTTCTGTGTTTTGCTTCTTTTGGTGGGGGGGATGGGGGACTTCCTTTGACTTTTTTTTTCCAAACCATTTAAAACTGGAGGCCGGCACCGTGGCTCACATCTATAATCCCAGCACTCTGGGAGGCCAAGGCGGGAGGATCGCTTGAGGTCAGGAGATCGAGACCAGCCTGGCCCACATGGCGAAACGCTGTCTCTACTAAAAATGCAAAAATCAGCCAGGTGTGGGGCAGGGCGCTTGTAATCCCAGCTACTTGGGAGGCTGAGGCAGGAGAATTGCTTGAACCAGAAGGCAGAGTTTGCAGTGAGCCCAGATTGCACCACTGCACTCCAGCCTGGGCGACAGAGTGGGATTCTGTCTCAAAAAAGTAAAATAAAATAAAAATGGGGTAATCATTCTTAGCCCACGGACCACACATAAAACCAAGCTGTGGGACAGAGATGACCCAAGGGCGGTGGCCGCGGACTCCTGAACTGGACGTGCTCCAAGGCCCTTCCTGAGCTGTCTTTCTAAGGCTCTAATTCTAAATCCACGTGACTTTTTCCATTTCAACCTGTTGGCTCGGTTCTCTTTTTTTTTTTTTTTTTTGAGACAAGGTCTTGCTCTGTCACCCAGGCTGGAGTACAGTGGCACAATCTCAGTTCACTGCAGCCTCCACCTCCCAGACTCAAGCAACCCTCCCACCTCAGCCCCCCGAATGTCTGGGGTTACAGGAATGCACCACCATGCCCAGCTAAGCTTTGTATTGTTAGCAGAGATAAGGTTTCACCATGTTGGCCCAGCTGGTCTCGAACTCCCTGACCTCAAGTGACCGGCCCACCTGAGACTCCCAAAGTGCTGGGATAGGCCTGGTGTGGTGGCTCATTCCTGTAATCCCAGCACTTTGGGAGGCTGAGGTGGGTGGATCACAAGGTCAAGAGATTGAGACCATCCTGGCCAACAAGGTGAAACCCTGTCTCTACTAACAATACAAAAATTAGCTGGGTATGGTGGCCCGCACCTGTAATCCCAGCTACTCAGGAGGCTGAGGCGGGAGAATCGCTTGAACCTGGGAGGCGGAGTCTGCAGTGAGCTGAGATCACGCCACTGCACTCCAGCCTGGTGACAGAGTGAGACTCCGTCTCAAAAAAGAAAAAAGTGCTGGGGTTACAGGTGTGAGCCACCGTGCCCGGCCCGGACAGTGAAACTAATCTAGGATATTCCAGTGGGGAACACGTACCATTACACACTTCTCCAAACCCTCAGAGTTTTCCACACTAACAGGGAACTCCAACAGAGACTGGGGACTCTTGGTGACAGTGATGTGTCAATGTGGGTTCATCTATTGTGATTATAACAAACGCACCGCTCAGGTGTGGGGTGCTGGCAGTGGGGGAGGCTGGGCGTGTGGGCTGCGAGGGGTGTATAAGAACTTTCTGTTCTTACCGCTCAATTTTGCTGTAAACCTAAAATAGCTCTAAAAAAATAAAGTCTATTTAAAAACCCTAATGTATCTTTGTACTTTGATGCAATCACAGAATCATAAAATCTTATTAGAAATGGTTTAGGCCGAGCTTGGGGGCTCATGCCCGTAATCTCAGCACTTTAGGAGGATGAGCCCCGAGGATTGCTGGCGCTCTGGAGCTGAAGACCACCCTGGGCGGCATGGCGAGAGCCCACCTCTACTAAAAATGGAAAAATTAGCCAGGCGTGGTATTATATGCATATAGTCCCGACTACTCAGGAGGCTGAGGCGGGAGGATCGCTTGAGCCTGGGAGGCAGAAGTTGAAGTGAGCCAAGACTGCACCACTATACTCCGGCCTGGGCAACAGAGCAAAACTGTCTCAAAAAAATAAAAATTAAAAAATAAATGAATAAAAGGAAAAAAGCCAGGCGTAGTGGCTCACATCTGTAATCCCAGCACTTTGTGAGGCCGAGGTGGGAGGATCACTTGAGGTCAGGAGTTTGAGACCAGCCTGGCCAACATGGTGAAACCCCATCTCTACTAAAAATACAAAAATTAGCCAGGCATGGTGGTATATGCCTGTAATCCCAGCTACTCGGGAGGCTGAAGCAGGAGAATCGCTTGAACCCAGGAGGCAAAGGTTGCAGTGAGCTGAGATCGCCCCACTGCACTCCAGCCTGGGCAACAAGAGCAAAACTCTGTCTCAAAAAAAATAGACAGGCCAAGGACAGTGGCTCAAGCCTGTAATCCTGGCACTTTGGGAGGCCAAGGTAGGTGGATCACGAGGTCAAGAGATCAAGACCATCCTGGCCAACATGGTGAAACCCCATCTCTATTGACTTCAAGTGACCCGCCCACCTGAGCCTCTCAAAGGGCTGGGATAGGCCAGGTACAGCTATCTGTGAAAATGAAAACAAAAAACAAAAAACAAAAAACAAAAAAACTGAGCGTGGTTCTCAACTAGGGATACCTCTGCCTTCAGGGGCCCTGGGTGCCTACTTGGGAGGCTGAGGCAGAAGAATCGCTTGAACCCAGGAGGCGAAGTTTGCAGTGAGCCGAGATCATGCCATTGCACTCCGACCCGGATAACAAGAGCAAAACTCTGTCTCAA
>NW_016107690.1:1642359-1651093 GCF_001604975.1 Cebus imitator | reverse complement strand
AAAAAAAAAAAAAAAAGAATGAACTTTAAAACCAACAACGACCAATGTCCTTTTTTATTTTTCTTGAGACAGGGTCTTGCTCTGTCACCCAGCTGGAGTGCAGTGACACAATCACGGCTCACTGCAGCCTTGAATTCCCAGACTCCAGCAATCCTCCCACCTCAGCCTCCCGAGTAGGTAGGACCACAGACGCATGCCAACGCGCCCGGCTAATTTATGTCTTTTTGGTGGCGATGGGATTTTTTCATGTTGCCCAGGCTGGTCTCGAACTCCTGAGCTCAAGCGATCTACCCACCTTGGCCTCCTAAAGTGCTGGCCCAGACTGACGTTATTGTAAGAGAAGGGAAATTTTAGCCGGGCGCGGTGGCTCACGCCTGTAATCCCAGCACTTTGGGAGGCCAACATGGGCAGATCACCTGAGGTCAGGAGTTTAAGACCAGCCTGTCCAACATGGTGAAACAGTGTCTCTAACTAAAAATAAAACAATTAGCTGGGCATAGTGGCTCACAGCTGCAAGCCCAGCACTTTGGGAGGCCAAAGCGGGCAGATCACGGGGTCAGGAGATTGAGACCATCCTGGCTAACACAGTGAAATCCCGTCTCTACTAAAAATACAAAAAATTAGCCAGGTTTGGTGGCGCGCGCCTGTAGTCCCAGCTACTCGGGAGACTGAGGCAGGAAAATTGCTTGAACCCGGGAGGTGGAGGTTACAGTGAGCCGAGATCACGCCACTGCACTCCAGCCTGGGCAGCAGAGCAAGACTCCATCTCAAAAAAATAAATAAAAAAGAGGAGGGAAATTTCCACAGACACCCAGGGAAAAGGCCTTTTGTGATGACAGAGGCAGAAATTGGATCAATGAGGCTATAAGCCAAGGACTCCTGGAGCCCCCGGAGGGTGGGAGAGGCAGGAAACCTCTGGAGGGAGTGCAGCCCTGCCCATACCTTGATTTCAGACTTCCGGTCTCCAGAACCATGAGACAATACATTTCTGTTACTTTAGCCACCAGGTCTGTGGTCATTCATGACCGCGGCCCCAGGCCCCTCCTACAACTAGGCATTGGCAAGGCTGGCGACATCCAGGCCTTACTTTCTGACCACTCTCAAGCCACCGCTGTCTCTGTGCCCAGCAGACCGTGCCAAGACATTTGCATTTGAACTTGACTGGATTCACCTCTGTTCTGTGTTTCCTCCTGGCTTTTTGTCCATCAGGTTAGGAAGTTGGTTTTGTGTGTGTGTGTGTGTGTTTTTTTTTTTTTTTTTTAAAGACAGAGTCTGGCTCTGTTGCCCAGGCTGGAGTGCAGTGGCGCAATCTCAGCTCACTGTAACCTCCGCCTCCCAGGTTCAAATGATCCTCCTGCCTCAGCCTCCCGAGTAGCTGGGATTACAGGCACGCGCCACCATGCCTGGCTAATTTTTGTATTTTTAGTAGAGATGGGGTTTTACCATGTTGGCCAGTCTGGTCTCGAACTCCTGACCTCAGGTGATCCACCTACCTCAGCCTCCCAAAGTGCTGGAATCACAGGCGTGAGCCACAGCGTCCAGCCAGGAGTCTTTTTAAAAAGGCCAGGGCAAAAGTCAAAAGAACAATGAAACGCAGTGTGATGACTCACCTCTGTCATCTCAAAACTTCAGTGGGCAGAGGTGGACAAATCGCTTGAGCCTGGGAGTTCAAGACCAGCTTGGACAACATCTAAAGACCCCACCTCTACAAAAGATAGAAAAATTAGCCAGGTATGGTGGTACATGCTTACAGTCTCAGCTATTTGGGAGGCTGAGGCAGGAGGATCACTTGAGCCTGGGAGTTCAAGGCTGTAGTGAGCTGTGATTGTGCCACTGCATTCCAGCCTGGGTGACATAGTGAATCCCTATCTCATTAAAAAGAAAAGTAGATTTGGCCAGGCGTGGTGGCTCATGCCTGTAATTCCAGCACTTTGGGAGGCCGAGCTATGTGGCTCACCTGAGGTCAGGAGTTCGAGACCAGCCTGACCAACATGGAGAAAGCCCCATCTCTATTAAAGAAAAAAAAAGAAAGAAAAGCTGACTTTCAGCCAGGCACAGTGGCTCACGCCTGTAATCCCAACACTTTTGGGAGTCCAAAGCAGGTGGATCACTTGAGCTCAGGAGTTCAAGACCAACCCGGGCAACACAGTGTGACTCCGTCTCTACAAAAAATTAGCTGGCTGTGGTGACATATGCCTGTAGTGTCAGCTACTGGAGGTTGAGGCGGGAGGATCGCTTGAGCCCAGGAGTTTGAGATCATCTGGGCAACACAGCAATACCCCATCTCTACAAAAATAATTGGAAAAAAAATAGCTGGACATAGTGATATGTGCCTGTAGTCCCAGCTACTCAGGAGGTCGAGGTGAAAGTACTGCTTGAACCCAGGAGGCGCAGGTTGCAGTAAGCCGAGATTGTGCCACTGAACTCCAGCCTGGGTGACAGAGCGAGACCGTGTCTTAAAAAAAAAAAAGGCATTCAGCCCCGAGCGCTGTCAACCCCTGAGGCTCTCAGCTCCGAAGGCTGTTGGCCTTTAAAAAAAAAAAGAAAAGTTGACTTTCAACTAATTAACGTACACCAAAGGTAATCTTTTTTTACTTTACCATTCTCCAAGGAGTAACTGTACAGAAATTCCAAAAAGGTGGCAATTTCTGCAAACCAGGGTCTCTCCCCTGGGCACTTTGGACGTCGGGCTCTGGACCATTCTCTGGGGTGCAGCCATGCTGGGCAGTGCAGGGAGCCGAGGAGCGTCCCTGGCCTCTACCCACTCCATGCCAGGAGTACCCCTCTCCCCTCATGACAGCCACAAATGTCCCTAGACCTTACGCAGTGTCCCCTGAAGGCCAGAATCGCCCCCAGGGACAAGCCCTGATTTAGGGCATGACTGGACGTGAGACACACAGCCCCAGATAAATGTGCCAAGGGTAAAAGAACGAACGCGCACGTCCCATGCCCCCCAAGTCTAATCACACGCCGCCTCCTCTTGCAGGCTCTCGAGGTCAAGGCCCCTGCCTTCATTTTGTAACCCTACCACCTGGCACCACGTCAGACACTTAATGTTGCATTACGAACGTCAATAAACATCTGTAAAATAAACGACTCTGACCCTGAAATGCCAGTGTCTCTGTGCCTACGAAATCTCGGTTGTTGGAGGATAAACTTCTCTTCTTTCTCTCTCTTGGGCCGGGTTACTTTGGAGATCGTAAGGTGGGGTAAGTGCGGGGGATTTGGGTCAGAAATGTGAAGGCTATTTGGAATGGCTGACACCATTTTTGGAGGAATCTACATTTTGGGGAGATTTTCTTTTGTTGCTTTTTTTTTTTTTTTTTGGCAGGGAATAACATTAAACTAGTTCAATCATAGTTGTTAGGGGAATAAAAAGCAGTTTTAAAGGATCTCTTCTATCATAGCCTGATACAGAGCAGTGGTTCTGAACCCCAGAGGACTGTGGATAAGGTCTGCATTTATCTGTGGCCCTCACGACTCAGGAGTGCTCCTGGCATGGAGGGGGTGGGGACAGGGACGTTGCTCAGCACCCCGCAGTGCCCAGGATGGCCCCAGCCCAGAAAATAATCCCATCCCTCCATCTGCAGGGCCAAGAGGGAGCCAAGGCATAATTTGGGAAAAAATCAGGTCTGTTTCCTGATCACCCCGAACACCTGAATAAACTCCTAGTGGGGCAGACAGTGTGAACCAGCGGGTCCTCGGCTGCTGGGACTCACCTCCTCTCTCCCTCCCCACTCAGGGTGTGGATTTCAATGTGTGCAGCCTCCTGGGACCTCAGCAGGGCAGAGGGTCATGGAACGCAGAGTCTCTTGGGGCTCTGTGGAATCCTCTAATCCTGGGGTGATCACCTGGGGGAGGTCCTGCGCCCAGAAGGAAGGTCCTGCTGGAGCCAGAGAAATTGGGACACTGGGCCAAGTCTGGGACGTTTGTGTTTTTCTCAGGACCAGGGGTGCTCCTGGCATGGCGTGGGTGGACGACAGGGACGCTGCTCAGCACCCTGCAATGCCCAGGACCCCACCCAAGAGAATGACCCTACTCATGCCATCAGCCTAGGCAATATAGGGAGACCTCCATGTTTACAAAAAAAGGGTTTTTTTTATTTTTTTTTGAGACAGAGTCTTGCTCTGTTGCCCAGGCTGGAGTGTAGTGGCGCAATCTCGGCTCACTGCAACCTCTGCCTCCCGGGTTCAAGCGATTCTCCTGCCTCAGCCTCCCGAGTAGCTGGGATTACAGGTGCATGCCACCACGCCCAGCTAACTTTTGTATTTTAGTAGAAATGGGGTTTCACTATGTTGGCCAGGATGGTCTTGATCTCTTGACCTCGTGATCCGCCCACCTCGGCCTCCCAAAGTGCTGAGATTACAGAGTTGAGCCACCAAGCCCGGTCTACAAAATAAAAGTTTTAATTAACTGGGCGTGGGGGCATGCATCTGTAGTCACAGCCACTCTGGGAGGCTGAGGTGGGAGGATCGCTTCAGCCAGGAGTTTGAGGCTCCAGTGAACCAAGCTGAGAAAATGTGTGGTGAGTGGCACAGGGAAACCTACCCGCCAGGACGGGCCACATGCCACCAGTCCGCTCCCTGGCAGACGTGTATTCTACTCAAAGCTCCTCTTGGCCTCACGTCTGGACCTTCCTCAGCTTCCCTCTGCCCCCTGGACAACTTCCTATTGCCCCTGCAGCTACACAGCTCCCAGAGCACACAGGCCCCAGGCCCCCACCTCTGTGCCACCCTGGGCTCAGGCCCCTCTGACCCGGGCTGCCATCTCCGTGGCCCCCACACCAGAACACAGACGCCTCATTCACGTGGCGCTCCCAGGGCCTGGCACCAGTTCTGAGGCTTAAAATAGGCACACAACGGGCCTTTGTTGGCTAGAGGAAGGAAGGAAGGAGCGTTTCAGACAAAAGAGACAGCAACGGCTGCATCCAGGAAACCCAGGGGCACAGGGGAGGTGGACGGAGCCAAGGCGGGGGCACTTGGAAGGATCAGGGGGCAGGGCCGGGCCACGCAGGACCCTGAAGACCCCATGAGGAGCTGGGGGTGCCATCATACGAGTGCTGACTTGGTAGGGGCTGGGAAGTGACCATCCAGTCAGTGCCCAGGAAGCTTACTAGGAAGGTCCTGCTGGAGCTGGAGAAACCAGAGGCCGATTTGTCATCTCAGAGGCTCCGCCAGGGAAGATGAGGCTCTCAGCTCAAAAGGGAGCACTGGGATGGGAAAGAAAGCAGACAGAAGGGGCCTGGTGTGGTGGCTCACCCCTGTCATCCCAGCACTTTGGGAGGCGGAGGTGGGTGGATCACCTGAGGTCAGGAGTTCGAGACCAGCCTGACCAACATGGAGAAACCCCGTCTCTATTAAAAATACAAAAACTAGCTGGGTGTGGTGGTGCATACCACCAGTAATCCCAGGCTACTCGGGAAATTGAGGAAGGAGAATCACTGGAACTCGGGAGGCAGAGGTTGCAGTGAGCTGAGATTGCACCACTACACTCCAGCCTGGGCGATAGAGTGAGACTCCATCTCAAAAAAAGAAAGAAAAGAAGAAAGGAAAGGAAAGGAAAGGGAAAAGGAAAGGAAAGGAAGGAAAAAAAGAAAGAAAGAGAAGGAAAGAAGGAAAAGAAAGCAGATGGAAGAGGCTGGGCGAGGTGGCTCACACCTGTAATCTCAGCCCTTTGGGAGGCCGAGGTGGGCAGATCGCCTGAGGTCAGTAGTTCAAGGCCATCCTGGCCAACATGGAGAAACCTCATCTCTACTAAAATACAAAATTAGCTGGGTGCAATGGTGCGTGCCTGTAATCCCAGCACCACTGCACTCCAGCCCAGGTGACAGAGTGAGACTCCATCAAAAAAAAAGGAAAGAAAGAGAAAGAGAGAGAGAAAGGAAGGAAGGGAGGGATGTAGAAAGGAAGGAAAGAAGAAAGGAAGGAAGGAAGGAAGGAAGGAAGGAAGGAAGGAAGGAAGGAAGGAAGGAAGGAAGGAGGCAGGAAGGCAGGCAGGCAGGCAGGCAGGCAGGCAGGAAGGCAGGCAGCTGAACAAACACCCCGAGTTTCAGTGCAGTGGGCTGCCTGTGCCCAGGAAAAAGCCATTTACATCCCAGCTCTCGCTTCACTGCCCAAAGGCAGAAGCAGCCATGTGTGTATTGCTGGTCGGATGGACGGATCAGCGCAGGCGGCCCATCCACACTCCGGAACCCGACTCAGCCCTGAAAAGGAGTGAGGCTCCGACGCAGGCCACAGCGTGGATGCACCTTGAGGACATCACATGAGTGAGAGACGCCAGACACCAAAGGCCACACAGTGTGTGACCCATTTCTTTGAAACATCTAGGACAGGCCAGTCCAGAGACAGGAGGGAGATGAGCCCCCCTCATGGGGACAAGGAATTTTACTGGGTGATAGAATTTTTGTTTGTTTGTTTTTTGAGACGGAGTCTCACTATGTTCCCCTGGCTGGAGTGCAATGGTGCGATCTCAACCTCGGCCTCACTGCAGCCTCTGCCTCCCAGGTTCAAGTGATTCTCCTGCCTCAGCCTTCCCACTAGCTGGGTTTTCAGGTGCCCCCCCACCATGCCCGGCTAATTTTTGTGCTTTTAGTAGAGACTAAAAATATTGTATTTTCACCCCATTGGCCAGGCTGGTCTTGAACTCTTGACCTCTGCCCGCCTAGGCCTCCCAAAGTGCTAGGATTAAGCACTTTCAGAAAAGAATGTTCTGAAAGGGGCTTATAGGGATGTTTGCACAACCGGTAAACTTATTTAAAAGATGAAATTGTATCCTTAAAGAGACTGAATTTTATGAAGTGCCTTTTTTTTTTTTTTTTTTTTTTTTTTGGAGTCAGAGTGTTGCTCCGTTGCCAGGCACCAGGCTGGAGTGCAGTGGCATGATCTCGGCTTACTGCAACCTCCGCCTCCCAGGTTCAAGCAATTCACCTGCCTCAGCCTCCCGAATAGCTGGGACTACAGGCGCACATCACCACGCCTAGCTAATTTTTGTATTTTTAGTAGAGACGGGGTTTCACCATGTTGGCCAGGACGGTCTCGAACTCCTGACCTTGTGATCTGCCCACCTTGGCCTCCCAAAGTGCTGGGATTACAGGCGTGAGTCACCGTGCCCGGCCTATACTTCCACTTTTGTAATTAAAAGCAGTAGGACTTTTCCATTTGTGAGGTTCAAGTAACTGTTCATGGAAGCACCTCAGAGCTGCTGAACGAACCCCACCGCCTGCCCGTGTCAGGAGTGGATGGGAGGGGGGAACCACACAGAGAGCGTGGCCCACTCATGCCGCAGGATGTGGGAGGAGGAGGAGGACGGGAGTGACCCCTCGGGAGCCGCTGTGTGACAGAGGACAGGACAAGATGTCTCCGTAGCTCTCACACTCGCTGGTAAGGTCTCCTGGGTGACATAAACCACGAACACTTTCCTCTAACCCTTCAGAGACAGAGGCCAGGCCAGAGTGCATGTGTAAAAAGCAGTGACAAGTGAAGTCAAGAAATGTCATTGAGCAGGGGAGAGCGCCGATTTGCCAAGGACGCCGATTTGCAGAAGTCAGCGATGAAAGGACACGGTGTCCGGGCGCGATGCCTCATGTCTGCCATCCCAGCACTGTGGGAGGCCGAGGCGGGTGTGACGACCTCAGGTCAGGATTTCGAGACCAACCTGGCCAACAGGGTGACCCCGTCTTTAATGAAAATACAAAAATCAGCCATGCGTGGTGGCAAGTGCCTGTAGTCCCAGCTACTTGGGAGGCTGAGGCAGGAGAATTGCTTGAACCCGGGAGGCAGAGGTTGCAGTGAGCCGAGATTGTGCCTCTGCACTCCAGCCTGGGCAATGGAATGAGACCATGTCTCAAAAAAAAGGACAGCACAGGTGTGGTGGCTCAGGCATATAATCACAGCACTTTGGGAGGCCCAGGCGGGTGGATCTCCTGAGGTCAGGATTTCAAGACCAGCCTGGCCAACATGGTGAAATCCCATTCCTACTAAAATTACAAAACTTAGCCAGGTATGGTGATGTGCACCTGTAATCCCAGCTACTCAGGAGGCTGAGGCAGGAGAATCGCTTGAGCCTGGGAGGTGGAGGCTGCAGTGAGCCGAGATGGCGTCACTGCACTCCAGCCTGGGCAACAGAGGGAGACTCTGTCTCAAAGGAAAAAAAAAAAGAAAGCACCAGCTCCCAAGCCCACAGAGACCAGGCACAACCTTCTCGTAAGAAACCGTGAAGCATCTTTGAAAATACAAATGACGCAGTGGCTGTGATTTTAAAGCCCACTGCTGTTTCCACATGCAACCGAAAAAAATCCGAACACTGCCTTGAATGAAGAAAGGAGCGTTTTTACGCTACTACTCTGCGAACAAGAAAAATACCTTCATTCAGTAAACACGAAGCTGAATTGTCTGTGCGCGAGGGTAATTCTGTTTAGTTCTCTCTGCCGTCAAACAACGGGGGCCCAGGGTTTACTAAGCGTGAAACAAGAACAGAAAATAACGGCGTCGGTCAAAGATGCTTTCTAAATAAAGCTCCTCTGTGAGATCCAGACGCACCTGCAGAAATCAAGCTTCGTTGGAAGCTTCATGTTCCACGTTAAAACGAAAAAAGCACATTGCAAACTGTGGCACCTTCCAATACCTGTAACTGACAAACTCATCCCACCTTCTAAATCAGCATTAAGTGTTCAAAAGCCACACAAAAGACGCACGTAGAAATGAGTAGGCATTTCTTTTTTTTTTTTTTTTTTTTT
>NW_016107690.1:1635789-1641134 GCF_001604975.1 Cebus imitator | reverse complement strand
TCACTGCAATCTCTGCCTCCTGGGTTCAAGCAATTCTCCTGCATCAGCCTCCTGAGTAGCTGGGATTACAGGCACCTGCCCCACGCCTGGCTAATTTTTGTATTTGAGCTCCTGACCTCAGGTGATCCACCCGCCTCGGCCTCCCAAACTGCTAGGATTACAGGAGTGAGCCACTGCAACTAGCCATGCAGGTTCTTTTTTAAAGCTTCTGGGGGTGACCCTGATGTGTGCGCATAAGGTTGCAGGACTAGAGTGAAGTTCCTGTCACCTCCTTTCCCCTCCTCTGTGACAACCCAGTCATTCCGCTCCTCCACCTCAAACCCACCCCAAGAAAAAACTAGATTGAGTACATGATGCTCTACGCTTCGGAGACCCCCACTACGTGCTAAGAAACACTCAGTGCATACATTCCGTAATTCCACCCCAAGAGGCATGTGCTACTGTTTTTATTATTCCGGCTTTGCGGGGGAGTAAACGGCAACTCCAAAAGTTGATACAGCCCACCCAGCATGGAGAGGCAGGGTCAGAACACACAGGCACATCTCCCAGAGCCCCCCAACGCTCCATCAAGGCAGGACCGCAGCATCCCACGAGGAGAACAAGTTTGTGAACTTGGCATTTGCCTCACTAACACCTAGCAACCGTGTGAAGAGGCTTAGCTGGGGATCCGCTGCCTCTGTTCATCAAGCCTGTCTTCCACCGCCCACCTCTCAGCCCCTAGCAACCCCCGTTCCCCAGGAAAAATAAAGTGCCACCCACGTCGCTCAATATCACCGTCCCAAAAACTCCCACTTCAGTTCCTGAAAAATTCAGTCACCGACAGGAGACTTTCTCCTTCCTGAAGCATTCTCCTTGGCACCCTATATCCTAGAAATAAACCTCAAAAAGTATTCCGAACTCCCGTCTCCGTCAGCTCACTGTTCCCGAGGGGTTCTGCCCGGTGCCCAGTTCTAGAGCAAACGATTAACATCGCCCCCAAAAGTAGAGAGGTGAGTCCTCTCCAAACTCCTTTTAACTGGATCCAACCTGAGACACCCCCTCACCCCGTTTTCCTCCTGATTAGATGATAGCTGGCAAAACACCTGGGACCTTACCCCCCTTCTCACCATCCCACCCTAACTTCCTCCTCCCTGAAACCCCTCCAGCCCACACACACGCAAGCTCCCAATTTCCCCTGATAGCCCCGACGTCCCTTCTGGAACGAGCCTGACCCCACCTGTATGCTCACCCCAACTTTGTCCTTCTGCCCCGTTGCAGCTAACCCTAACCCCTGGGCCATCAATCAACGCCCCCACCCCATCTCCACCGGCCACATTCCTCAGTCCTCTCCCCAGACAACCTCTGCCTCTAATTCCCTCTGCAGCCCCTTCTCCAACAACCCCACTTCAAACTCCATCTCCAGCCCCCTCCCCAGCTCCCTGCAACCCTCAACCCCACTGCCAGTTCCCTCTTCAAATAAGCTGCACCCTTGACTCCACCCGTTTCCCTCTCCAGACCCTCCCCAACTAACTCAGATCTCCAGTTCTTACAATTCCAGCCCCCTCCCCAGCTAACTCGTACCTCCAATCCCACCCCAAGACCCCTCCCCGGCTAACCTCGACCTGAGACTCTAGCCCCCTCCCCAGCAAACTCAAGACCTCCAATTCCATCCCAGCTCATCTCTAGTTAACCTGGACCTGCAACTCCAGCCGCCTCCCCAGCTAACTCAGATCTCCTAACGCACCTCTAGCACCCCCTCAGCTAACCTTAACCTGCCACTCCAGCCCCCTCCCCAGACCTCCAAAATCACTCCCAGCCCCCTCCTCAGCTAACTCAGACCTCCGATCCCACCTCCAGCCCCCACCAGCTAACCTGGACCTGCAAGTCCGGCCCCCTCCCCAGCTAGCCCTGATCCCCAAGTGCAATCTCAATCCCCAGCCCAGCCTCTCCCAAGCTAACCTCAACCCCCAAGCGCAGCCCCGTCCCCAATTCCAGCCGCAACCTCCAAGTGAAGCGCGGGTCCCCAGCCCCTCCTCAGCGGACCCCGACCCCCAACTCGGTCCGCAGCCAAATCAGAGCCGTCCCAGTCCCTCCTCCCGGACGCCGGACGCGCCCTCAGCTCCCTTGCCACGGATCGCGTGAGCTCCTTACCTGCGCTCGGGCCCCGCGGCCGCCTCTGCCCCGCCGCGCAGCCGAACCCGCAGCGCCGGCCCGCGAGCACTCGCTCCCCTCTGCGGGGGCGGGGCCGACACTCGGGGGGCGGGCCCTGGCGTCCTGGCACGACCAATCGCGAGCCCCTGCGGCGGGAGGCCGGAGCGGGGGCGGGGCGTGGGGCAGGCAGCGGGGTAGGCTGCGCCCAGGCGAGCGGGGCGGGGCTCCGGGCACGGGCGGGGCCGAGTGCGGGGCGTGGAGCGCCTTTCCAGGGGTGACTTCGTGACGTCAGGGAGGCGCGAGGCGTTTCGCGAGTTCGAATCCCGCGTTCGGGAAGCGGGTGCGACTCCTGCATGCCAGCTCCGGGGTCTCATTCGTGGGGGAAGAATGACAGTGATCATCACTGCTGCGCCGCTTTCTTGAAGACTTTATAGACTCCCTTGCGTGGAACCCCTGCGTAAAGCCAGAAGGCACGATTATTACTATCCCGGTTTTACAGAGGTAGAAACTGGGCCTCAGCGAGGTGAGACCTAAGGGCGTTTGCCCAAGCCCGTCTTATCATTTACAAGGTTTTTCAGTTTCTGAACTCATAGGCCTGGATCTTAAAATACACATTCTTGGGCCCCAACCCAGATGGAATGAACAAGAATCCTGTAGGGAACTGGACCCTGGAATCAGCGTTTTGTTTTGTTTTTGAGACAGGGTCTCGCTCAATTGCCAGGATGGAGTGCAGTGGTGCAACCACAGCTCACTGCAGCTTTGAACTCCCAGGCTCAAGCAGTCCTTCCGCCTCAGCCTCCCGGGTAGGTGGGGCCACAGGCACACACCACCAAACCCAGCTAACATTTTTTTTGAGATGGAGACTTGCTCTGTCTCCCACGCTGGAGTGCAGTGGCATGATCTTAGCTCACTGCAACCTCCATCTCCCAAGTTCAAGTGATTCTTCTGCCTCAGCCTCCCGAGTAGCTGGGACTACAAGTGCCCGCCACCACACCCAGCTAATTTTTGTATTATTAGTAGAGACTAATCACCTCAGGTGATCCACTGACCTCAGCCCCCAAAGGGCTGGGATTACAGGTGTGAACCACTGTGCCCAGCCCTGGCTAATTTTTTTTTTTTTTTAAGAGATGGTGTCTGGCCAGGTGCAGTGGCTCACGCCTGTAATCCCAGCACTTTGGGAGGCTGAGTCAGGTGGATCATTTGCAGTTAGGAGTTCAAGACCAGCCTGACCAACATGGTGAAACCCTGTCTCTACTAAAAATATAAATTAGCCAGTCGTGGTGGCACATGCCTGCAGACCGAGATACTCAGGAGACTGAGGCAGGAGAATTGCTTGAACCAGGGAGAAAAAGGTTGCAGTGACCAGAAATCGCGCCACTGCACTCCGGCCTGGGAGACAGAGCCACACTCCATCTTAAAAAAAAAAAAAAAAAGAGAGAGAAAGAGAGAGAGAGAGACAGGGTCTTGCTATGTTGCCCAGGCTGGTCTTGAACTCCTGACCTCAGGTGATCCACCTGCCTCGGCCTCACAAAGTGCTAAGATTACAGGTGTGAGCCACCATGCCCCCATCCTGGCTAATTTTTTTTTTAGAGATGGGGTCTTGTTATGTTGCCCAGGCTGGTCTTGAATTCCTGGGCTCAAGTGATCCTCCCGCCTCTACCTCCCAAAACGCTAGGTTCACAGGCCTGGAATCTGCATTTTTCACAAGCTCCCTTGGGGATATTGGGAAACACTTGCTACATCTCCAAAAGCGACACACAGCCCTGGAAGGAAGATGGAGCCACCATATTCGGTGACCTCAGGGACTCTGTCCAGTGCTGACACTGTGTGTCCTCACCGCCCCACCTGGGCCCTGTGATTGGAGCTGCTGCCCGGGATCCAAGGTAAACTTCCCCAGGGCTTCTGTCATCCCTGCAGGAACCTCCCTGCTCAACCTCTGGACTCCAGTGGACTGCCCTGCAGGGCACAGAGAAACCTCCATCTCCCAGCCTGCTCTCCCCCAGGCTCTCCCCAGCCGACATCCCCCAAGAGAAATGGCTGTCTAAATAGAGCTTGAGAAGGGCACAGTGGCTCACGACTGTATTCCCAGCACTTTGGGAGGCTGAACCAAGAGGATTGCTTGAGCCCAGGAGTTCAAGACCAGCTGGGCAACATAATGTGACCCCCAACTCTACAAAAAAAATGTAAAATATAGGCCGGGTGTGGTGGCTCATGCCTGTAATCCCAGCACTTTGGGAGGCCGAGATGGGCGGATCACAAGGTCAGAAGATCGAGACCATCCTGGTCAACATGGTGAAACCCTGCTTCTACTAAAAATATTAAAAAATTAGCTGAGTGTGCTGGTACAGGTCTGTAGTCCCAGGTACTTAGGAGGCTGAGGCAGGAGAATCTCTTGAACCTGAGAGGCAGAGGTTGTAGTGAGCTAAGATCGCACCACTGCACTCCAGGCTGGCGACAGAGTAAGACTCCATCTCAAAACAAAAAGGATTAGCCAGGTTTGGTGGCATACATCTGTGGTCCCAGCTACTTGGGAAGCCAAGGCAGGAAGATGGCTTGAGCCTGGGAGGCTGAGGCTACAAAAAGCTATGATTGAGCCACTGCACTCCAGCCTGGGCGACAGAGTGAGACCCCGTTTCAAAAAAAAAATGTGTTATGCTGGGTGCGGTGGCTCATGCCTGTAATCCCAGCACTTTGGGAGGCTGAGGTGGGTGGATCACCTGAGGTCAGGAGTTCGAGACCAGCCTGACCAATATGGTGAAACCCCATCTTTAAAATAAATAAATAAATAATTTTAAAAAATGTGTTATATACACAAGGGAATGTTATTCAGCCATAACAAAGAATGAAATCCTGTCATTTGCAGCAAAATGGATGGATGGGACTAGAGGTCATCATGTTAAGTGAAAAAGTGAAATAAGGGCTGGGCACAGTGGCTCATGCCTGTAACCCCAGCATTTTGGGAGGCCGAGGCAGGTGGATCACCTGAGGTCAGGGGTTCAAGACCAGCCTGACCAACATCATGAAACCCTGTCTCCACTAAAAACACAAAAATTAGCCAGGCATGGTGGCGCATATCTGTAGTCCCAGCTGCTTGGGAGGCTGAGGCAGGGGAAGGCCTTGAACCCAGGAGGTGGAGGTTGCAGTGAACTGAGATAGTGCCATTATACTCCAGCCTGGGCAATAGAGCAAGACTCCGACTCAAAAAAAAAAAAAAA
>NW_016107690.1:1611318-1634929 GCF_001604975.1 Cebus imitator | reverse complement strand
TTTGAGACCAAGTTTTGCTCTTGCTGCCCACGATGGAGTGCAATGGTGCTATCTCAGCTCACTGCAACCTCCACCTCCTGGGTTCAAGCAATTCTCCTGCCTCAGTTTCCCAAGTAGCTGGGATTACAAGCATGCGCCACCACACCTGGCTAATTTCGTATTTTTGGTAGACATGGGGTTTCTCCATGTTGGTCAGGCTGGTCTCAAACTCCTGATCTCAGGTGATCCACCCATCTCGGCCTCCCAAAGTGCTGGGATTACAGGCGTGAGCCACCGCGCCCAGCCAATTTTTGTATTTTTAATAGAGGTGGAGTTTCGCCACGTTGCTCAGGCTGGTCTCGAACTCCTGACCTCGGGTGATCCACCCACCTTGACATCCCAAAGTGCTGGAATTACAGGCGTGAACCACTGGGCCTGGCCGCTTGTTTTTGTTTTTTGAGTTTTCATTGTTGTTGATGATGTTGTTTAGAGATAGATGTCACTCTTTCGCCAGGCTGGAGTGCAGTGGCAGGATGTCAGCTCACTGCAACCTCCACCTCCCGGTTCAAGCAAATCTCCTGCCTCAGCCTCCTGAGTAGCTGGGATTACAGGCACCCAGCACCATGCTGGCTAATTTTTGTGTTTTTAGTAGAGACGGGGTTTCACCATGTTGGTCAGGCTGGTCTCAAACTCCTGACTTCGTGATCCGCCTGCCTTGACCTCCCAAAGTGCTGGGATTACAGGCGTGAGCCACCGTGCCTGGCCTAGCCTGTATTTTTTAATGGTTAACATTTTTTCCAAAACACTAGAGCAGTTGAAAGTATTCAAGAATTGAAAAAAATATTGAATTCAAACTCACAATGTCATATATCTTTTTACAATGTCATAACTCAGTTTCTTTATGTCCAAACAGACTTTATTATAATTTTACTGTCCTAGTTTTAGTAGAAACAAATTCTACTAAATCATCAGTCATATTTTCAAAATCAACTTCTGGAAAAAAATCAACTACTAAAAATGCATACACATATATAAGATGATGGGCCGGGCGTGGCGGCTCACACCTGTAATCCCAGCACTTTGGGAGGCTAAGGCAGGTGGGTCATTTGAGGTCAGGCGTTCAAGATCAGCCTGGCCAACATGGTGAAACCCCATTTCTACTAAAAATACAAAAATTAGCCAGTCATGATGGCAGGTGCCTGTAATCCCAGCTACTCAGGAGGCTGAGGCAGGAGAATCGCTTGAACACGGGAGGAGGAGGTTGTGGTGAGCCGAGATCTCACCACTGCACTCCAGCCTGGGTAACAAATTGAGGCGGTCTCAAAAAATAAGAACATATATACAGATGCTTAAATATTTGCTATATGTACACACACACATTTTCCCTTTTGCCTGAGGCTCTCAGGGGAATGCTGCATCTTGTCTTTATTTGAGATTTTAATATTTTGTTCAAAGAAGTTTTTTTGTGCTCACATCATTTTTTTAAAATATTGCATTAGGGCCAGGTTCAGTGCCTCATGCCTGGAATCCCAGCAGTTTGAAAGGCCAGTATGGGCAGATTGCTTGAAGCCAGGGGTTCAACACCAGGCTGGCCAACATAGTGAGATCCTGTCTCTACTAAAAATACAAAAAAATAAAAATTAAGCCGGGTACGGAGGCTCACGCCTGTAATCCCAGCACTTTGGGAGGCTGAGGCAGGCGGATCACAAAGTCAGGAGATCAAGACCATCCTGGCTAACACGGTGAAACCACATCTCTACTAAAAATACAGAAAATTAGCTGGGCATGGTGGCAGGTGCCTGTAGTTCCAGCTACTCAGGAGGCTGAGGCAGAAGAATCGCTTGAACCTGGGAGGCAGAGGTTGCAATGAGCGGACATTGTGCCACTGCACTCTAGCCTGGGTAACAGAGTGAGACTCTGTCTCAAAAAATAATAAAAATTAAAATTATAAAAAAGAAGTAGCGGCCAGGCGCAGTGGCTCACGCCTGTAATCCCAGCACTTTGGGAGGGCGAGGTGGGCAGATCACAAGGTCAGGAGTTCAAGACCAGCTTGGCCAATATGGTGAAACCCTATCCTCTACTAAAAATACAAAAATTAACTGGGCATGGTGGTGCAGGCCTGTAATCCCAGCTACTCCAGAGGCTGAGACAGGAGAATCACTTGAACCTGGGAGGCGGAGGTTGTATTGAGCCGAGATCTCGCCATTGCACTCTACCCTGGGTGACAGAGTGAGACTCCGCCTTAAAAAAAAAAAACTGCATAGCTCTTTCCTTGTCTAACGCAGCCATGGCTGGTGGTCCCAAGAAGCATCTGAAGCGGGTGGCAGCTCCAAAGCATTGGATGCTGGATAAATTGACCAGCGTGTTTGCTCCTCGTCCATCCACCAGTCCTCACAAGTTGAGAGAGTGTCTCCCCCTCATCCTTTTCCGAAGGAACAGACTTAAGTATGCCCTGACAGGAGATGAAGTAAAGAAGATTTGCATGCAGCGGTGCATTAAGATCGATGGCAAGGTCCGAACTGATATAACCTACCCTGCTGGTTTCATGGATGTCATCAGCGTTGACGAGACGGGAGAGAATTTCCGTCTGATCTATGACATCAAGGGTCGCTTTGCTGTAACATCGTATTACACCTGAGAAGGCCAAGTACAAATTGTGCAAAGTACGAAAAATCTTTGTGGGCACAAAAGGAATCCCTTATCTGGTGACTCATGATGTTCGCACCATCCGCTACCCTGATCCCCTCATCAAGGTGAATGATACCATTCAGATTGATTTGGAAACTGGCAAGGTTACTGATTTCATCAAGTTTGACACTGGTAACCTGTGTATGGTGACTGGGGGTGCTAACCTGGGAAGAATTGGTGTGATTACCAACAGAGATAGAGGCACCCTGGATCTTTCGATGTGGTTCATGTGAAAGACGCCAATGGCAACAGCTTTGCCACTCGACTTTCCAATATTTTTGTTATTGGCAAGGGCAACAAACCATGGATTTCTCTTCGCCGAGGAAAGGGTATCCGCCTCACCATTGCTGAAGAGAGAGACAAAAGACTGGCAGCCAAACAGAGCACTGGGTGAAATGGTCCCTGGGTGATATGATAGATCTTTATGGGTAATTATAAATCATTTGGCATGATTTAAAAAAAAACTGCATAAACCACACACACATACTCACACACTCAGATGAGTGTGGGGGCTGGATGAAGGGCGCATCGGACCTTCTCGTACCTTCCCGTGAATCAACAATTATTTATAAATATTTTAAAAATTGTATTTAAGACTGGCCTCCTGTAACCTTTTTTTTTTTTTTTTTTTTTTTGAGAAAGAGTCTTGCTCTGTAGTCCAGGGTAGAGCGCTGGAGTGCAGTGGCGCCATCTTGGCTCACTGCAACCTCCCCCTCCCAGGTTCAAGCAACTCTCCTGCCTCCGCCTCCCAAGTACCTGCCATTACAGGTGAGCGCCACCACGCCAGGCTAATTTTTGTACTTTTAGCAGAGACGGGGTTTCATCATGTTGGTCAGGTTTGGCCCCGTGTCCCCACCCAAATCTCAAGTTGAGTTGCAGTCCCCTGTTGGAGGAGGTACCTGCTGGGAGGCGGTTGGATCATAACCGTGGATCCCTCCTGAATGCTTTAGCGTCGCCCCCTCAGTCCTGTTTCGTGATAGAGTTCTCGCGAGATCCCGTTATTCCTGCACGAATGGTTTAGCACCACCCCTCAGTCCTGTCTCGTGATAGAGTTCTCGCGAGATCCCATTGAACCTTCACGAATGGTTTAGCACCACCCTTCAGTCCTGTCTCAGGCTAGAGTCTCGCGAGATCCCGTTGAACCTTCACGAATGGTTTAGCACCACCCCTCAGTCCTGTCTCGGGATAGAGCTCTCGCGAGAGTTCTCGTGAGAGTTCTCGCGAGATCCTGCTGATACTTCACGGAAGGTTTAGCACCACCCCCTCAGGCTGTCTCGGGATAGAGCTCTCGCGAGATCCTGTTGATCCTTCACGAATGGTTTAGCACCACCCCGCAGGCCTCTCGATAGAGTTCTCGCGAGATACCGTTGAACCTTCAAGAATGGCTTAGCACCACCCCTCAGTCCTGTCTCAGGCTAGAGTACTCGAGAGAGTTCTCGCGAGATCCTGCTGTTACTTCACGGAAGGTTTAGCACCACCCCTCAGTCCTGTCTCGGGATAGAGTTCTCGCGAGATCCCATTGAACCTTCACGGAAGGTTTAGCACCACCCACTCAGTCCTGTCTCGGGATAGAGTTCTCGCCAGATCCCGTTGATCCTTTAGGGAAAGATGTAGGACCACCCACTCAGTCTGGTCTCGCGATAGAGATCTCGCGAGATCCCGTTGTTTAAAAGTGTGTGGCTCCTCCTCCTCCTCCTCCCCACCCAGGTGCACCTGCTTCAGCCAAGACTGTAAGTTTCCTGCAGCTGCGGCAGAAGCAGCTGCTGCCGTGCTTCCTGTACAGGATGTGGAACCATGAAACAATTAAATTAAACCAATTAAAGCTTTTTTCTCTATCAATTACCTGTGTCAGATATTATTAGAGTTTCACTCTTGTCGCCCAGACTGGAGTGCAATGGCGAGATCTCATTCACCGCAACCTCCGCCTCCTGGACTCAAGCAATTCTCCTGCCTCAGCCTCCCAAGTAGCTGGGATTACAGGCTTCCGCCACCACGCCTGGCTAATTTTTGTATTTTTAGTAGAGGGTTTCTAACAGGGTTTCGCCACGTTAGCCAGGCTGGTCTCGAACTCCTGACCTCAGGTGATCCACCCGCTTCAACCTCCCAAAGAGCTAGGATGACAGGCAAGAGTCACTGCACCCAGTCTGGGTATTTCTTTATAGCATTTTGAGAATGGACGAATACAGTCCCCTCTGCTCCAACACCACTGGGCCCTGCAAGGAAATTGCCCAAGTTCACACAAAGTCCAGCTGTGAGGATGTCCCCAGCTAATGTGCACAGAGTGAATCTGGAAACTGAGGCCCTAAAAAGAAGCTGAACAAGAAATCTCCAAGCACAGTCCCAGACGGAACCTGCCTCACCTCCCATGCTGCATGTCCTCACCCCGCCCCCTCCACCGCCCCACCACCATCCCAATCCTCACGTCCTCCACCCTCCATCCCCATCCTGCACCTCCCCACCCTTCTGGATCCTTTGCAGGTGGTGAGCTGACACCCCACCCCCACCACAGAGACAGGGCACCACGCTGGTGGGGAATGCAGGATCCACTTCTTTATTGCAGAAAGACTATGTCTAGAGCAAAGGCTACACAGACCCCATGATGGGGGGTGGGGGCACCCACATGCAGGGGGAGAGGGGGTAGGGGCGGGTCACAGCAAGCGTGGCCTGGCACAGTCCCCAGCACCAGGGATGCCCAGGCAGGACGGGCCAGCGGCCAGGGCAGGCTCGGACACCCCTCCTATGGCAGATCCCCTCTCTCCCCAGGGTCGGGGCAGGGCCTGGGGTGGGAGAGGCCTAGAGGTGGGCAGGGCCCCAGGGAGATTGTGCTATCAGGGTGTGTCCCTGAGAAAGGGCCGCAGACCCCTGCCCAGCCTCACTCTCTCCAGCACCTTCAGAGCCCAGAAGCCACTGCCAGGGCAAGAGAGGAGGCGATGTCAGCTGCTGGTGGGCCCTGGGCCAGCCCAAGTGTTGGGGGGACCCAGCTCTGCTCAGACACGATACCAGCTCTTCTGGGAGCCCCGGTCCACGTGCTGGATAGCAACACACATGCACGCACGCACACTCCCCCTTTCTGAGTGTGTCCAGTAAACATTTGTTGAGTAAACACTTACATGAACACAGAGGAAAACAAACATGCTTGTACCAAGTCAGACACGAGCAATCTGTTACCTACGTAGTCCCACCTGGCCACATGACTACAGAGACACAGGTGTGCACGCTCTCTGTCTCTCTCTCTTTCTCCACAAAAGCACATACACACACACACACACTGTTTCCTCACACACAATAAGACCAACACCTCCACCTCGCCTTCCCTGGCTGACTTACCTGCTGTGTTCTGAGCCCCCCTATGGAGAGATCCACATGACACAGATCAAAAGGCAACTTCCAGCCAACAGCCAGCAAGGAACCGAGGTCCTCAGTCTTGCAACAGCAAGGAACTGAATGCTGCAACAACCACACGAGCTGGGAAGAGGCAGATCCTTCCCCCGTCAGGCCCTCAGATGAGACCTCTGCCTGGCCCATGCTTTGATTGCAGCCTCCTGAGATTCCCAAGTAGAGGACCCAGCAAACCTGCTCCCGGGCTCTTGACCCACAGAATCTATGAGACAATAAACGTGTCATTTCTGGTTGCTACGTTTGTGGTCATTTGTGGGGATTTTTGATTGGTTGTTTGTTTTAGAGAGACCGAGTCTCACTCTGTGGCCCAGGCTGGAGTGCAATGGCATGATCTCAGCTCACTGCAACCTCCACCTCCTGGGTTCAAGCGATTCTCCTGCCTCAGCCTCCCAAGTAGCTGGGACTACAGGCACCTGCCACCACACCCAGCTAATTTTTTGTATTTTTAGTAGAGACGGGTTTCACTGTGTTAGCCAGGATGGTTTCAATCCCCTGACCTCGTGATCCACCTGTCTCGGCCTCCCAAAGTGCTGGGATTACAGGCATGAGCCACCAGGTCTGGCCGATTGTGGTCATTTATTACACAGCAATAGGTGACTGATACCAATCAGGGACTGAAAGTCACATTGCTATAGAGTCACGTTGCTATACAGTGGGACACAGATTGTGTCCCTCAATCAGGACAAACACAGTTACAGGTAAATGCTCTCTCAGATAAGCCGTATCACCCACTCCCAAAAATATAGTCATGCTCGTAGAGGCACAAAGAGTCACACAGACACATCACAAGTATCCAGTCCTGTTGACAACCACACACCTCTTGTTGACTACCCACCTCTCTGTATACCCTACACCACTAGTACACACACGGAGTGCCACAAAAACATACCGTCCCGACAGACACACACAGGTGCCACGCAGATGCACTTAGATGCAAGTCACCCATCCACGAACCCCAGGCTGCACAAATACACCCTTCCTCGTGTATGTCGGACACAGCCCTGTGGGGTCACATGAGTGTGGGGTCGTTCAGACCCTCTCACAAAAACACCCAGAACCTCACAGCTGCAGACACCCCCTGACTCCAGGATACCACCTTTCTGGGCGGGCCCTGCTCTCTGGGGCACGGGTGGTGGGAGGAAATGGGCGGAGCAGAGCTCTGCCCGGAGCCCCCTCGGATTCCACTGATGTGGGGTCCCATCGGCTGTCCCCTCACGGGGGTGTCATTGATGTCTCTCTGGCCAGGGCCCCAGGCACCCCCTCCCAAGCACCCCAGGACCCCACCCACCACACGTCGCTAATGTCTCTGTCTCGGTGAAAGAGGCAGGTCCCCGGATGGGCGGGGTCTGGGAAGCCCCTCCACATCCACGGTGCCTCCCGATGGGGCAGTTGTGCTGTGGCTGTGGCTGTGGCCGGTCCCAGGGGTGGGATTCGGAGCTGGCAGGGGCACTGCTGCAGGCCCTGCGGTTATTGCCTGGTGGCCTGAGGCCCATCCCGCAGGCCCCACATCCCCCGTGTGAGGACAGGGGAGAGGGGGCGTTCTGGGACGGGGGGGAGGGGAGGGGGCAGGGCACAGGTCAGAGGTCATGAGGGGCCGGGTCGGCTTGAGTGTATGTTAACACCAAATAGGAGAAAGAAAAAAAAAATCTGAGGCTGATGTACATTTTGAACTCCCCCCTCCCCCAGAAGGTCACAGTGATCAAATGTGGGGGACATACAGGTGTGGTGGGGACGCCCCAGGGAAAGAGATGGAGATGGGGAAACGCAGCCTCCTCTGGTCCCGGCGGGAACAAGGAGCTCCTCTTGCCGGCTCCCCGTCCCGTTTGCCCATCTGCAGGACAAGGGGGCCACCTCCGGCTCTTGGTTTTGGGGGTACAGACAGAACAGGAGGGTGGGGAAGAGAGAGCAGGGCAGGAAGAAGAGCCTCAGCCCTGCCTCGGGGCGGTCAGGGGCAGCGGAGAGGGGGCAGCCTCGGTTTCCCCAGCCGAGGTGTCGGAGGAAGGATGAGAGAAGAGGAGGAGGCAGAAGAGGGTGTGGGGGAGGTGGGGGGGCGGGGGGCCGGGGCCAGTGCGGGTGGGCGGCGGGCAGGCGGGCGTTCCGGGCTCACATGAGGGTGCATTTGCCCTTGACGCGGTCTGTCCTCTTCTGCTTCCCGGAGCGTTTGCCGTCGATGTTGAGGCTCATGTTCCGGCGCGTCTCCAGCGTCAGCAGCTCCTGGAAGAGCTCCTTCACGTTGTAGTTCATCTTGGCCGAGGTCTCCATGAAGGCGCACTTCCACTCCTGGGCCACCGCCTGGGCCTCGCGCGTGTCCACCTCCCGCTGCGTCTCGTCACACTTGTTGCCCACCAGCATCACGGGGATGTCCTCCACGCTGCCCTTGATCTGCACGATGAGCTTGTAGATGGGGCCCAGCTCCTCCAGCGACTGCTTGCTGGTGACAGAGAACACCAGGATGAAGGCGTGGCCCTTGGAGATGGAGAGGCGCTGCATGGCGGGGAACTGGTGGCTGCCCGTGGTGTCTGTGATCTGCAGCGTGCACACGCTCTTGTCACAGCTGATCACCTGCCGGTAGGTGTCCTCGATGGTGGGGATGTAGGTGTCTCGGAACGTGCCCTTCACGAAGCGCAGCACCAGCGAGCTCTTGCCCACGCCGCCCGCCCCGAACACCACCACGCGGTAATCGTTGCTCTGCTCTGGCATCTTCCCCGCGGCGGGTGGGGGGCCGGGGCCGGGAGGGCTGGTGCCGGCTGCGAGAACCCCAGACCGAGCCTGTGCGGAGAGGAGGGTCAGACGTAAAAGGCCACCCAGGCTGGAGGGGACAGCCCCACACCCCCGGTTAAGGGAGGAGGAGGACAGGGCAGCTTCTCAGAGGAGGTGGCCGCCGTGCCTCCTGCGTCCCCGAAAAGGCCCATCTGCTCGCCTCCGCTGACTTTGCAGTCCTGTCCCGCGGGCGGGCACACAGCCAGCACCCTTTGCTTACCTCCCCCTGACAAAATCTGGGGCCTGAGCTTCCCTGGAGGACGCTGAGCTACAAGAGGCATGGGAGATGCCAGGAAACCCACGAAACTCCTTCCCAGGTGTCGGCGTCCCTTCCCGGCTGTGCTGGCTTCTCCCAGGCTAGCAGGCCTGGCTTCCACCTCTCGCTGCACACCTGCCTGGCTCTGAGAGCCTGCTGACCCGTCCTGCCACCCCAAGCCTGTTTGGTGCCTGTCTCCACCAACCATGGGTCCCTGCTCTTCCCTCAACCTGGAGATGGCTAACCCTCGTGAGAGCCGCCCGTGGTCGGGTGTTTAAGATGCAGGTGTCAGGCCTGCAGCCCTAGCTGTGACGAATATGATGAATTGGTCGGTCAGGGCTATAGCCCTGGGAACTCGTATTTTATTTTATTCTTCTCATTTTTTTAAGACCAAGTCTCACTCTGTGACCCAGGCTGGAGTGCAGTGGTGCGATCTCAGCTCACTGCAACCTCTGCCTACTCAGTTCATGCAATTCTCCTGCCTCAGCCTCCCGAGTAGCTGGAACTACAGGCGTCTGCCACCACACTCGGCTAATTTTTGTATTTTTAGTAGAGACAGGGTTTCATCACCTTGGCCAGGCTGGTCTTGTTCTCCTGTCCTTGTGATCTGCGCCTTACCCTCCCAAAGTGCTGGAGTTACAGGCTTGAGCCGCTGTGCCCAGCTAATTTTTGTATTTTTAGTAGAGACAGGGTTTCACCATGTTAGCCAGGCTGGTCTTGAACTCCTGACCTCAGGTGATCCTCCTGCCTGGGCCTCCCAAAGTGCTGGGATTCTGGGCATGAGCCACCATGTCCAGCTGGAAGTTGTATTTTTTTCAAGCTGCTCTCCCCGCCATAAATGGGATCCTGAGGCTGGGAGTCCAATAACCACAGTTGGAGAATCGGAGCACTGATTCCCAATAGCAGCCCCAGGGAGGCAGGCCCCTGCAGCCCAGGTGGGATGCCAGAATACAAAACTAGAAACTGAAGAGGAAAATCCCTGCTCCCTAAACTCTAAAACCAAACTATGGCCTGGTGTGCCCTAGGGCCCCCCCTCCCCGTTTAGGTCTGATGGATCCTTAGGAATAGCGCTCCCTGGGAGGGGGGTCCTCTTAGCCCCTCTCTTCGCTCTTGGGCTCAGAGAGGTCCAGCAGCCTCAGGAGGTCACACAGCACGGCGGATCCTGAAATGATGGAGGCGGGGGAATAACCCTGGGGGGAGGGCAGGTGGCTTTTCTCCAGAATCGATATCCTCCCCTCCCCTTCCTCCTGCTTCCAGTCTCCGGGGGGCAGGGGGTCCCCAGCAAGGTATTCTACAGTGGGAGAGAAGGAGGCCCCAGTTTCTACCCGCTGCACTTAGGGTGGAGGTGTGTTTATGGGGAGGGCACAGCCGTTGCCTGGGACTCTGCGGTTTGAACCTAAACAGGCCAATTCAAGTCCCTAAGCCTCCGTTTCCTCTTCTGTGAAATGCAAGCCACTGTTGCGACAGGTAAGGTGACAAGGTGGAGGGGGCGTAGGCCGTGGCGGGTACAGCGGAGACCCCATTACTATTGTGATCACAATCGCTGTGCCAGTTGGTTGCAAAGGCACCTTCCGGATGATGAAGGGTAACAGATTTGCCAGAAAAAGAAAACAGGATGATGACAGCCTCAGCTGACAGCCCGCAGTTGTGACGAGCCAGGCAAACTTCTGGGCGCCTGGGCAATGCTAACTCATGGGATTGGCTGCCGGATTTGTGGACTACATGCATAGTAATTCATTCGGAGGAGGCTGGGGGTGCTGGGGAGGAGGGGGGGAGGCGGCCGGCTCTGCAGACCCTGCCCTTTCCTGGGTGGGTGCCCCGAGAGGCAGGCACGCTGCCGTGCGGAGAGACGCCACCAAGACGGGCCTGGGGTCCTGATGGCCGTGGGTTCTGTGGCCCCAGACCCAGGCTTCGCCTTGCTGTGGACACTGAAGCTCCAGCCTCGTCAGCACCACTGTCCTCCCCACCAGCCCTGCTGGGTCTGGAATCCCTGACTAGGACGAGCTTCCCGAAGCCCACGCCACCTCCACCTCCTCCTCCTCTTCCTCCTGGGGGTTGCAGGTGGAGGGAGAGGGTCCCGGGCACGGAGGCAGGAGCCAGGGGGGCTGGCTCAAGGTCACAGAGCAGGGGGGTGGGGGCACACAGCAGGGCTGGAAGCCCGCCTTGCTTGGCTACACTCCCAGGTTCCCACCTGTGCGGGACAGCCCACCCCCAGACACCGAGGCTGGGCCAACCTACCCCAGCCCTGGCTCCTGGCCGCGCAAGGAGTGGTGGGGGGAGAGGGCGGGGGTGTCAAAACCAGCTCAGGGTCAGAAAAGCAGAGAGAGCCAAGACCCAGGAATCTATCTGGGGGGCACCCCTGACCAAGGGTGGGGAGGGGGTCTCACCCACCACCGCCTGATCCTGATGAAGGGTTTGATGGGGAAAGGGCCTGCTCTGGGGGGGCCGAGGGCGCAGAGGGGGGCCAGCCCGGGGTGCGCCCCTGCGCTAACGAGGACCTCCGTGGTGGGGAGGAGGAGCCGACCCCGGGGAGGGGGCGCCGAGGGAGGGGCCTGGCTGGGCAGCGGGGCGGAGGGCTGAGTGGGTGAGCAGCTGCGGGAGACAGGAGGCCCTGCTGGGGGGCCCGATGTGGAGAGGGGCGGCGGGGGGGCCTCGGCGGGGTCGGGGGGCTCCGGGTGGGGGAGGGGAGGCGGCGGGAGCTGTCCAAGGTGAGCCGCGGAGGGGCGGGCGGGATGGGGCGGGGGGCCCCCCCGGAGCCCGGCGGGGAGGAACCGGCCCCGGGTCCCGGGAGGGTGCGGCCGGGACAGAGGAGAGGCGCGCGGCGGGGAGGACGCCGGCGAGGGGGCGCTGCGCAAGGACCCCCGCCCCGCCCCGCCCCGGGCCGCCTACCTGGGCCCGCTGGTCCCTGCGGCGCCGCGGCCGCTGCTCCTGCCCGCTCCGGTGTCCGCTGGCGCCGCCGCCCCCCGCCCGCCCGCCGGAGCCGCCGCAGTCGCGCCCGCGCCGTCCCCGCCCCGCCGCGCTCCGCCCCGCCCCGCCCCGCCCCGGGGACCCGCGCCCACGGGGCCCGCGCAGCCACCCGGCCAAGGTCACCGCCGCCGCCCGCGGGACCCCGGGCCGCACCCCGCCGCCACCACCACGTCCCCCCGCCCGCGCCCCGCTGGGGGTGGGTCGCCAGCACCCGGGCCCCCCGCCCTGCCACGTGGCCACCGGAGCCCTCCCTGCGGGTGGGAGCGGGGCCGCTTCCCGGGAAACCCCGAGTGGGAGTCGGAAGCCCGGGTCGGGAGGAGCGGAGTCGAGCCGGGGACCGGGGACGGGGAGGGGGGAGGCTTTGGCGGAACTGCGGATACACGGGGTGTAGAATGGGACCCCCGAAGCCAGCTAGGGTGGAGGCACACGCCGGGCGGGGAACCAGAGGGGTGCGCTGTGAAAGCGATTAAGTCGATAATCCACGATCAACGAGCAGGCGTGGAATCGGGCAGGGGCGGAGGGTTCAGGCCAGTGGGGTGCACTTGGAGGCCCACCCATCCCAGGGTCCTGGGCAGGGGCGGGATGGGGACAGAAGCACACTCGGCACCCTGGTTTTGGGAGTGAGGGCAGCCCAGGAAGTCAGGCCTAGGGAGGTAGGGGGTGAGCAAAGGGGCTGGTGCTCTCTGCCGGGAAGGGGTTTGCAGCTTTCCGTTAGAAAACTGCACTCCCCAAACGAGAGACATCTTAGGGGAGCATTGATTTTTCTGTGTCCACAAGAGACCATGGGCCCCCCTCCATTTTGGAGACCCAGAGGCTGAGGTTCCATTTGACCTCATCGGGGCGGATCCCAGAGAAGACTGGACTTTGGGGTGCGGTGACCAGGCCGGAAGGTGTGTTCAGGGGTGGGTGCTGGACAGTTCCAGGCCTGGAGGCTGTTGGAAGAAGGCGCCCCTTGGTGGAGAGGCCAACTCTCGGGCCCACAGGGGACTCTCTGGAGTCAGAGCAGTCCGTGGGTGAGAGGCTAGAACCCCTGTGAACAGGTGCTGCAGCCCAGGGAACCACTCGGGCCCTCAGCTCCTGGGTTCTCCATGACCCACCATTTCTCTGGCCTCAGAGACTTGGCACTGCCCGAAGACCACTCAGTCCCCTCTCCTGTCATCACCGAGGCTGGGGCACTGAGGTTACTGTGGCTTTGGGATTCAAAGAGCTCTACTTCTCCCTGATTTGACCCCACTCCCCCTGCCCCCGGCCTCCAGACCCCCTTCCTCCAGCCCTCCTTCCACTCTGCCATTCAGTGCTCCACCTGGAACATGGGCCTCCCCTGCTCTAACGCCACCCATGGCTCCCTTCTCTCAGGTCAAGGTCCAGCTTCTCAGCCTGGCATCCACGGCCCGACCTGAGTGCTCTGGGGGTGCACCTCCCTCCTGCCCTGACACCGGCCCCACAGGAGCACCTCAGAGGGAGGCCCAGCCCCATCTGGGGTGCCCTCAGCCGGAGACAGGCAGCCCTGGAGGCAAACAAATCCCAGCTTCTGCTCTAGGTCGCTGCCTCCAGGGAAGTGCCCTCCCAAGCCTCGGTTCCCCGGTCTGTCAGTGAGGTCACTGTTGCCCGCCTGATGCCCGCCTGGAGGGTTGCTGGGAACACATGGGCAGGGGGCCCACCCACGTGGGGCTGCTGGGCACCCAAGCACTCAGACGGCAACGCAGTACCTTCCCGGTCCACCTGCCTGCCTTCGTCTCCCGAGTGACCCACCAGCTCCGGGCAGGGCCTCAGGCCGGCCCCCTGGCTCCTCCGGGCACCAGCTCTGGCCAGGGCAGGCTGACTCATGCGTAGGAGAGTGGGCAGGGCAGTAACCATGCTGCAGCTGCTATTTATAGCTCCCAGACCAGGCTGTGGGCTGTGTGAGCCAGGAGGCCAGGCCCTGTTCCCCTCCCGGCTGTCCCTGGGGACCAGGGGCTCCACCCCGACCTGAGCACCCAAACCAGGACAGCAGGAGCCCCTCTGCGATGGCAGGCCGGGGAGCAGAGGGTTCTGCCTGGCCTTTGTGAGTGGGGGTGGGTGGGGGCCCCGGCTCTGCCTCTCCATCTATCTAAATATCCAAATATCGGGGGCCGTGATCCAAATGTCAGGGGCCAGGGCACCTGCACACCGGGGCACTGAGCAAGCCGGGGCTGGCACCGGGGTCCCCTGGGCTCCCAGCTGCCTCTCGTACCCCAGTCCCTCTTTGGAGAGTCCCTGGGCATCCTGAGAAGTACAGAGGTGGGTGAGGGAGGACTAAGGCCAGCTTCATCTTTGTCAAGGGGAAGAGGACCCGTCAACCTCTCCAGCTCCCAAGCTGGGCAGGGTCTGCAGGCATCCATACTCCAGGGTGAACCCCACCGGGGGCTCTGCACGTCTCCCACGAACACTGAGTGCCAGTGTAGCCGGTGCTGGGCCCTCAGGGGCCTGTACAAGGCCAGTGTCCCTGCTCCCATCTGGAAACTGCAGCTCTGAGAAGGGAAGGGCTTGCCAGGGTGGCCCAGAGGGGAAGAGGCCGGTCCGGATCCAGCAGGCTCTGAAGCCATGGCCCAGCCTGCTGGGGACGGACGGCCAGCCCCTTGTGATCCTCTTGCCCTGTCCCTGGCTATCTGGGGGCCTGTCCCGGGGCGGTCGGCCTGTCCTGCCATACAGATCTCCTTTCAACAGAGCCGCAAGGGGCAGCGTTCATCTGCGACATCCCAGCTTTTCACCGGGCCCTGTAGCTCCACAGCTGCTCTCCTCACCCCGCTGCCCTGGCCAGGGCCACACAGACCTCACTGAGTCCCAGCTGGCCGTGGGGGAGGAGGGCAGTGGGCTCCAGTCCTCAGGTGTCTTCTGTGGTCTTTGGACCTCGTGGGCAAATCAGAGGTTGCACATGCCGCCCTCAGGAGGCAGGGTCACCCCTGGGGCTCAGCCACACAGTTGCTTTTCAAGTTTGGCATCTGTCAATCAATCGATTTATCATCTATCAATCATCTATCAATTAATCATCTGTCATCTATCTATTAATCATCTATATCTCATCTATTAATAATCTAGCAATCATCTATTAATCATTTATTATCTATCAATCATCTATATATCATCTATTATCTATCAATCATCTACTTATCTGTCTGTCTATCTATCTATCTATCTATCGAGACAGGGTCTCACTCCATCGCCTAGGCTGGAGTGCAGTGGTGAGGTCACAGCTCAGTGTAGCCTTGACCTCCTGGGCCCAAGCAATCCTTCCTCCTCAGCCTCCCGAGTAGCTGGGACTACAAGCACACACCACCAGGCCCGGCTAATTTAAAAAAATTTGGGGGGCCAGGCATGGTGGCTCATGCCTGTAATTCCAGCACTTTGGGAGGCTGAAGTGGGTGGATTACTTGAGGTCAGGAGTTCGAGACCAGCCTGGGCAACATGGTGAAACCCCATCTCTACTAAAAATACAAAAAAAAAATTAGCCAGGCATGGTGGATCGCACCTGTAATCCCAGCTACTTGGGAGGCTGAGGCAGCAGAATCTCTTGAACCTGGGAGGCGGAGGTTGCAGTGAGCCAAGATTGCAGCCTCTGCACAGAAGAGCGAGACTCTGTCTTAAATTCTGTGTGGGTGCAGTGGCTCAGGCCTGTAATCCCAGCACTCTGGGAGGCCGAGGTGGGTGGATCATGAGGTCAGGAGATCAAGACCATCCTGGCCGACGTGGTGAAACCCCATCTCTACTAAAACACAAAAGACTAGCTAGGTGTGGTAGCGTGCGCCTGTATTCACAGGTACCTGGGAGGCTGAGGCAGGGGAATCGCCTGGAACTAGGAGATGGAGGTTGCAGTGAACAGAGATTACGCCACTGTACTCCAGCCTGGCAACTGAGCAAGATTCCATCTCAAAAAAAAAAAATAGTAATAATGTATACTTGAAATTTGCTGAGAGCAAATCTTAAGTGTTCTCACCACATACTACACACACCCACACCGACACCCACTCAAAAAAAAAAAAAAAATTCTGTAGAGATGAGGTCTTAATATATTGCCCAGGTTGGTGGCATCAATATTTTAAAATACAGAGACCGTTTGTCAAAACCATTTGCCTTCAAAGATGGAAGGGCTGGCATCTCCACGCCCATTTTTCATACCTGTCACCAACTGCAGAGCTGCTCAGCACTGCTCCCCCGGGCCCCAGGCCACCGTGGAAGACCCACGCCTCACAGAAGCCACCTGCCTGGCCCCTAGAGCCACCACTGGGTTCCTCTTTAACATCAGGGTGCTATGACTTTTTTTTTTCTTTTTTTTTTTTGAGATGGAATCTTGCTCTGTTGCCCAGACTGGAGTGCGGTGGTGGAATCTTGGCTCACTGCAACCTCCACCTCTCAGGTACAAGCGATTCCTCTGCCTCAGCCTCCCGAGTAGCTGGGATTACAGGTGCCTGCCACCACACCTGGCTAATTTTTATATTTTTAGTAGAGATAGGGTTTTTCCATGTTGGCCAGGCTGATCTGGAACTCCCGACCTCAGGTGATCCACCCACCTCGGCCTCCCAAAATGCTGGGATGACAGGCCTGAGCCCCCTCGTCTGGCAAGGGTTCTGTGTCATCCCCACCTCTGAGGAGTGGGGTTGTGAGTCTTCAGCACTGGCAGGATAAACCCCGGTAATACCTGAGTCTTCCTACAGAGAAGCAGCTACTCATCTTCAGAGAAAAGGCTGAGAACAAGCTGCAGAGGGGCCCCAGGGCCTTTGCACATGCTGCTCCCTCAGCCAGCCGAGCTCTTTCTCCCCCATCTCCTTCTCACTCACTCCCCCCGGTCCCCCTCACACGTCATCCCGGAGCCCGCTCCCGACCACGGAGCTGAAATCATCCCCTTTTGCTGTCTCTCACCGTATCCCAATTTTCTTTTCAGGGCATTTCTTGCTACCTGATACCGTGTGACATGCTGGCGTTGGCGCCCTCTCCAGAATGTGAGCCGCCACCCGGGGGTGATTCTGTCCCTAAGGGAGACTGGGCACTCTATGGGATCATCTGTGGTTCTCAGGACTGTGGGTGCTCCTGGCAGGGAGTGGGTGGAGGTCAGGGACGCTGCTCAGCACCCTGCAGTGCCCAGGATGGCTCCACCCCAGAGAACCATCCGGCCCCAATGTCCACAGTGCCCGGGGAAGACACCCAGGAGGGGGTGACAGGTGTCAAACTTTGCCCACCCCAGCATGGCCAGCGTTGCCCGGGAGCTCGGTGGAATGCAAGTTCTCAGGCCCCACCCCAGAGCCAGGGCTGCAGCTCAGCTTCCCACAGTGCATAGCATGGCCCCAAATGTCCAAGCGCCGAGGCGCGGAACCCTGTTCTGGGGGCCAGCTCGTCCCGCAGGAGTGTGGCTGGACCTCAGCTAGAGGAACCGAGCCAGCCTGCTCACCTCTTCATGGAGAAGCCAGACACAACGGTGGCCGCTCCCTCCCCTCCGTGGGCAGCTCCCTGGCTCTGAACCACCCACCCGTCTAACCCCATTCTCACCCTGCAAGACCACACCCTGCCGGCCGGGCGCGGTGGCTCACGCCTGAAGTCCGAGCACTTTGGGAGGCCGAGGCAGGCGGATCATGAGGTCAAGAGATCGAGACCAGCCTGGCCAACATGGTGAAACCCCGTCTCTACTAAAAATACAAAAAGTAGGCGGGCGTGGTGGTGTGTGTCTGTAATCCCAGCTACTCAGGAGGCTGAGGCAGGAGAATCGCTTGAACCCAGGAGGCAGAGGTTGCAGTGAGCCGAGATTGTGCCATTGCTCTCCAGCCTGGGTGACACAGCGAGACGGCATCTCACAAAGAAAAAGACTGCAACCGCCATCACTTCTGCCCTCAGCCAGGGCACCGAGGCCAGCTCTGTCACTGCCCTGAGGGGCTGCAGGTGCGGGGCCGCGGAGGCCTGAGGGGTGGCAAGGACAGAGGTGGGGGTGTCTTCCCACTCCAGCCCCATCTGGCCTCAGCACCTGACAGCCAGGAGAAGAGTTCTGGGGTCTTCCAGACAAGCCCCCACGTCCCACAGCACCCAGCCCTCCCTAGAAGGGAAGACGCCTCTACCCCCCGGAGCCTCTGCTACCTCCCCACCCACAGGGGGACCACAAAAAGGCTGGGGCAAAGGCCGGGGAGTCTTTATTGGTGACAGGCTGCTCACTCGCTTTGTTGCAGAAGCAGACACAGCTCAGGGCACAGGCTGGGTGCAGGCTGGCAGCTGGGACAGCTGGGACACAGCCCCCTCTTCTCTTCCCGGTGGGGCAGAGGGTCGGGAGCTGCTGGCCAGGACAGATGGATGGTCCCGTGGGCTGGGAGACACCGTCCCATCTACCGCAATCTCCCCGTCCCGCCCAGAGCTAATAACTTCTGCAACAGAAATGCAAACAACAGACACGGAAGGCCGACAAGCTGTTATTACAGCTGATTCAACGCCGCAGGCCTGGGCGCCGCCTCCTCATTTTCTCCTCTTTTGTCTCCGGATCCAGGTGGGAGAATCGGACGCCATCCAGCTGTCCTCCGTGCTGAGAACCCCGCGAGGGGCTTCCTTCTCGCCTTCCTTCCCACTGGAGGCCACCACTGCGTCCAGCAGGGACCCCGAGTCTAAGACCTGAGTCAGTTCTCCGGCTTGAAGAGCTGAGTGACGCCCCCATCCCGGGCCCACCAGCTCTGACCCAAGAGAAAAACCTGGAGCCACCTGGGGTCTGGGCAAGGCTGCTGGGTCTGTTTCTGGCGGGGCAGCGGCTGGGCCTGACCTGGGTCCCTCCCGCCTGTGACCTGCCCTGGCCAGGCCTTGGACCAGGAGTGGCCGCGACTCAGCCAGGAGCCCTGCGTTCCGACGAAGGTGGAGCTGGGTGCTCTGTGCTTGGAGTCTTGCTTTTGTTTTTTGGTTTTTTTGAGACGGAGTCTTGCCCTGTGGCCCAGGCTGGGGTGCAGTAGCACGATCTTGGCTCGCTGCAACCTCCGCCTCCCAAGTTCAAGCGATTCCCCGGCCTCAGCCTCCCGAGTAGCTGGGATTATAGGTGCGCGCCACCACGCCTGGCTGATTTCTGTATTTTTAGTAGAGACGGGATTTCACCATGTTGGCCAGGCTGGTCTCCAACTCCTGTGCTCAAGTGATCCGCCCGCCTCGGCCTCCCAAAGTGCTGGGATTAGAGGCGCTGAGCCAGTGCACCCGGCCGGAGTTTTGTTTTTTTAACAGGAAGCTGTCTATATTATCCAGGAACGATCTGTCCAAGCTGTTCCTGCTCTCTGCCAGCGCACAAAACGGCTGGCAGTTGCCCCCTCTCCTCCCCATCTCTCGAGGAGGGGTGGTCTGCGCCACCCACCATCACCTGCCCTGGGTCTTCCTATGAGTTGGGCTGAGTCTCTTCCCTGGGGCCCATGGACACGGGGACTGGACCGTTCTCTGGGGTGGGGCCGTCCTGGGCATTACAGGGTGCTGAGCAGCGTTCCTGGCTTCCACCCACTCAGTGCCAGGAGCACCCCCGTCAAGACAATCACAGATGTCCCCAGACATGGCCCGGCGTCCCCTGGGGGCAGAGATCCCTGGCTGGGAGTCACAGAGTCAGTGAAAGAGACCCCCCCAGGAGGAGGACCCTCGGCTTCTGCGGTTCATGTGACATTTCTGTGACTCACAAAGTCGTGTAGAGATGGAGGAGGCTGTCTGCAGCCGGAGCTGGCCCGCTCTGCAGTGCTGTGACGTCGTTTTGAGGCAGGAGGGGTCTGTGGCTGCAGGCAGTGATCAAACCAGGCTTCCTCAAGCTGTGGCTCCCAACACTGAGCAGCAGTGTGTCCGTGGGCAGAGCCAGAGGTGACACAGTCGCAGGGCTGCCTCACAGGAGGCCTGGCCCGGTCACTGTCGGCCAAGGGACCTTGGGAATGAGCCTCTGGACTCTGTCGGTCGGGCGAGACGACATTCCACATCTTTACCCCAAGAGTTCCTCCTCTAAAATGGGTAAAGCCATCAGTCGCGGGGGCTCACGCCTGTAATCCCAGCACTTCAGGAGGCCGAGGCAGGTGGATCGTCTGAGCTCAGGAGTTCGAGACCAGCCTGACCAACATGGTGAAACCCCATCTCTACTAAAAATACAAAAATGAGTCAGGCATGGTGAGGGAAACTTGTAGCCCCTGCTACTCTGGAGGCCAAGGCGGGAGGATCGCTTGCACCCGGGAGGCGGAGGTTGCAGTAAGCCAAGATCATGCCACTGCACTCCAGCCTGGGTGACAGAGCAAAATTCCACCTCAAAAAAACAGAAACAAAAAAAGCGGGGGGAAGCCGACCAAAAGGGGCATAGGAGCTATCCCACTTCCTTAGGGTCCCACTGGCCCCAGGAAAGCTCCTTCCATGCTCCCTGAGGACTCTGGGATGGAGAGGTCTGGAGGCCACAGCCTGTTCGCCCCCGCCTGCATCCTGCTTTCTGGCCGCTGCCTCTGGTCTGCGGTGGTTAAAGGAGCAGGGCCAGCCCTGAGCTCCCAGCTGTGGGAAGACAGACGTGGCTGATGGCAGTGTCCTCGGGGAACAAGGTGGTCTCGAGGGCTCTCCTGGAGGGAAGGGGTTAGAGGCGGCTTGGGGCCCTTGGGGTGGAGTGGCTGGGCCTGCAGGCGTCGACAGCTTGCAGGTGTCCCTCGGGCCACCCTGGGGAGCCAGTGGCTGGTGTAGGGCAGGGCCCAGCTTCGTGCTTGCAGCCGTGATGGGTACAGGTGGATGGGGACCCCGGAGCAGGTGGCGCTCTGCCCCACGTGGCTCCAGCTGGATTCGGGGAACAGGGACCCTGAGCCTTCCCGTGCGGGGAGCCTGGATGTCTCCATCCCCTGCCAGCTGTGAAACTCAAGACACAACCCACACCCAGTGCTGGCACCTGGCGGCTTCACAACCCACCACGTGGGGTAAAGGACAAAAGGCCCAGGCAGGTGAAGTGGGGGGAGGGCGGGGCAGAACCACGCCGGGTTCAGGACACTGTGAAGCTCCGACACGCATGGGACCAGGCTCCCAGGAACAGGCCTCACGCGTCCAACAGCGACGGGGTAGGGAGCCCCTGGAGTGCAAGTTGAGGGTGCATCTCAGGAGCGGAGGCTGAACTCCGGCTCACTTACAGGGGCTGTGCAACTGCCCTGCCTTCCCAGGACCCCCAGGATGATGCTCCAGGCAGCCACCGCCCTCTGGAGGCTGTCCCTCCTGTGACTGGGGCCCCGGAACTGAGCTGTCACAGAGGGACCACCAGCCGGGACACCCCTCAGAGAAGTCGCTCACCGGCCTGGAGCTTCCCATCTGACCAGAGTGAGGGACGGAAGCCCCACCAGGCCCAAGCCCGCAGGGTAGACGGGGGCCTCTCCAGTCAGTCTTGTGGGCAGGTGTGGGGAGATGTGGTGGCCAGACAGGCTGGGCATGGGGCAGAAGAAGGGCACCTTGGGCCTTGGCACCCAAAAAAACTAAGCGACAAGGGAGGAGGTGGGGATAGCCAGGGGCCCTCACAGCCCTGACTTAGCTGGAAGACGCCAAGGTCCAGAGACGGGGAGCGGGGCTCCAGGTCACAGCAAGGCGGCGCGAAGCCAGAGGAAAAACCCAACCCAGGCGGGCAGGCCGGGCCCCTTCTGCGGCGCCACGGCGGCTTTGAGCCAGGCAGAGCAAAATCCCCGAGGAAAGGCATCCCTCCCCAGCTCTCATCTCCCCAGACCCACAGGGGTTGCCAGGACGACAGCTCAGGCATGCTGGGGTTGCCACAGAGCAGGGAGCCCAGGGCCGCCCTAGCCCACACCCAGCTGCGTATCCCACACGCCCCTGCCCCCTCGGGAGCGGCGTCCGTGTGTCTGGGGGAGGGAATCTGGCTCAGGGCCACTGTTCCACCGCAGGTGGGGTCTGTCGTCCGCTGGAGACCCCGGTGTGAGAACCAATCAAGCTGCCCCCGGCCCTGCCTGTGCGTCCCAGGAAACCATGACACTCACACGGCCCAGGGGCCACAGCAGCAGGAAGAGGAGGAGGTGCTCCTGAGGGTGCACAGGCCACTCACGGGGAGCACAGCCCCGCGTGGCAGGAGGGACGGAGCCCAGCTGTCCCACTGCAGTGACTCCACCCTTTAACACACCTCAAGACACTCGGGGCTCAGGTGGTAAGGTCCCGGCAACAGAGCAGGACGGAGGACGGGGCCTCAGGGCCCCCAGCTGGCTCCTCAGGCACAGGCATGGGCAGCACGGCCCCCCACTCAGGCCTCAGCAGCTGAAAGAGCCACCCTTGGCCCCAGGCTGGGGGCGTGCGGCAGGGAGGGGCGGGTCCTGACCCATCTCACCTGGACCCCGGCCCTGGCCCTCCCGCCAGTGAGTTCCCACACCCCGAGGCTGAGGTTGACATGGCCACACAGCTTTGGTAGACTTTTAAGAGAAAGAAGTATTTTAAAAAGTAGCAGTGCTCTGAGGCTCGGGGTAGAGGATCGGGGGCGCAGCCTGGTCCCAGGAGGCCCCTTGTGCACAGGCAGTGCCCAGGGCCACAGCACTCGCTCCCGGGGGAGGCGGGGCCAGGGGACTCGGCCTGTGTCCAGCCCAGGCTTCCGGAGGGCTCCGGCGGCAGCAGGGGCGGTGGTGAGGCCCCTCACCACTTGAGGAAGACCATCCCGGCCAGGACGGCGTAGCCCAGCACCAGGAAGAGGACCTTGAGCAGACGGTCACTCTTGTCCTCCAGCTCCTTGGCCAGGATCTCCAGGAAGGTGATGAAGAGGAACGTGCCGCCCGCCAGGCCCTGCAGCAGCATGGAGGCCACGCTGCCGGGCACGCCCTGGGCGCTCTCGATGCCCAGCCCCAGGCCGATGCCCAGAGGGATCATGGCGCTCACGGTGACTGCCAGCTTGGCCGCGTCCCGCAGGGGCATGGCGCTCCGGGCCATGCTGATGCCCAGGGCCACGGCCACCAGCGTCTCGTGGACGGCCACCCCCACGAACAGGCTCACCACCTTCTCCCCCTCCTCCTGCAGGCCCAGGGCCAGGCCCTCGAAGACCGAGTGGGCCGACAGCGCGAAGGCCAGGCTGAGCAGGCGCACGGGGCTGGCGCGCGAGAGGCTCTGCATGCTCAGGCTGGGGCCGTGGCTGTGGGGCTCCACGTAGAGCGCGTGGCCCCGAGCGCCCCCCATGAAGGGGCTCTCGTACTCCGAGTCGCTGCCCATGTCCGAGCCGGCATTGAAGGTCTCCAGGTCGATGAAGGACGGCTTCTCCTTGCGGAAGGTCAGGATCAGCTGCTCCAGGAAGACGGTCATGAAGAAGCCCAGCAGCAGGATGGTCTCGGCCAGCGGGTAGTCGGTGCTGATGTGCCCGAGGCTCAGGACCTTCTGGAGCTGCAGCCGGGGACGCCCAAGAGAGAGAGAGAGACCTATGCTCAGGGGTGGTGGCGACAGGGCTGGCCTGATGTCACCATTCAAAGCAAAACACAGAAATGCCCAATCCACACAGAGGTTAAAACAAGGGGGCGCCAGGCGCGGTGGCTCAAGCCTGTAATCCCAGCACTTTGGGAGGCCGAGGCGGGTGGATCACGAGGTCAAGAGATCGAGACCATCCTGGTCAACATGGTGAAACCCTGTCTCTACTAA
>NW_016107690.1:1608700-1610948 GCF_001604975.1 Cebus imitator | reverse complement strand
AAAAAAACAAGGGGGCGAGGCTGGGCACAGTGGCTCACGCCTGTAATCCCAGCACTGTGGGAGGCCGAGGCGGGCGGATCACAAGGTCAAGAGATCGATACCATCCTGGCCAACATGGTGAAACCCCGTCTCTATTAAAAATACAAAAATTAGCTGGGCGTGTGTCGTGCGTCTGTAGTCCCAGCTGCTTGGGAGGCTGAGGCAGGAGAATCGCTTGAACCCGGTAGGCAGAGGTTGCAGTGAGCAGAGATGGTGCCACCACACTCCAGCTTGGTAACAGAATGAGACTGTGTCTTAAAATAAAATATAAAAAAAAAAAGTGGGAGAGGACGGGCTGGCCTGTGATGAATTAACAACAAGAAAAAAACCAGCCGGGCGCGGTGGCTCACACCTGTGATCCCAGCACTTTCAGGGACTGAGGAGGGCAGATCACTTGAGCCCAGGAGTTTGAGACCACCCTGGGCAACACAGCAAGACACCGTCTCTACTAAAAATTCAAAATTAGCTGGGCTTGGTGGCGCGTGCCTGTACAGCCCCTGCTTCTCAGGAGGGGAGGTGGGAGGATTGCTTGAGCCTGGGAGGTGGAGGCTGCCGTGAGCTGTGATCGCACCACTGGACTCCATCCAGACAACAGAGTGAGACTCTCAAAAGCAAAAACAAACAGAAAAACACATTTTAAGGGATCATGAGGGGTTTTTTGTGTGTTTCTCTTGTTTGCTTTCTGAGACGGAGTCTCGCTCTGTCACCCAGGCTGGAGTATAGGCACAATCTCAGCTCACTGTGACCTCTGCCTCCCAGGTTCAAGCGATTATCCTGCCTCAGCCTTCTGACTAGCTGGGATTACAGGCATGCGCCATCACACCCGGCTAATTTTTGTATTTTTAGTAGAGATGGGGTTTCACCATGTTGGCCAGGCTGGTCTCGAACTCCTGACCTCAGGTGATCCACCCGCCCCCTTGGCCTCCCAAAGTGCTGGGGTTATAGGGATAAGCCACCACGCCTGGCCATGAGGTCTTTCTTACGTGACAGCAGCCACACAATTTTAAGGTACGCAGTGGGTTCACTGTGGCCTCCAAAAGATGGGTCCATGCAGAGCCTCTGACTGCAGGCTTGTCTGAAATAAGGGTTTGCAGGGGTAGAGAAGGTGCTACAGGCTGAACCGTGACCCTTCAAGTTCAAGGACTGAAGCCCCCACCAACCTCCAGTACCTCAAAACATTAACATATTTGGTGACAAGGTCTTTAAAGAGGTGATTAGGTTAAGGTGAGGTCACTGGGGTGGGGCCCTGAGCTAACAAGGACGGCGTCCTAAGAAGAGAAGGAGCCACCGGGATCCACCATGGAAGGGCAGGAGAGACACCGCCCAGGGACGCAGCCCCGTGGGCTGGCTCCTTGACCTTGGACTCCTGGCCTCCAGAACTGTGAAATTAAATTATGTCGTTGGCTGGGCACGGTGGCTCACTCCTGTAATCACAGCACTGTGGGAGGCTGAGGTGGGCGGATCACATGAAGTCAGCAGTTCGAGACCAGCCTGACCAACACGGCAAAACCCTGACTCTACTAAAAATATAAAAATCAGCCAGGTGTGGTGGTGGGTGCCTGCAATCCCAGCTGTTCAGGAGGCTGAGGTCGGAGAATCACTTGAACCTGGGAGGCAGAGGTCACAGTGAGCCAAGATTGCGCCACTGCACCCCAGCCTGGGCGACAAGAGTGAGACTCAAAATAAATAAATAAATAAACGACAAAGCGCTGCCCCGGCCTCGCCTGTTCTGCCGCGGGGCCTCCTCTGTGCCTCCCTGACCGACACACCCGCGCTGGGCTCTCCTCCCGGTCAGGGCTCTCGCAGCGAGGGGCTACTTTGGTGGGAAGAAGCTAGACTCGGGTCAGACAGGGCCGCAGGGCACCTGCAGGAGGCACCTGCTCCTTCGGGAGGGGCAGCTGCTCACGGGCGGATGCTCAGGCATGAGGCTGTGCACCAGGGTGAAGTGTCCCGTGAAAGGCAGGCTGTAAACACCCCAGCAGCTCCCCAAAGCCCCGTCAGAGCAGGGCCAGAGTTCACAGCTGCTCTCCAGAGACCTCGGGACCAGAGGGGAGGAAAGTCACAACACGCCCGACACTCGCAAACACCCGCTGCCCTGCTTCCTTCCCAGCGGAGAGTTCATCACAACACACACACGCGCACACACACACACACAAACACCCACTGCCCTGCTTCCTTCCCAGCGGAGAGTTCATCACAACACACACAC
>NW_016107690.1:1602759-1606955 GCF_001604975.1 Cebus imitator | reverse complement strand
CACACACACACACACACACACAAACTCACAACACTCGCTGCCCTGCTTCCTTCCCAGCGGAGACTGCATCACAACCACCCCCCCCACACACACACTTGCAACATCCGCTGCCCTGCTTCCTTCTCAGGGGAGACTGCATCACAACCCACACACACATACACGCGTGCAAGGCACATGCAGGCACAAACATACACTCCCACACACACAGGTACACACACACGCATGCACACACACACAACACCCGCTGCCCTGCTTCCTTCCCAGCGGAGACTGCATCACCACACACACACACACGCACGCACACACACACACGCACGCACACACACACACACTCACAACACCCGCTGCCCTGCTTCCTTCCCAGCGGAGACTGCATCACCACACACACGCGCGCGCACACACACACACACACACACACAGAAACTCACAACACTCGATGCCCTGCTTCCTTCCCAGGAGAGACTGCATCACAACCCTCCCCCCACACACAAACACACTTGCAACATCCGCTGCCCTGCTTCTTTCTCAGGGGAGACTGCATCACAACCCACACACACATACACGCGTGCAAGGCACATGCAGGCACAAACATACACCCCCCACATACACAGGCGCACACACAGGTGCACACACACGCGCACGCACACACACACACACACACAGTGGTTCTCATCTGGGGTGATTGTGCTCGTGTGGACACCTGGCAATGTCTGGAAATGTTTTTTATTTTCACAACTCAGGGAGGGGAAAGCGTTGACGTGGGGCTGGACTGTTCTCTGGGACGGGGCCGTCCTGGGCACTGCAGGCTGCTGCTGGGCAGCGTCCCTGGCCTCCGCCCACTCCAGGCCAGGAGCACCCCCGGACGTGAAATCCACAATGTTCCCAGAGACCGCGCAGTGTTCCCTGGGGCAGGTCACACTGGGTAAGCCTCGGCTGCCACAGAAGGCAGTTTCCTTGGAGAAGCCACTTCACCTCCTCACTGACCACTGGCCAGAGGCCTCATGCGTGCCTCGCCTGGGGACACAGCAGCTCACGAGGAACTCCAGCTACTCCCAAGGGACGGATATTGATGAGGAGAGCTGAGGACGACGCACAGGAGCTGTGAAGCAGGCACCATTTTCTGCGGGTGACTGAGAGGATGGCGCTGCAGTGGGTGAGGCTGGGGACTCGGGAGGAGGGACGTCATCTGCCTGGCCAGGCTGAGGGCAGGGAAACGGCATGGAGGTCTGGGGGCCGTGAGAAGGCCACTGCAATGAGGGGCAGGGAAGAGCAAGCCCCCCGCAGTCGCCCAGGCCTGCAGTCAGAGGGCTGCTGGGGTGACACCCTGACCGTGCGGGAAAAGGTGGGGCTGGCGGTGGCCTTTGGGATGCAGGAGACATCAGCGACCACCAAGGTCTCCATCCTCACAGTGCTGACATCCGTCCCCACACGCTGTGGAACAAATGAACACAGACTCGGCCACACAGAACATCAGGAGTGCGACACCTAGGCTCTGAACAGCAGAAGTGTAGATGCGGGCTGGCTGGGCCCTCCGCTCCGGGGCTCACGGGGCTGGAACCGGGGTGTCGTCAGGGCTGAGATCTCACTGGCCCCCGGGGTCCTCTTCCAAGCTCACTGAAGTTTGGGAGTCCACCTCCTTGAGGCTGTGGACTGAGGCCCCCGTGTTGTGCCTGGCTGTTGGCGGGGATGACTCTTGGCACAGAGGCTGCCCTCGGGCTCTCGCTTCAAGCCCCTCTGCGGGCACACCCTGGCTTTTTGCTTCTCCGAGGCCAGTAGGAGGGTAACCGGCTCGCCTGATTAGGCCAGGTCCACGCCAGCTCCCTTTCGATGACTCAGTGTTAACAGATTTGGGGCAGTCATCACAGCTGCAAAGTCCCCTCTGCTGAGAGTCTGCCACAGTGGCAGGAGTGACACCCACGGGAGTCCCAGCCCCACCCACACTCCAGGGGAGGGAACAGCACGGGGCGTGCACGGCGGGGCTGGAAGCTCGGAGGCCGCCCTGGAACTCCCCCCGCCACACTAGCATGCTCAGAGGACGCATCAGACAACAGCCCTGCTCTTCCTTTCCGGACACCAGGCACGAGGAAAAGCGGGGCTGGGGCGGAGTGGTGAGCTTACGGCTTCTGCGCTTTCGCTAGGAGGAAGAACAGGGAGCCCTCACATCTCCACCAAGCCTGTCACCAACACAAACTCAACTGTCACATCTGGCACTGGCCCAGAGAGAGGAAGCCACTTACCCAGCGTCACCCAGCAAGCACGGTCAGGGCTGGTCACACTGTGGCCCTACATGGGGACCCACATTCTGGGCTCCTGACGTGGGGAGCTCAAGGAACAGGTCACCGGAGGACAATGTTGTCAGGAGTTGGGGTGGACAGCCTCCAAGACGGCCCCCAGAAGCCCATGCCTCCTGACGGCCACACTCTGTGAGGCCCTGGCCACTTGATTATGGGAGGGACATGAACTTGCTTCTAACTAGCAGACGCGGGGGCAGAGGGGAAGGGAAACCCTGTCATCTCTGCAGGACATGAGACTGCCCTGTCTTACAGGGAGACGCAGCCATCTCCATTTGCTGATGAAGCAACTGGCCATGCCGGGGAGGTCCACATGGCCAGGTGCTGAGGGCTGTCCCCAGCCAACAGACAGAAGGAAACACACCTTCAGCCTGGCAGCCAACAAGGAACTGAACTCGGCTTACAACCATGTGAGCTTAGAGGCCGATCCACCCCCGGATGAGCATGGAGATGAGACCACGGCCCAGGAGACACCTTGACTGCTGCCTTGTGAGACTCACAGAAACTGTGAGATGATAAACGTCTGTAGTCTTAAGATGCTAAGTTCGCTATGATTTGTTACGTGGCAGTAGCTGACTGATACAGGAATTGGAGAGGGGCCATGCTTTCCTGCTTCAGGTCAGAGTGTGTGCTACCTGGGTGGGTGGGCTGGTCTGATTATTTATCAGGGGACAACCGACAAGGCCACCACTTGGAAATCCCAGGTCTGGTCCAGATCCCCATGTTTAGCCAGGAGAGCACAGAGACAGAAAGCAACCAATTCACAATCACACAGCAAATTCACTTCCGACTCTCCGTCACCCTTACAGCATCAAGCCCCCGGCTGAACTTGGTGTCAGTGTAGAAAGTGCATCGGAGTCCCTTGGCCGTAGGTGCCGCGGGCTGTTGCCAGCAGCCAGGCAGCCCTTACCTTTTCCCTCACGGCGGGCAGCAGCGCATTGAAGCACGTGGCCAGAAACACTCCTCCACCAAAGGTGTTGCAGAGAGAGAGGATCTTTTTGGAGCGATGGGCCTTCTCAAAGTCTGTCTCGATGATCTTCACAGGGAGCAGGGAGCCCAGCAGCATGAAGAAGAACACGCCCACCATGCACAGGATTTTGGCCACTAGCAATTTTACCATGGTGGTGGCTTGGGCTGCTCCGGTCACCGCACGGCCAGACCATGTGTGGGCGCACACCCCAGTCCCACGACGCCTTATGGAGCCCAACCACGCAGCTGGAGGCTCATGTCTCAGTCCAGCAACTGTGAACGGCAGGAGCACTGCATTAGTTTTTTTTGTTTTTTTTGTTTTGTTTTGTTTTTGAGACAGTCTCGCTCTTGTCACCCGGGCTGGAGTGCAATGGTGCAATCTCAGCTCACCGCAACCTCTGCCTCCCGGGTTCAAGCGATTCTCCTGCCTCAGCCTCCTGAGTAGCTGGGATTACAGGTGCCCGCCACCATGCCCAGCTAATTTCTGTAGTTTTAGTAGAGACAGGGTTTCACCACGTTGGTCAGGCTGGTCTTAAACTCTTGCCCTCAGGTGATCTATCCAAACTGTTGAGATTACAGGAGTGAGGCACCACGCCTGGCTGCATTAGTGCATTAGCTTTTTTGGGGGGGGCGGGGACAGAGTTTTGCTCTTATTGCCCAAGCATGAGTGCAATGACATGATCCCAGCTCACCACAGCCTCTGCCTCTCAAGTTCTAGCAATTCTCCTACCTCAGCCTCCCGAGTAGCTGGGATTATAGGCATGTGTCACCACACCTGGCTAATTTTTTGTATTTTTAGTAGAAATGGGGGTTTCACCACGTTGGTCAGGCTGGTTTCGAACTCCCGACCTCAGGTGATCCGCTTCAGCCTCCCAAAATAAGCTGGGATTACAAGCATGACCCACCGTGCCCAGCATTTTTTTTTTTTTTTTTTTT
>NW_016107690.1:1593360-1602134 GCF_001604975.1 Cebus imitator | reverse complement strand
CTACCTCAGCCTCCTGAGTAGGTAGGACTACAGGCATGTGCCACCATGCCCAGCTAATTTTTTGTATTTTTTAGTAGAGATGAGATTTCACTGTGTTAGCCAGGATGGTCTCGATCTCCTGACCTTGAGATCTCTCTGCCTCGATCTCTCAAACCGCTGGGATTGCAGGCATGAGCCACCACGCCTGGCCTGCATTAGCTGCTGACTGAGCCTGTCACAGTAAGTACTTTGCCTGCATTAGCTGCTGAGTGAGCCTATCACAGTAAGTACCTTGCCTGCATTAGCTGTTGACTGAGCCTTGCACAATAAGTACCTTGCCTGCATTAGCTGTTGACTAAGCCTGCCACAGTAAGTACCTTGCCTGCATTAGCTGTTGACTGAGCTGTCACAGTAAGTACCTTGCCTGCATCAGCTGTTGACTGAGCTGTCACAGTAAGTACCTTGCCTGCATTAGCTGTTGACTAAGCCTGCCACAGTAAGTACCTCACCCTGTGCCCAGACTTGGTACACATTATCACCTCCTACAGAAAACTCTCCAGTGCTGAGCCATCTAAAAAGGCAGCGATTTGTTTATACCCCAAAAATAAGAAAAAAAAAAAAGAAAAAGAAAAAAAATTAAAATTAAAAAATAAAAGAGCAGCGACTAGCCACATGTATCTGTTAAAGGTTAACTAAAACTAGGCCAGGCTCAGTGGCTCATGCGTGTAATCCCAGCACTTTGGGAGGCCAAGGTGGGAGGATCAGTTGAGGCTTGGGCAACATAGGGAGACCCCATCTCCACAAAAATAAAACAACCAGCCAGGCGTACTGAGGCACACCTGCAGATCCAGCTACTTGGGAGGCTGAGGCGGGAGGACAGCCTGAGCCCAGGAGCTGAGGGCTGGAGGGAGCTACGATCACACCACTGCACTCCAGCCTGGGCAACAGAGACAGACCCTGTCTATGATGGTTGATACTGAGTGTCAACTTGATTGGATTGAAGGATACAAGGTACTGATCCCGGGTGTGCCTGTGAGGGTGCTGCCAAAGGAGACCAAAATGTGAGTCAGGGGGTGGGAAAAGTAGGCCCATCCTCAATCTGGGTAAGCGTCATCTAATCAGCAGCCAGTGTGGCTGGAATATAAGCTGGCAGAAAAATGTGCAAAGAGAACCCGGCCTGGCCTCCAGTCGACATCCTTCTCCTGTGCTGGACGCTTCCTGCCCTCCAGCATCGGTCTCCAAGTTGTTCAGTGTTGGAACTCGGACTGGCTCTCCCTGCTCCTCAGCCTGCAGGCAGCCTAGTGTGGAATCTTGTGATCGTGTGAGGTAATAATTAATAAACATATCTACCTAATATTCCATTAGTTCCATCCCTCTAGAGAACCCGAATACACTGTCTCAAAAAAAAAAAAAGGTCATCAAAACTAAATAAAATCCAGGATGGGTGTAGTTGTGTATGCCTGCAATCCCAGCACTTTGGGAGGCCAAAGTAGGTGGATCACTTGAGGTCAGGAGTTTGAGACCAGCCTGGCCAACATGGGGAAACCCCATCTCTACTAAAAATACAAAAATTAGCTGGGCATGGTGGCACATGCCTGTAATCCCAGCTACTCGGGAGGCTGAGGCAGGAGAATCACTTGAACCTGCACAGCAAAGGCTGCAGTGAGCCACGATGGCACCATTTCACTCCAGCCTGGGAAACAAGAACAAAACTGTCTCAAAAACAAAACAAAAATAAATAAATCAAATCTAAACTTCCACTTCTCAGCCTTCCTGGCTGCCTTTAAAGTGCTCGGTAGTCACGTAAGTCTACTTGACTTCTGTGGTTACATCAAACAGCAAAGGGAACACTCTCACCGATGCAGAACGTTCTGTCGGAGGGTGGTGGTCCATGGCTTCCCCATGCCCCAAAATAAAGTCTAAACTTTGTACCCTGAGGCTGAGGTTCTGCACAGCAAGCTCCCGTCTCGCCTCAGCCCACGCTGGTCCCTTCTGTGCCCAGCTAGTTCATGCCTCAGGACCTCCACATGGGTCCTTCTCTCTCTGCCTGGAACACTGCTCTTTCTCCCCGACCTTGCAGCAATGCCGCCTTCTTCTCTCTTGCTTCACTGCATCCAGGACCCCTCAAAAGGGCCTCCCTCGGCCAGGCGCGGTGGCTCATGCCTGAAATCCCAGCACTTTGGGAGGCTGAGGCAGGCAGGTCACCTGAGGTTGAGAGTTTGAGACCAGCCTGCCCGACACAATGAAATCCCTTCTCTACTAAAAGTACAAAAGTTAGCTGGGTATGGTGGCAGGTGCCTATAATCCCAGCTACTCCGGAGGCTGAGGCAGGACAGTCGCTTGAACTCGGGAGGCGGAGGTTGCAGTGAGCCGAGATCGCACCACTGCACTCCAGCCTGGGTTGCAGAGACTCCACCTCAAAAATATAACAATAATAAAAAAGGGGGCCTCCCTCCCTGCGCCTGGCTGACTCCCACCCTAAACCAAATCCCTGTACCCGCCACAAGACCTGGTGCTGAACCGATCCTCAAAAATCGCTGGCTGAACACCAGGACGAGGGGAAGCGTGTGGGCACTGATGGGGCCGCAGTCCAGGATATAATGGGCCGAAGTGGAGTGCGTTTCACCCAGGACCCCACAATATCACCGCTCTTAGGAGGAACTCAGCTGCTCCCCTGTCCTTGAGTTTTCCCCAACTGGGTTCTCTCCCCGACCACCAGCCCCAAGCGCCTCTCACGGCCTGGCTCCCTCACTGCATACAGGTCTTCGGGTCACTGCTCAGAAGGCTCCCCTCCCAGCCCTCCCCGCCCCCTTTCCCTGGTGTTATTTTATTTTGTGCTACAGGGAAAACTAGGAATTACATTCTTTTAAGTCGCTTAAAATCGTCCCTCCCTGCAGGCGGTGAGCTGGGCGGGCGGGACCAGGCTGTGTGTCTTGCTCAAGACCGGCTGCAAGGAGCGCAGAGACACCCAGGCACACAGTAGGCGCCTAATAAAGACCTGCCCGCCATCTGGACGCCTCATTCTGTACAGCGAAGGTGAGGGCGGCCTGCACGCTCTCAAACTGGAGGCTGCTCGGGCCGGGATGCGGAAGGCACGGGCTCATTCATTCAATCGGCACTAATTGAGCGCCTTCTGTGTGCCTCGCGCTGCTGGACGCCGGAGCCCGGCCTCGGCTAACGGGCGGGCAGAGTCCACCAGACCACCGGCCGCCCAGCGCCTCCCGGCCCCGCCCTGCCGCCCCGGGTCCTCCCTCAGCCCGCACCTACCTCCCGGGGACTCCTGGTCCCCCGACCGGAGCGGCTCCTCGCTCAACCGCCTCACAGTCTTGACCCCACAAACACGGCCCGGAGAGGCCCCGCTCCGCGCGGCTGACCCACGCCCCGCCCACGCCCCTGCCCATTGGCCTCCCCGAGAGCCGCTGGAAGAACTTTTCCTGCTATTGGCTGTAGGACATGCCACTCATACGCGACTCCACCTCTTCTACCGGCACTTGGAAAGGGGTTTCCTCCCGCTGAGCGACGGGCGCAGCCACCAAGCGGCCCCGGCGGGAAACTTGGATCGGCTAGGAAACGTTCCGGCAGGGTTTGGTTTCCAGAGCTGTCCAGGAGCGCCAGGTGCTGAATCCCGCTTGGAAGGAGGCTTGGGAGTGGACGGGAAGCGATTTCCCACGCGAGACGGCTCCCCTGTCAGCGTCCTCCCTGCCGAGGCCCTTCCCGACGGCTGAAGAAGCAGATTCATCCCTTCAACAAATCTCTGTTGATGGGCAGGAGGAATAAGTTCAAGAGATTGTACCTCATGGTGGCTACAGCTCATAACAACGCATTGCAAACTGGAAAATTGCTAAGACAGTAGATGCTGGCCGGGCGCGGTGGCTCACGCCTGTAATCCCAGCACTTCGGGGGGCCGAGGTGGGTGGTCACCTGAGGTCAGGAGTTCGAGACCAGCCTGGCCAACATGGAGAAACCCCATTTCTACTAAAAATACAAAATTAGCTGGGCATGGTAGCACGTGCCTGTAATCTCAGCCACTCGGGAGGCTGAGGCAGGAGAACTGCTTGAACTTGGGAGGCGGAGGTTGCGGTGAACCGTGGTCGCACCGTTGCACTCCAACCTGGGCAACAAGAGCGAAACTCCGTCTCAAAAAAAAAAAGAAAGAAAAAGAAAAGAAAAGAAAGGTGTTAAGTGTTCAAACCATGAAAAAATAAGTATGGGAGGTAACACGTAAGTTAAAAACCAAATCTTGGCAGGGCGCAGTGGCTCACGCTTGTAATCCCAGCACTTTGGGAGGCTGAGGCAGGAAGATCACTTGAGTCCAGGAGTTCAAGGCCAGCCTAGGCAGCACAGTGAGACCCCCGTCTCTACAGAAAAAAAAAATTTTGAGACATTGTCTCATTCTTATCACCCAGGCTGAAGTGCAGTAGCGTGATCTCGGCCTGCTGCAACCTCCGACTCCAGGTTCAAGCGATTCTTCTGCCTCAGCCTCCTGAGTAGCTGGGATTACAGGCAACTGCCACCATGCCAGCTAATTTTTGTATTTTTAGTAGAGAGGGGTTTTCACCATGTTGGCCAGGCTGGTCTCAAACTCCAACCTCAGGTGATCCTCTTGCTTTGGCCTCCCAAAGTGCTGGGATTACAGGTTTGAGCAACTGTGCTTGGCCTGATGACTTGATTTTAACAAATAGAAAATGGCAAACTAATGGGCTGTCATTCTGCGATTAGGCTATAAGAGATTGTGACTTCTGTTTTGCCAGCAGAGCCTGTCCCTTGCCTTCTCAGCCTGCATGCCTTGATGAAGCAAGCTAAGATGCTGGAGAGACCCACAGGGCAAGGAACTGAGGGCGTCCTCTAGCCAACAGTCAGCAAGACAATGAGATCCTGGCACAAGAGCCAATAAGGAGCTTAATGCTGCCACCAGCCGTGAACGTGATCATGGAAGGGGATCCTGCCCCAGTTGAGCCTTCAGATATCGGCTTCACAGTGTCCACTTCAATTGCAGCCTTTGAAAGACCCTAAAACAGGGCTGCACATGGTGGCTCATGCCTATAACCCCAGCACTTTGGGAGGCCAAGGTGGGCAGGTCACTTAAGGTCAGGAGTTTAAGACCAGCCTGGCTAACATGGCAAAACCCGTCTCTACTAAAAATACCAAAATTAGCTGGGCATGGTAGTGGGCACCTGTAGTCCCAGCTACCCGGGAGGCTGAGGCACTAGAATCACTTGGGCTAGGAGTTAGAGGTTACAGTGAGCCAAAATCATACCATTGCACTCCAGCCTGGGCAACAGAGTGAGACTCTGTCTCAAAAAAAAAAAAAAAGGAAGAAAAAATAAAAAGACCCTAAAAACAGAAAACCCATAAGAACTGCACCTGAATTCCTCACCCACAGAACCTGAGATAACACCTGCTGTTTCAAGCCACTTAGTTTTCTGTTTGTTTGCTTGTGTTTTGAGGCAGGGTCCTGGCCCATCACCCAGGCTGGAGTGCAGTGGCACAATCATAGCTCACTGCAGCCATAACCTCCTGGGCTCAAGCAATCCTCCCGCCTCAGCCTCCCGAGTAGCTGGGAGCATGTGCCACCACACCCAGCTCATTTTTTACCTTATGCCACTCAGGCTAGTCTCGAATTCCTGAATTCAGGAAATCCTCCTACCTCGGCCTCCCAAAGTGCTGAGATTTCAGGCACCATGCCTGGTGGCGATTTGGGGAATAATTTGTCATACGGCAATAGATAACTAATACACATTCCTACTAGAAAAACTATAGGTTGTACCTAGTGCTGTGAAGAAAGAAAGAGAGCGACTTCTGTGCAGGGATTAGCCAAGTCAAATGTACGGAGACCAGGTGTGATGGCTCACGCCTGTAATCCCAGCACTTTGGGAGGCTGAGGTGGGCAGATCACCTGAGGTCAGGAGTTCAAGACCAGCCTGGCCAACGTGGCAAAACCCCGTTTCTACCAAAAATATAAAAAATGAGCTGGGCATGGTTGCTGCACTCCAGCCTGGGCAACAGAGTGAGCCTCTGTCTCAAATAATAATAATAATAATAATGTACTGAGAAGTAGAGAGAGAAACAAGGGGAGTTGATGAAAAGATGGAGTAGGGCTTGCTGCATTTGAGGAGTTGGAAAGCCAGCCTGGCTGGACGTTCTTGAGCAATGAGGAGATGAGAGATGAGGGATAATCCCATAGACCGAGCTATGGCATTTGAATTTTACCGTGAGCACAGTGTGATTCATTGAAGGGGTTTAAGTAGGTGAGGGTTGTCATCTAATTTTACATCTTATTTTGACTCGTGTGTAAAGAAAGGCTGAATTATAGAGAAGTAAGAATGGAAGCAGGGAGACTGCTTCAGAGTCCTCTAGGCAAGAGTTGGGCCGGGTGCCTTGGCCCACGCCTGGAAACCCAGCACTTTCGAAGGCCAAGGCAAGGAGATCATTTGAGTCCAGAAGTTCAAGACCAGCCTGGGCAAGCTAGTGAGACTCTATCTCTATTTTTTTTTTTTTTAAAAAAGATTTGATGGTAATTTAGATGAGGGCATTGAGAGGAGAGAGAAAGGACAGTAGGTGAATTTGAGAAATATTTTGGAGGGTGAATTGACAGGACTTGGCACTGGTTTGTCCACGTGGGTGTTAGGAGAAGGAGGTGTCGGGGATGACTTCTAGTTTTCTGCCTGTAGCCACCGGATGGATTCTGGTGCTCACTAAAAAAGGAAAGGATGGAGGAGGCACAGAGACGGAAGGTGTCAAAAGATGGAGTTCAGTTTCGCAGAGGCTATAAATGAGATACCTACAAGTTCTTAGCATTTAATGCCATTTTCTGCCTGCGTGGAGCTGATTTTGCCATGTGGAACACGCGGATTGTGGTAGCTATTTTTATTATGAGACGCAGCGTGATCTGACTCTGTTTCTGTTTTCTTTCCATAACTCACGACAAGAAAAAGATGGCTTGTAACACAAGCACACCAGGTAGACACCACAGGACAATTCCTTCCTCAGGGGAATTCATAGCATGGGATATTTATTCATAATTATTTGGAGGCTCAGGCTGCTCAGAGAAGGAGCTTCATGAGCTTCTGGCGTTGATTCATTCAGTACGTGTTTTTGAAAACCTTCTATGCACCAGAAGCTATGTAGGAGCAGGTGTCTTCAGAGCGCAATAGAAAAAGAAATAAAAATAATAAAAACTTAAAAAAATAAAACGGGCCAGTCGCAGTGGCTCATGCCTGTGATCCTAGCACTTTGGGAGGCGCAGGCAGATGGATCACAAAGTCAGGAGTTCGAGATCAACCTGACCAACAGGGTGAAACCCCTCATCTCTCCTAAAAATACATGGGTAGTGGTGCATGCCTATAACCCCAGCTACTCAGGAGGCTGAGGCAGGAGAATTGCTGGAATCCTGGAGGCGAAGGTTGCAGTGAGCCGAGATGGCGCTATTGCACTCCAGCCTAGGCAACAGAGTGAGACCTCATCTAAAAAAACAACAACAAAACCCAGCACAGTGATGCATCCCTATCACTCCAGCACTTTGGGAGGCTGACGTGGGAGGAGCTCTTGAGCTCAGGAGTTGGAGACAAGCTTGGGCAAGATGATGAGACCCTATCTCTATTTTTAAAAAATCTGACAAATTTGACTGCATTGGGTATTTCAAAAATCTTCCCTAGTAAAAGACACCAGGAATAGGCTTAATAGACAAGTGACATGCTGGGAGAAAAATGTTGATACTATATGAGAAGAGCCCTTGATAGAAAATAAACATCCTAAAATAAAAACGGGAAGGGAGATGAATATAAGAAAAGAGTCTCAATCCATGAAGATAATCATGAAAATACAAAATAAAACAAGGCATGGCTCACCCTATAATCCCAGCAGTTTGGTAGGCTGAGGCAGGAGGATTGCTTGAGCCCTGGAGTTCAAGACCAATCTGAGCAACATAGTGAGACCCTGTCTCTACAAAAAAAAAAAAAAAAATTAATTAATTTTTCAGGTGTGGTGATGCGTACCTGTCATCCAAACTGCTGGGAGGCAGGAGGATTGCTTGAGCCCAGGAGTTAAGGTTGCAGTGAACTATGACTGTGCCACTAATCTCCAGCCAGGGCAACAGAGCAAGACCCTGTCTCAGAAACAGAAACAAACAAAAAACAACTTCAAAAGGGCCGGGCATGGTGGCTCAAGTCTGTAATCCCAGCACTGTGAGAGGCCAAGGAAGACGGATCATCTGAGGTCAGCAGTTCGAGACCAACCCGGCCAACATGGTGAAGCCCTGTCTCTACTAAAAATACAAAAATGAACTGGAAGTGTAATACCAGCTAGGTGGGAGAATCGCTTGAACCCATTGGGTGGCAGTTGCAGTGAACTGAGATTGGGCCACTGCACTCCAGCCTGGGCGACAAGAGCAAAACTCCATCTCAAAAACAAAAACAAAAAAGCACAAACTTTGAATATTGACTGTATATTAAATAATCGCATTATGTTAATATTCAGTATTGTTTAATTTCCTGAATTTAACAGCTATTCTGTATTTATGCAATAGAATGTCCTTGTTCTCAGGAGATACACAATACATGATGTCTGTAACTTTTATTTGAATTGTTCAGCAAAAAATAATTATTATACACATATACACACACATAAGAAGAGAAAAAGAAAGGCCGGGCGCGGTGGCTCACGCCTGTAATCCCAGCACTTTGGGAGGCCAAGGCGGATGGATCACGAGGTCAAGAGATCGAGACCATCCTGGTCAACATGGTGAAACCCCGTCTCTACTAAAAATACAAAAAATCAGCTGGGCATGGTGGTGCGTG
>NW_016107690.1:1590250-1591215 GCF_001604975.1 Cebus imitator | reverse complement strand
CCCCCCCCCCAAAAAAAAATAAAACGTAAAAACCAACTTGTTCTTTCAGAATAACTGCATATTTGCAGCAAAAATATAAAGAGAGTACAGTTTCCATAACCCACCCACGCAGCATCTTTTGTTAACATCCTGCTTTACCATGATCCACTTGACAGTTTTGGTGAATCAATACTGATACATTATTACTAGCTAAAGTCCACATGTGATTCAATGTTGGAAATAGATGCGGTGCCACACAGAAAATTCAGCACTGAGACAAAGGATCTTTCAGCAACGCAATTTTTACTTCCTGGACTGCAGAAGGGGTACCCTCACTGGCCATCCTGCTACCAGAGTGCAGTGAGCAAAGGAAAACACACAAATTTATACCTCACGCATTTGGGGTGGTCCTTACTGCTGTGTCTGATCTCCGTTGGCTGGAGCCAGACCTCACCACCTAAACTAAAACACGATTGGCTAACAACTTAAAACTTTCCTAAACAGGTAAAAGCAATGGAGAGCTGGGACATGCCTGTGAGCACATCCAGCACAGATATCCTGGTAATAGTGCAAGAACATAGAGGGTGCTGTGTGCCTGTAAGCATGGCATGCCTAGCAGGTACATGGGATAGGGCTTAACAAAGTTATTAGGATGCTTATTCTTTAACAAGAAAGGACATTTTAAAAAGGAAATTTTCTACTTCCCACGTTCGAATTTCCTTCATTTTTCCTTAATGTCCTTTTTCTGTCCCAGGATCTCACATTCATTCATTCGTTCACTTATTTGAGACAGAGTCTCACTCTGCCGCTCAGGCTGGAGTGCAGTGGCGCAATCTCTGCTCACTGCAACCTTCACCTCCCAGGTTCAAGCAATTCTCCTGCCTCAGCTTCCCGAGTAGCTGGGATTACAAGCACCTGCCATGCCAGGCTAATTTTTCTGTTTTTTTCTTTTTCTTCTCATTCCTCTCTTCGGGCTTTATAAACTT
>NW_016107690.1:1586989-1589127 GCF_001604975.1 Cebus imitator | reverse complement strand
TGCCTATAATTGTGCTTAATAATAGAGACATGAAAAAAAAAATGAGGGAAGAAAATAACAAACAAGCAGCCAACCAATATTTCATTGAAACCTGTAAATAGTTGTGATGTAGTACTGATAAGAGTGTATATTTTGTGTATTTAAAGTGGAGAGTTCTATGAATGTTAATTAAGTTTACTTGTTCCGGCTCTGGGTTCAAATCCTGAATATCGTTGTTAATTTTCCGTCTCATTGATCTGTCTAATATTGATGTTGAAGTCTCCCACTATTATTGTGTGGGAGTCTAAGTCTCTTGATAAGTCTTTTATATCTGAGTATTCCTGTATTGGGTGCGTATATATTTAGGATCTTTAGCTCTTCTTGTTGCATTGATCCTTTATCATTAGGTAATATCCTTCTTTGCTTCTTTTGATCTTTGTTGCTTTAAAACAACTCCTGCTTTCTATTTATTTATTTATTTATGCTCTCCATTTGGTTGGTAAATCTTTCTCCATCCCTTTGAGTCTTTGTGTATCCTTGCATGTGAGATGGGTCTGGATGCAGCATACCGATGGGTTTTGGCTTCTTTTGCCTGTCTGTGTCTTTGGATTGGGGGATTTAGTCGATTTAAATTTAGAATTAATAATCATATATGTGAGTTTAATACTGCCATTTAATGTTAGCTGCTGTTTGGCCTATTAGTTGATGTAAATTCTTGATTATGTTGATGCTGTTTACTTTTTGGTATTTTTTAGAAAGGCTGATACTGATTGTTCCTTTCTATGTGTAGGGGTTTGCATCACGTCTTCCTAGGCTCCTCTCGGCTGTGACAGTTTCTCAGGTGTTCCTTGTTTCTCATGACCTGGGCAGTTTTGAGGAGATCAGGTCTGATATTTTGTGGAATGTTTCTTGACTGGGGGTTTCTCGATTGGACTGGAGCTGTGTTTTTGTGGAACACGGTCGAAATGAGGCACCACCCTCTTCACATCATATCAAGGTCCGCGCGGTCAGCATGACTTAACACTGTTGACTCTGACCTGGGTCACCTGGCTGACATTACAGTTGTTGTTAATAACTACTATTCTAATAACATATTAGTTGCTAATAACTTTGTTAAGCGCCATCGTAGGTAGCTGTTGGACATGCCATGCTTGCAGGCACTCTGTGTCCTTACACTTTAACCAAGGTATCTGTACAGGCTTTTCTACTGTAAAGATTTTTTTTTTTTTTTTGAGATGGAGTCTTGCTCTGTCACCCAGGCAGAAGTGCGGTGGCGCATTCTCGGCTCACTGCAACCTCCGCCTCCTGGGTTCAAGCGATCCTCCTGCCTCAGCCTCCCAAGTACCTGGGACTGCAGGTGCCCGCCACCACACCAGGCTAATTTTTGTATTTCTAGTAGAGACGGGGTTTCTCCATGTTGGCCAGGCTGCACTCAAACTCCTGGACTCAAGCGATCCGCCCGCGTCGGCCTCCCAAAGTGTTGGGATTACAGGCGTGAGCCACTGTATCCGGCCGATTTGTACTGATTTTTGAGACAAGGTCTCTCTTTGTGTGTCTCCTTTCCACACTGGAGTGCAGTGGGGCAATCATAGCTCACTGGAGACTCAACCTCCCGGGATCAAGCAATCCTCCGGCCTCAGTGTCCTGAGCAGCCGGGACTACAGGTGTGTGCCATCATGCCTGGAAAACTTTTTTTTTCTTTTTAAAGATGGGGTCTTCCTGTGTTGTCCAGGATGGTCTCAAAGTCTTGGCCTTAAGGGATCTTCCAGCCTTGGCCTCCCAAAGTTGGGATTACAGGTGTAAGCCACTGTGCCAGGTTCTTTTTTTTTTTTTTTTTTTTTTTTTAAGAGATGGGTTCCCCAGACTGGAGTGCAGTGATGCCATTGTAGCTCATGGCACCCTTGAGCTCCTGGGCTCAAGTGAGCCTCTTACCTCAGCCTCCCGAGTAGCTGGGACTACAGGCATTTTTTTAAACTTTTAATGCACATGTAACACACCCACATCAAAGTGCTCAAATTATAAGCAAACATCATAGGCAGGGCACTGTGGCCCATACCTGTAATCTCAGCATTTTTGTAGGCTGAGGTGGGCAGATCAACTGAGGTCAGGAGTTCCAGCCTGGCCAACACGGCAAAACGCCATAAAAATACAACAATTAG
>NW_016107690.1:1567781-1584999 GCF_001604975.1 Cebus imitator | reverse complement strand
GCAGTCCCAACTACTCAGGAGGCTGAGGCAGAAGAATCGCTTGAACGTGGGAGGCGAAGGTTGCAGTGTGCTGAGATTGTGCCACTGCACTCCAGCCTCGGCGACAGAGTGAAACCCTGTCTCAAAAAAAAAAAAAAATTACCCAGGTGTGGTGGTACACACCTGTACCACCTGAAGAGCTGTACCCAGGCTATTCAGGAGGCTGAGGTGGGAGGATCACTTGAGCCCAGGAGGTCGAGGCTGCAGCAAGCTATGATCGTGCCTTTTAGTCAGTCACTGCCCTTCTGCAAAGGCAACATAGCAAGACCCTGTCTCTTAAAAAAAAAAGTAAATTCAGGCCAGGTGCAGTAGCTTAAGCCTGTAATCCTAGCACTTTGGGGGGCCGAGGCGGGTGGATCATGAGGTCAGGAGATACAGACCGTCCTAACATGGTCTCTACTAAAAACACAAAAAAAATTAGCTGGGCGCGGTAGCGGGCACCTGTAGTCCCGCCTACTTGGGAGGCTGAGGCAGGACAATTGCTTGAACCCGGGAGGTAGAGGTTGAAGTGAGCCAAGATCGTGCCACTGCATTCCAGCCTGGGTGACAGAGCGAGACTCCGTCTCAAAAAAAAAAAAAAAAAAAAAAAGGTGCAGTTCATTACAAAGGTGCGTCAGGGGTTCATGAGACCTGGTTCATTCTCTGGGAGGACTCCCACAACTCACCAGGTAGTCACTGCAATGACTCATTACAGAGACAGGACACAGGGCAAAGTCAGCAAAGGGGAAGGTGCAGGGGAGGCCGGGCTCGGTGGCTCACGCCTGTCATCCCAGCACTTTGGGAGGCCGAAGCGAGTGATCACGAGGTTAGGATTCGAGACCAGCCTGGCCAACATGGAGAAACCCCGTCTCTACTAAAATACAAAAAATTACCCAGGTGTGGTGGCGTGCGCCTCTGGTCCCAGCTACTCGGGAGGCTGAGGCAGGGGAGCTGCTTGAACCAAGAGGCGGAGGTTGCAGTGAGCCGAGATCGCACCGCTGAACTCCAGCCTGGGTGACAGAGCAAGGCTCCCCCTCAAAAAAGTAAAAATAAAAATTAATGAATAATCAATGGTAGGGTCAAGCCCTTCAGGGTTGTGGGGTGTCCCGTAATGCTGTGCTGAGGCGCAGGATCTGAGAAGTAAAGAGAACACAGAAGAACTGGGAAAGACAGCTGGGCTCAGGGGGCCCCGCAACCTATTAACGGAGACAGGCGAGGCCCCGAACATCCAGGGGCGTCTGTATTTATTGGGTATAGGTTAGGGGGCAGGGTTGTGAGCGAGGTCATCTTAAGGATAGTGATAGGGTCAATACAGTCACGTGAGCAATAAGCAAGGGGTCCACCCCCCACTAGGTCACCTAGGCTAGGAGGTGGGCCGTGCACAGTGAAAACGGTGCCGTGGGCAATATCTCTTGTCTAGGGGCAGGCCACTTCTAAGGAGTTCTGCAGGAGGATGCTCTCCAGTCAGCACAGTGGCAGAGCTGACCAGGTCTACAGCCACCTACCGGCAGCTTCCAGTGATTTCTACAGGAGGATGACCTGAGTCAGCACAGTAGCTAGAGAGCTGACGAGTTGGACAGTCACCAAGGCGCGGTTGTACCGGAGGGGTTTTGAGCCCTCAGAGGCTCTCAGGAGTGCCGGTCTGAGGGCAGCCCTCCACAGGAACTGGACGCAAGGCCCTACAACTCCTTTACCGGGAGGAGAGGCGCTTGCCCCAAGCCTGCCACACAGCGGGTGTCTTTACGATACTGAACGCCACCTCCCGGGCCGTGGATTGTTGTCCTGGTGTAACTGTTTTTCCCTTAAATCATGCTCTGCACCGTGACTGCTCTAGGCATTCCTCCGACTATAAGCAAGATACGCTTATATGTGTGTAGCTGTTTATCCCTTAACTCATGCTCTGTACTGTGTCTGCTGTAGGCATTCCTGCAACTATGAACTGAGATATAATTGTGTATATAGGGAAATAACTGAGTTGTAGGATATTCTTCGGGCAGTAATTCTACAAACTAATATATGATTATATAGAAAGGGTTATATAAAGGAAACCACTGAGTGATGACACTATAAGGTATCTTCAGGCACTAATTGTGCCGTGGATCTGCTTAGCTCTCCTTCCTCGGTGTCCAGATCGGGGGTTACCTATAATAAATAAATAAATAAATCACAATTTATATAATGGTTGAAAAAGCATAATTAACCAAAGAGTGGGAGACAGAGGAATGGGGCTCCCCAAGTCGACCCGGGCTTGGTGAGCACTCGGGACAACGGTGAGCTGATAACTGGTGGTTTCTGGTGGGCTTCGCGAGTCCGTGGGCTCCCGGGCTGCAGGCTCTCATGTCAGTGACCCTGCGTCCCACAAGTATCTCAGGGCCAGCCCGCCTCCCTGGTCCACTGCCTGCAACCTCTTAGCTCCATCAAAGCATGAGCACCCGGCAGGACATCCCTGCTTCGGAGGTTGTTTTCTCCGTCATTTTAAAAGGAGACCCAGTTCTAAGAGCAAATGACTAGGAGGAGTGGGTCCCTAGGCTCTGGCCTGGAGTGGCTGCAGGAGGAGCCACACCTTGTCCCTTGCAGCCCTGGCAGCTGTGGGTGCACATGGGTGCCTGAGGGAGAGGCCGTGGCCGGTGCGCCCCCTGGTTGCGCCATGCAGAATCGTTCTGAATTTCTGAGGCCACATCCTGGATGCCAATGGTATGTATGTATGTATGTATTTACTTGAGATGGAGTCTTGCTGTGTCGCCCAGGCTGGAGTGCAGTGGCGCGATCTTGGCTCACTGCAACCTCCAACTCCCAGGTTCAAGCAATTCTCCAGCCTCAACCTCCCGAGTATTTGGAGTATAGGCGCGCACCACCACGCCCGGCTAATTTTTGTATTTTTAGTAGAGACAGGGTTTCACCATGTTGGCCAGGCTGGTCTCGATACCATAGTAAGACCGGAGGGAGGGGAAGGAGGGAAGGGAGGGAGGGAAGGAGGGAGGGGAGGGAGGGAAGGGAGGAAGAGAGGCACATATACCCCTGAATCTAAAATTTAAAAATAGGCCAGGTGCAGCTTCTCCTCCTCTGTACTGTGAACATTTGAGGCTGAAGTGTTCTCTGGGGAGGGGCCATCTTGGGCACTGCGGAGGGCTGAGCAGCGTCCCTGGCCTCCACCCACTCCATGCCAGGAGCACCCTCCCCGACCCCACCCCAGTCATGACAACCACAGATGTCCCCAGACATCATCACCCTATGTCCCAGGGAGGACAACTGCCCCCACTAAGAAGCACTGATCCAGCAAGAGAGAAAAACACTGCCCCCAGCACTTTGGGAGGCAGAGGTGGGCGGATCACCTGAGGTCAGGAGTTCGAGACCAGCCTGACCAATGTGGTGAAACCCCATCTCTACTAAAAATACAAAAATTAGCCGGGCATGGTGGTGCGTGCCTGTAATCCCAGCTACGTCGGAGGCTGAGGCAGGAGAATCAGTTGAACCCGGGAGGCGGAGGTTGCAGCGAGCCGAGATCGCACTCCAGCCTGGGTAACAAGAGTGAGGTGCCGTCCCAAAAAAAAGAAAAAGAGAAAAGCACTATTTGCTTCCTCCTTGTGGCTTCCTGGGACTTACTCTGGAGGGGTTTGCAATGTGGCCCTTGCAGGGTCAGGCTATGCAGGAATGGTGCCCCAGGCGTGTAGAGTCGCAGACAGCGAGTCTTCATAATTCTGTAAACTTCGAGGTTCAACCTACTCCAGGAGCCCCGAGTCACGACTTACACGAAACCCAAGTTTAATTACCATTTGTTTGCTCCGTGTAATATTCAGAAATACCCTATTTTTCATTTGTGTGGGATCAAGCAGTCATTGTCTACGACACGCTTCTCACCAAGCTGCACGGAGAAGCCGCTGGCTCTGGGAGGTGACAGCACCCCACCCCCACCCCCTCTTCTCCACCCCGTGGTGATTCCAAAACAGAAACTTTCTGCAGGTCTCTCGAACGCTTGGGCTGGGTTCTGGGTAAGGTGGGAGGAGGCTGTGCAGGCTTTCCCGGTGATGGAGGCCAGATGGGAGGAAGTGAGCCGAGGTCGTCTACGGAGACTGAAGGGCGTGCCGGCTACAGGTGGGATACTCAGCGCCTGTGACAGCGTCCACAGGTGTGTCCCAGAGTGGGATTCTCCAAACGGGCATTGCCATCACCTGGGCTGCCTGTCTACAACGCAGATCCGGCCGGGTGCAGTGCCTCACGCCTGGAATCCCAGCACTTTGTAAGGCCGAGGCAGGCGGATCACCTGAGGTCAGTTCAAGGCCAGCCTGGCCCACATAGTGAAACCCCATCTCTACCCAAAATACAAAAATTAGCCAGGTGTGGTGGTGCACACCTGTAATCACAGCTACGCCGGAGGCTGAGGCTGGAGAATTGCTCGAACCTGGGAGGCGGAGGTTGCAGTGAGCCGAGATCACACCAGTGCACTCCAGCCTGGGTAACAAGAGCAAAACTCCATCCCAAAAATAAAATGCAGGCCGGGCGCTGGGGCTCACGCTTGTAATCCTAGCACTTTGTGAGGCCGGGGTGGGTGGATCACCTGAGGTCCAGCTACTCAGGAGGCGGAGGCAGGAGAATCGCCTGAACCCGGGAGGTGGAGGTTGCAGTGAGCCGAGATTGTGCCACTGCACTCCAGCCTGGGTGACAGGGCAAGACTCCGTCTCAAAAAATAAATAAATAAAAAACAATGCAGATCCGATGGGAGTGGAGGGTGCAGGCTAAATATATGAGGCAGGTCACAGAAGGACCACTGGGTCTTAAGGTTTGGTGGGCATCAGAGTCACCCAGAAGGCCTGATGAACACACTACTGGGGCCCACCCAGGTGTGTCTGATTTTTTTTTCTCTTGAGATGGGTGTCACTCACTGTATCGCCCAGGCTGGAGTGCACTGTTGCCACCTTGATTCACTGCAACCTCCGCCTCCCGGGTTCAGGTGATTCTCTACCACGGCCTCCTAAGTAGCTGGGATTAGAGGCATGTACCACCACACCTGGCTAATTTTTGCATTTTTAGTAGAGATGGGGTATCATCATGTTGGTCAGGCTGGTCTTGAACTCCCGACTTCTAGTGATCCATCCGCCTGGGCCTCCCAAAGTGTTGGGATTACAGGCGGGAACCTGGCTATAACTTATTTTTGAGACAGAGTCCTGCTCCTTTGGCCAGGCTGGAGTGCAGTGGTGCAATCATGGCTCACTACAACCTCCACTTCCCAGGCTCCAGTGATCCTTCTGTCTCAGTCTCCTGAGTAGCTGGGACTACAGGCACCCGCCACCAAGCCTGCCAAATTTTTTTGTATTTTCAGTAGAGAACGGGTTTCATCATGTTGGTCAGGCCAGTCTCGAACTGCTGACTTCAAGTGGTCTGCCCGCCTCAGCCTACCAAAGAGCTGGGATTACAGGCCTGAGCCACCGCGCCCGGCCCAGGGAGCACTTTCTCCGTCCACAACAAAACCCTGTGCAGCAGCCTTGGGTTGGGGCCGGGACAGGCCAGCTTTCTAGGCTCCTTCCTGCCTGGGAGAGCCGTTGTAAAAGGGAGGTGCCTTTGGTTACAGAATTTCTGGTGTTATCACATGCAAAAAAAGCAACCAACAATACGGTCACACTCTGCTGAGGACCAACGCATCTCACCTGACCCAGGAGGGACCCTCTGCACCGTGATGCAGCTGGGGGCGGAAGCCGAGGGAAGAGGGGAGAGTAGAGGATGGCCGTCTGGAACCTCCTGGGACCGGTGACCCAGGAAGTACAGCTCCAGGCATCGAGGGGATTTACTCACAACCAGCCCAGCTGATTTGCAAAGTCCGCTTCAGGCGTTTTCTCAAAGTCTGGGGTTGCGGGGGATAGGTGGCGCCAAGGTCAACGTGGAGACGGACAGAGGTCACAACGCCTATTTATTTCCCACACGTCACGCCCTGCACCCGATGGGCTCGGCACACGCCTCACCGCCGTGAGGGGCTGCAGAGCCACGGGGGCCCCGTTCCTACTGTTACCTACGACACACGGTACTGCGCCTACCTCGCAGACGGCCAAGACCCAGGGATCCCCAGGATGCTCCGACTGCCAACCCTGCTGCTGGGACCGCAGCGCCGTGGGCTCACCTGCCACCCCCAGGCCCCAGGAGCCAAGGCAGGCCCCCCACTGTCTGGCTCACAGCTGCTCTCCTGGTGGCTGTTTTAGGGCCAAGGTGGGTGGCACCAGAGGTGCCCCGTGGCCTCGACCTGGAACTGGAGGGATGAGCTTCCAGGTGGGCCCTGGGCCTGTGAAACACCCAGGATGGAAGGACAGCAGGATGGGACACAGACAGAAATGGCCCAGCTGCCTTCCCTGTGCCCGCGGCTAAGGCAGCCGGGACAGAAGGTCATGATGACACTCGTGGCTCTCAGTCTCGAGGACTGGAAAATGAGGGTGGGCGGAGGGGAACGCGTGTCTGCCCACACGCGCACCTGGAGAAAGTCACAGAAACTGGTCCTATGCACCCACGATGGCTCCTGGCCGCGGAGGCGGGGGGTGACTGCAGCTGCCTCCTAGATATGTCTGCCGGTAGAGTTCCTCATGCAAAGACACACGGCGCGGCTCGGGGCTGCAGCTGGCAGTGAGCTCTTCCGAGCAGGCACGGGGCCCGCGAGTCCGGGAGGGCGACTCGGAAAGCACTTCTCAGGACGGGAGAGTTCCTGCACACACACCACGGGAGGGGGCGGGGGCTGGAAAAAGGCTCCGGAAGCCACAGGATCCGCCACGCGGCTGAACGTGGAAGCTGCCGCTTCGCTGAGAGGGGCCAGGAGCACCCCAGGATTCTAGAAAATACTCAAGTGATGGGCTGTCTGGGGCCTGGGAGGGAGGTCGCTGCTGGGCTGCGCTCAGCTTGCTGGCTCTTGTTTCAAGAAAGGTCTGGGGGCTATAAGGGAGTTACAAAAAGGGAGTGGAGGAGGCAGAGACAAAGGGAAAATCCATCTTGACATGCAGGTCCGAGGTCTCTCTCTTCCCCTCCCTCAGGCAGTCCAACAGGAGGAAACAGCAAACAACCAGAAGGCTTCCAGTCGGCCAGGGAAGGACGCGGTCACGCTGGGAATGGCTGGAGGGGGACAGATGTGACGCGGTCAGAGCACAGGTGGAGACCCCGGCTGCACCACACACTCTAGGCAGGAGGAGAGGCCCTCTGCCAGGGACCACGCCAGCTGTTTCAACGAACGTCAGTGCCACAGCCACACCGGAAGCATTCCGGACACTCAGGGCCACGTGTGGCTGGTGGCGCAGAGAACGCCGCCACGATCTAGAAGGGTCTGCAGTGCGGTGGTACATTGGGTATGAGGTTATGTTGGTGAAAAATCCACCTCAACTATTAAAAAAAGAAAAACAAGTAAATGAAAACTTGTTTTAAAAAAGAAAAGAAAAGACTGGTAGAAAAGGTGGCCGCAATATGAACGTCAGTTGCCCTGGGTGAAAAGACAGGTTGGGCTGAACGCGGGGCTCACACTTGCCATCCGGAACTTTGGAAGGCTGAGGTGGGAGGATCACTTGAGCCCAGGAGATTGAGGCTGCAGTGAGACGTGATTGTACCACTGCCCTCCAGCCGCGGTGACAGAGCAGGATGGTCTCAAAGTAACAACAAAAAAAGATTAAGGTTGTTCTTGCTGCTTTTTCACATGTTTGTCCTTTAAATTTGTCTACAGTAATTCTGGTTAAAAAATGAGAGTGTGTACACGAGGGACGGCCCCAGCAACGGTGACAAGATGAAGAGGCCACGTCGGAGCAGAATGGACACACCCTGGGAGGCCCGGAGCCACCCGCCCCAGGGAGTCGGCGTCTGCTGCGGATGGACAGGATGGACAGGGAACCCCGGGCCGGAAACCAAGCCAGCCACGGGACCCTGGAACCCATGGAGGACTCCGAGTGCATTTTTAAACAACTCTAAGTGCAAAAGCTGCTCACATCGAGAAGGGGACAAAAAAATCCCCCACAAAACATAGGCAGAACGCTCGGATGTGCAGTCAAAGGCAGGTCCGGGCTTGTCCTTTCCACCACCCGACAACCTGGCTCCCATCGCCCAGGTGGCAGCCCCGACGCTGCAGAAACCAAAAGCTTCTGCAGGGGGGACGCCAGACACCAGACCCCAGCCCTCCCAGGAAGCCGTGGCGTCCCCCTCATCTCCACCTAGCCCCGATTCACAGATGGGAAACAGGCGGGGGAGAAGGAGTTGGCGGCCACCTGGAAAGGGGTCCAATGCCCAGAGACGCCCCCACCTGCCTCAGCGGCTCAGGGCAACCTTCTGAGCTGGACGTGCTCAGGACTCACTGTCTAGTGCCCAGAGGGGCTCTACAGTCCCCAGGCAGCACTCCTGCTGGCCGCCCCCCTGCCCCTCAGCCCCGTGTACTCACGCGGCGTCACTCCTGCTGGTCGTCGTTGCTGGCGCTGGGCGTCCGACTCCGGATCTGGCTCCTGAGCTGCTCTATCAACTCTGGGTTCTGCTGCTGCATCTGCTGGGCAAACTGCTGACCGCTGTGGGGAAGGGCGCGCAGGGCTCAGCGGGGGCCAGAGCCTGCCGCTGCCTCCATCCATCGCCACCTGACCTCCTGACCCCTCCACCCCACAGACAGATCTGACTGCTCGTCAGAGGACGCCAGGCCCTCCGGAGCAGGGGGACGCCGCCCACATCCTCCTTGAAGCAGGTCCACTCACGCCTGGATGAGGCTGGCCAGGTCGTTCTGCGAGGGGCTGGTGCCAGGAGTTCCCAGGGGGTTGTGGCCGCCCGAAATCATGCCGGACATGCTGCAGGAGAAAGCGCGTGACCCGCAGCCAGGACGGCCCGATGGCCACCCCCACTGCAGCCCCTCAGCAGCGGCCGGGGAGAGATTCCCTCTCGGCTCTTCACCTTCTCGCACAGGAGAGGACTCTCTCTCACCACCCAGCAGGCCTCCCGGGCCCAAACCCACCCTCTGAGTTTCACCCGCTTTCCCACAACGCCCTTCCTTCTTCCGCCTAAAGACCATGGTTCTCAGCCAGGGGGTGATCCTGCCCCAGAGGACCCCTGCAATGGCAGCAGACATTTCCAACAGCCATGCCGGGGTTACGCCAAGACTGGGGTGGGGGGTGCTCCTGGTGTGCATCGAGTGGAGGCGAGAGACGCTGCTCAGCACCCTGGAGTGCCCAGGACGGCCCTGCCCCAGAGACTGGTCCAGCTCAAATGGCCACGGTGCTGTGGCTGGAAAACTATGCTTTAAGATTTGACCATGGGCCGGGCACAGTGGCTCACACCTGTGATCCCTGCACTTTGGGAGGCCGAGGCCAGTGGATCATCTGCGGTAGGAAGTTCAAGACCAGCCTGACCAATATAGAGAAACCCCGTCTCTACTAAAAATACAAAATTAGCTGGGTGTGGTGGCACATGCTTATAATCCCAGCTACTCAGGAGGCTGAGGCAGGAGAATCGCTTGAACCCAGGAGGCGGAGGTTACAGTGAGCCGAGATCGTGCCATTGCACTGCTTGGACAACAAGAGCAAAATTCTGTCTTAAAAAAAAAAAATATTTGACCACAGGCTGGGCAAGGTGGCTCATACCTGTAATCCCTGCACTTTGGGAGGCTGAGGCAGGAGGATCACCTGAGGTCAGGAGTTCAAGACCTCCTGGCCAACATGGTGAAACCCCGTCTCTACTAAAAATGTGAAAATTAGCCGGGCACAGTGGCGGATGCGTGTAATTAGAGATACTTCAGGAAGCCGAGACAGGAGAATCACTTGATCCCACGAAGAGGAGATTGCAACGAGCCAAGATCGTGCCATTGCGCTCCAGCCTGGGTGACAGAGTGAGACTCCGTCTCAAAAAAAACAAAAAAAGAACTGACCATGAAAATGGGTGAGCGGTACCCCAATAAGCACAGAGTTTATTCAGGGGCTACCTGATGAGCTAGCAATTGCACTCAGGTTTATACCCAAGAGAAACGAAAACAGAGATTGACACAGAGGCCTGCACACCCGCGCTCAGAGCGGCACCACCCATGGCAACAGAGGTACAGACAGCCCTGATGCCCATGCATAGATGCACGGATCAGCACAGCGTGGTCCAGCCACACTGGAATATCATTACTCAGCCATGAAAGAAGGAGGCCCCGACCCAGGCCCCAGCACAGATGCACCCTGAGGACACAGGCTCATGGGGAGATGCCAGATACAAAAGACCACGCAGTGTGTGATCCCGCTTCTGTGAAACTAAAGGACAGGCCCAGCCACAGAGACAGGAAGCAGACGCATGGGTGTCGGGATGGGACAGGGGTTGGGAGTGACGGCTGATGGGAGGGGGCTTCTTTCGGAGGCGATGCAGGGTGCTGGTGCTCAGTGGTGGTGACAGTTGCATGACAGTGTGAATGTCTTTAAGGCCATCAAGGACACTTTAAAATGTACACTTTAAAATGGACAGTTTCAAGTAAATTTCCCTGCAATAAAAAGACATTTAACCACGAGAAGACCCGAAGACATGCGGTTGTCACTTACAGCTGCTGAATTTGGGGATTGTTCATTAGGCTTGAAGCCTGCAGGAAAGAACACTTTGTCAGGACAGAAAGCTCCAGGCACATCCTTCTCTTTCATCATACACTCTGCATCTGAACTGGGCTTCCTTCCGGACCCCAGCACGCCGACACACGGTAAGAGCCGGCCACTGGGTCTTTCTTACCCTTTTTCCCACACTTTCGTCTGCCGACGCACGGGCTGTGACCTTCACGTTCTATTACTGACATCCTGTTTTGGGCTCTTGCTTTAGGGGCGATGTGGCAGCGCCACGGCGTTGTGTCGCTGGCTGCCGCCGTTTCGCCGTGTGGATGCGTTTTCGTTCTTTATCGTAGCTGCTGTCTACTTTAGCATATTTGGTTGGTTTTTACCTCTGCTGTATCAGTAAGCAGCAGCATGGCTGGGCGCGGTGGCTCACGCCTGCTATCCCAGCACTTTGGGAAGCCAAGGCAGGTAGATGGATTGAGGTCAGGACCTTGAGACCAGCCTAACCAACACGGTGAAACCCGTCTTTACTAAAAATACAAAATAAGGCAGGCGTGGTGGCGCGTGCCTGTAATCCCAGCTGCTCAGGAGGCTGAGGCAGGAGAATCACTTGAACCCAGGAGGTGGAGGTTGCCGCGAGCCAACCTTGTGCCGCTGCACTGCAGCCTGGGTGACAGAGCGAGACTCTGTCCCAAAAAGGATAAATAAAAATGACTGAATGAATAAACAGTACCGTATTGGGCACTTTCTCACGTTAACTTTCCACTTGGGATTGATTATTCCTTTGGACCTGTTGAAAGTGGGTGGCTCAGAGTTGTGGCAAACTCTCTGTGTAAAGGGAGTGTGTAAATACCCCCAGCCTTTCCAGACGGGGTCCCTGACCCAACTACTCAGCTCTGCTGCGGCATCATGAAAGCCACCACTGACACTACGTGTATGAATGGGCATGGCTGTGTGCCAATAAAACTTTATTAACAAAACCCAGTGGCGGGCCTTATTCTTCCAACCCCAGATGTCTGAAGGCAAAAGGAGTTTGTGCCATGGTGAGACAGAGAGGCCCCTTGAAGGGCTGGGGCCGCTCACCCTCCATCCCATGGTGAGTACAGGGGTCCTGGACCAGCTGGGACGTTTTTCTGACTGCCAGTGAGTCTGAGGGCTTTTCTCTCCCTAACAGCCTTAGGTGAGTCCCTGCCCCTTAAGGCGTGGGGGCCTGCAGTGTAGCCCCAGGGCACACCGACCTCTAGGGCACACAGGCACCACAGGGGGCTCTCCGAGGGTCCCAGCCAAGGAACCCTCTGCCACAGGCCACTCCTTTGAGTGCCAGGCATCGGGAGGCAGCACTTGCACCCGGCGCTCTGGTTCCTCGCCTGAACCTTGGAAGGGAGGCGCGGCTGTGCTGTGATCAGCGTCTCTGCACTGCGAGGAGGGACCCACACTGGGGCAGGGATGTGCTCTCCCTGGGTTATTCAGCCAGGAGAAGCAGCGCGCTGTTTTTGGTGCTCATTACTGATAGGTCTTGCTTGGGACATCAACATCGAGGACACTGTGATCGTCAAAGCTGAGGGCTGGGTGTTCCTGACATGGAGTGCTGGGGACAGCCCCACAGACAAGAACCATCTGGTCTCAGATGCCAGCAGTGCCGTGAGAGGGAAGCCCTGGCCCACAGCGCTGACGTAGCAGGTGTGGGCTGGGGCATGGCGGGGCCACCAGAGGGCAGGGAGGAGGGTGGGTGCTTACCATGGTCATGAAGCCAGGGTTGTTCAGCAGGCCGGCGATGTCGAAGCTGCCCGCGCCTCCAGTCTGGGGGTGAGATCAGGTGCCACGATGAGTAAGCCCCCTTGAGCCCAGAGACAACGGCCCCTCGGGGCTCAGACATTCTACCAGCCCTGCAGCCAGAGGCTGCTTTGAGACAGGCAGCACGCAGCGCAGGCCAACTGCGGGGCCAGCCCAGGCTACCACCCACACGTCTATTTCCTGTATTTGCCTGCTTTGACATCTTGGGGCCTTGCTGGCCTGGCAGAGCCGGCCCCTCTGGGAGTGGCCAATTCCCAGAGATAGCAAACGACTCCCCCAGGAACGCACTTTGAAATACAAACCCACCGACCTAGAACCCACACCCCTGGCACCTCTCCGATCACCCCAGAGCCACGATCCACCTGCCCCAGCCACCCCCAGCCAGGGACCAGACGACCAGGGCAGCCCCCAGGCCTAGGTCCAGTGAAACGGCTCCAACTGGCCAACCCGAAGCCTGCCCACCCAGCCTCGCCACAAAACCCACAGCAAGGGTCCGTCTGTGCCCCTCCCCACCTCCCGCCTAGCCCTGCAGCCGGCCTCCTGCTTCCAGCGATCTGGGAGCACAAACCCACTCCTCACAACAGTCACTTCCGGCCGGGTGTAGTAGCTCGCGCCTGTAATCCAAGCACTTTGGAGGCCAAGATGGGCGGATCACCTGAGGTCAGGAGTTCAAGATCAGCCTGACCAACATGGTGAAACCCCGCCTTAAAAAAAAAAAAAAAAAAAAAAAGTCACTTCCACAGGCGCGTCTCACCACCAACTGAAAACAGACCCTGGACCCTCACGACACCCAGGTTAAGCCGAGAGCTGGTGGTGCCCCTGAGGACCTGTCCCCGCCCGCCACAATCAGCCCTGCATTCTGGGGCCACTCGCCCCGCTGCACTCACAGGGCTGGGGGCCTCCCGCAGCTTCAGCTCCGCGATCTTGAGGTTGGACTTGTATGTCTCGTTGTCGGGGTCCAGCTCCAGGGCCTTCTTGTAGTAGGCCACGGCCTCCACGTGCTTGTTCAGGCTGGAAAGCGCCAGGCTGGGGAGAGCACCGGGGACAGACTGTTCCCATCTGCCCTGCTCTGGGAGGCCACGCCCAGGCCCCCATCCCCAGCAGCCTGGCAGCCCCTGCACACCGTCAACTTGGCGGAGGCAAACCTGGCTTTCAAGGGGGCCAGAGTGGGACTGAGGGAGACAGACACGAGAAGACCCCTGCGGCACAAGAACTGGTGTCCCCACGGGGCCACACAGGACTTCAGGGCCCGAGAGGGCTGAGGAGGGAGCAGGCAGGGGTGGGGTCACGGGAAAAGCGTGGATGTGGTCTGTGCCCCGCTTCCTGGCACAGGGCACCAAGGACCCTTGGAACCTCTGACGGACAGACATGTCTCCCGCCATCCACAAGCAGCCTGACCCCCACCTGAGTCTTCACTACTGAGGTGATTCGGGGGCCCCTACAGAGCCCAGGGTGGGTCCTGGGGAAACCAAGCAGGTGGACAGGGCCCCTCCCTCGGCCTCCCAGGTGACCCAATCACACAGATTTTCAGCAAGAGCGTTCAAAGCAGCAGGCAGAGGCACCCTAGTGCTGGGAGGGCAGCACTGGCCCCACGGGGCACAGGCTCCTGCCCCGGGGACCCTCCTGCCTCGCCCTCGGACCCCTCCTGTGACCTTCATCATAAACCAGGTGCTGCTCTCCTGAGCTCTTTGAGCTGCCCGTGCAAGCAACGGAGCCTGAGCGGGGCCTGTGGGAACCCCAGTGCACAGCTGGTCGGTGCGCAGCAAGGGTCCCGGGATCTCCAGCTGGCAGCTGATACGGGGTGGTCTGTGGGACTGCGCCCGTGGCCTGTAGGGGCCACGTTAGCTCAGAACGGCTAGTGTCGAGCTGAACCGACCGGGCTGGGAGAAGCGGGGCGGGTGTGGAAAAGGCCACACGGGAGGAAGCAGGAGCATGCAGGAGAGGAAGGGCCCGAGAGGGACTGGAAAGATGCCTGCGGACGGCACTCAGGCACTCACCCCATCCTGCCGTAGGCCTTGCTGTAGGCCGGGTCTATGCAGATGGCCCGCTCACAGTCCTGCACAGCACCCGCGTAGTTACCAAGTTTGCTGTAGGCCGCGGCTCTGGGGAAGAAAAGGCAGGGCAGGTACCTCACCAGCAGCTCTGAGTCCAGTGGGCGGCCCCGAAGGGAAGCCTCAGCGCTGCATTCCTCTCCCGCTTCCTGGAGGCACAGCCTCAGTTTCCCGGTCTGTAAAATGGGGCTGGTGGGGAGAGCTGAGAGGTGTGGCTGCTGAGGTGCTTTTAGAAAGATGCGGGCTCAGAGCAGCAACAGCCACTCGGGACTGCGGCTCTGGATTTTATTTACAAAAAACGTTCCGACCCACAGCTGTACAAGAGCAATGAGTGCAGGAAACGCACACCAGTTTTATCATCAAATTTACTGACGTATCAGTAAAAAAAGAGCTCAGACCAGGGCAGGGCGCAGTGGCTCACGCCTGTAATCCCAGCACTTCGGGAGGCCGAAGCAGGCGGATCACATGAGGTTGGGAGTTCAAGACCAGCCTGACCAACATGGAGAAACCCCGTCTCTACTAAAAATACAAAACTAGCCGGGCGTGATGGCACACGCGTGTCATCTCAGCTACTTGGGAGGCTGAGGAAGGAGAACTGTTTGAGCCCAGGAGGTGGAGGTTGTGGTGAGCCGAGATTGCGCCACTGCACTCCAGCCTGGGCAACAAGAGCGAAACTTGGTCTCAAAAAAAAGAACTCAGACCAATGTGAAGGCCCAAAGCTCTTGGCTTACGGCATCTGAATCGATTTCACCATTTTCGTGTTTACTGTTTCTCTTTACGATTTTTTCAAAGTACAGAGAAGCATTAAGTGGAGACCACCCTGACAGGCGGCCAGGAACCCCGCACGTCCGCTGCAACTGTTCTGTAAGCCTAAAAGAGATTCAAGATCGCAAGTTCAAGGAAAACATAACTCTCAACTCTCCATATTTTGGATTATTTTCCTGACTTGACATTCGCGTGGAATGCCATGACACCCGATTTTGTTTGTTTTTTTTTTTGGAGACAGAGTCTCACTCTGTCACCAGGTACCAGGTTGGAGTGCAGTGGAGTGATCTTGGCTCACTGCCACCTCCACCTCCCGGGTTCAAGCACTTATCCTGCCTCAGCCTCCTGAGAAGCTGGGACTACAGGCAGCGCCACCACACCCAGCTAATTTTTGTACTTTTTAGTAGAAATGGGGTTTCACCGTGTTGGCCAGGATGGTCTCGATCACGTGACCTCGTGATCTGCCCACCTCGTCTTCCCAGAGTGCTGGGATTACAGGCATGAGCCAGCACACCTGGCCCTGATTTTGTTTTTATGTACTTATTTATTTTTGAAACGTGGTCTTGCTCTGCTGCCCAGGCTGGAGTGCAGTGATGTGATCTTGGCTCACTGCAACCTCTGCCTCCTGGGTTCAAGAGATTCTCCTGCCTCAGCCGCCCAGGTAGCTGGGACTACAGTCATCTGCCACCAGCACAGCTAGTTTTTTTTTGTTTGTGAGACAGAGTCTGTCACTCAGGGTGGAGTGCAGTGGTATGATCTTGGCTCACTGCAACCTTTGCCTCCTGGATTCAAGCAATTCTCCTGCCTCAGCCTCCCGAGTAGCTGGGATTACAGGTACCTGCCATTACGCTAGGCGAATTTTTGTATTTTTAGTAGAGACAGGGTTTCACCATGTTAGTCAGGTTGGTCTTCAACTCCTGACCTCGGGTGATCCGCCTGCCTCGGCCTCCCAAAGTGCCGGGATTACAGATATGAGCCGGCATGCCTGGCCCTCAGACTAATTTTTTTACATTTTCTGTAGAGACAGGGGTCTTGATATATTGCCCAGGCTGGTCCTGAACTCCTGACCTCAAGTGATCCTCCCACTGTGGCCTCCGAGAGCACTGGGCGTGCCGCCTGATTTTAAGATCAGCATCGACTCTCTCTGACCCCCCCTGCTGGCCACCTGGGACTGCCGGTGAACCCCCATCTACCGTGCAAAGGCCTCTCCCACCTCTGGTCCTTGCTGAGCACCCGGGAGGCCGCCCCTGCACCCAGCCGCACTGCCCTGGGCAGGCCCTGAGCTGGTACCTGTTGCAGAAATAGACGGCGTTGGCAGGGTTGAGCTCGATGGCCTTTCCGTAGAAATGCACAGCCGCTTCAAAGTTTTCCACTTTCATCTGCTCATTTCCTAAAGAGAGAAAAACCCCGGGGCGTTCACAAAGACTGCGGGGCCTCGGTGCCACACACAGCTCTTCTGGGCGACTAGAATTCAACAGACGTGGGCTTGGGAGGCGTCTGCATCTATGGGGGGTTCTCTAGTCGCAAGTGGTCATCTCTGCACCCACTAAGGGAGACGGAGGTGGGGGCGGCAGGGCCTGGCCTGGCCTGTATCTGACAATGGTGGCTGTCACTGCCTGGATGGCGACGGCTGGGAATGGAATGGTTAATGCGGCTCATCAGCCCAGGGAGCGAACTGTCTCTTTTGCTATTTTTTTTGGAAAGAGCCCAGGTGGAGGCCTGTGTTCTAGAAGACTCGTGTGATGTCTTCTGATTTCACAGGCAATGCAGCTTCTAAGGTACAGCTGGTGGACGGTAAAAAGCCCAGCTGTGGCTGGGCACGGTGGCTTATGCCTGCAATCCCAGCACTCTGGGAAGCCGAGGTGGGCGAAGTGCGAGGTCAAGAGAGTGAAACCATCCTGGCCAACATGGTGAAACCCTGTCTCTACTAAAAAATACAAAAATTAGCTGGGCCTGGTGGTGCACACCTGTACTGCCAGCTACTCGGGAGGCTGAGGCAGGAGGATCGCTTGAACCAGGGAGCCAGAGGTTGCAGTGAGGCAAGGTCACACCACTGCACTCCAGCCTGGCGACAGAATGAGACTCCCTCTCAAA
>NW_016107690.1:1547034-1567706 GCF_001604975.1 Cebus imitator | reverse complement strand
AACTGAGAGCCCTGAAGATGGGAACCCACTCCAGCCCCCAAAATCCCAATCGAGGAGGGTGTAGGGGAAGGCGGGTATCGGCACGTGTTTCCTTAAACAGTTTTAGTGAGATACAACTTACATGCCACAAAGCTTACACTTTAAAAATGTAATTTAGGGCCACACGTGGTGGCTCATACCTGTAATCCCAGCACTTTGGGAGGCCAAGGCAGGTGGATCACCTAAGGTCAGGAGTTCAAGACAAGCCTGACCAAATTGGAGAAACCCCATCTCTACTAAAAACACAAAATTAGCTGGGTGTGGTGGTGCACGCCTGTAATCCCAGCTACTTGGGAGGCTGAGGCAGGAGAATGGCTTGAACCCTGGAGGCAGAAGTTGCGGTGAGCCGAGACAGCCCCATTGCATTCCAGCCTGGCAGACCCGAATGAAACTCTGTCTCAAAAAAGAAAAAAAGTAATTTAGGGCCAGGCGCAGTGGCTCACACTTGTAATCCCGGGAGTTTGAGAAACTGAGGCGGGTGGATCACCTGAGGTCAGGAGTTCAGGACCAGCCTGGCCAACATGGTGAAGCCCCGTCTCTACTAAAAATACAAAAATGGGCCAGGTGTAGCAGCACATGACTGTAACCCCAGCTACCTGGGAGGCTAAGGCAGGAGAACTGCTTGAACCCAGGAGGCAGAGGTTGCAGTGGGCTGAGATTGCGCCACTGCACTCCAGCCTAGGGAACACAGCAAGACTCTGTCTCCAAAGAAAAACAGTAATTGATTGGTTTTTAGTATATTCAACGTGTTGTGCAACCATAACCACTACCAAATTCCAGCACCTCCCACCACCCCAAAAAGCTTCCCTGTCCCCATTAGCTGTCGCCACCAACCCCGGCACCCCACACCCCCTTCCTGTCTTTGTGGGTCCGCCTGTCCTGCACATTTCACAGGAACGGGATCGCACACAGCATGGCCTTTTGTGTCTGGCATCTCTCCCTGAGTGTGGCGCCTCGTGGTGCCCTGCGCCAGGCCCTGGGTCCGAACCCCGCTCCACTTCGTGCTGACCCACATTCCACTGTGTGGACGGGACATGCTGTGCTGATCCATTTATTGTGGACAGACAATTTAAGCTGTTTTTGCTTTCATTTATTTATTTTGAGACAGAGTTTCACTTTTGTTGCCCAGACTGGTGTGCAGCGGGGTGATCTGGGCTCCCTGCAACCTGCACCTCCCAGGTTCAGGCGACTCTCCTGCCACAGCCTCCCCAGTAGCCGGGATTACAGGTACCCGCCACCGCACCTGGCTAATGTTTTTACATTTTTAGTAGAGACGGGGTTTCCCCATGTTGGCCACGCTGGTCTTGAACTCCTGAGATCTGGTGATCCACCAGCCTCAGCCTCCCAAAGTGCTGGGATTACAGGTGTGACCGTGGCTCTCGGCCCGTTTCCGCTTTTGACTCTTGTGAACATAGCTGCCGTGAACATTTGTGCCTCGGCTTGTAGTGGACGTGTGTCCAGCTCTCTCAGGCACGTAGCTAGTGTCCAGGGGTGGAACTGCTAGGCCTCACGGAAGCTGTGTAACTTTTGGGAGCTGCTCCACTCACATCCCCACCAGCCGTGCCTGACGGTCCAGTTTCTCTGCACCTGTGCTCTCACCAGTCCCCCTTCTGTCCCCACTCCCACAAGCCAGCGTGCTGCTCATCAGGGTGCTCCCCTCAACTCCCAGGGTCCCAGGGACCAGCCGGCCAAGGCGAGGGTCCCAGGCCCCAGAGTCTAGGCGGGGCAACGCGCCTGTAGGTTGGAGGGTCCTCCATTACCTTCGGTTTTGAGGCGCTCTGCCTCCGCTGAGTCCTCCTCAGAAGGTGGGGTTCGTGTGGGGCTCCTCAGGTCCTGCGGCATCTCCTGGTCCCGGAGGCAAAGATGGCCTGCTGCCCTCTCCTCCCAACCTGGCACCCCCCGGCCTCAGGTCTCCTTGGGATGCCAGAGAGGGCCGCCAAGCCCCGAATACCCCAGGGGCTCCGCAGGGGACTCCTGGCCCCTTGCCACGTGGCCCTGGGCAAGCGACCACAGTGCCACGTGCCTCAGGCCCCGCCGATGAAGGGAGGAGGGCCGAGGGCTCCTGCAGCCTTGTCGCTGGGGTCCCCAGCGCTGCTCGCTGCTGCTGCTCTCGTTTTAGGGGTGGTGGCTTGGGAAGCCTATTGGCTCACCTTGCCTGTGGCGGCCGCTTCAAATATCTCCGGCAGAGTCTGAGGGAGCGCGAGATCGCTGTCTTCCACTGTCACCCCAAACGCAGTCTCCAGGCACTGGATGGCGACTGGAAGGGGGAACAAAGGTGGGCCCTCGAGGTGAACGCAGCCCTGAGCTTACATTTTCCGGTCTGGAGAGTGGGGTTGGCGCTCCCGCTTCCCCAGGCACGCTTGTTCCCAAGGATCCCAGAATGCAGGGGCCTGCCCGCGCCCTGGCCTGGGACAGGTCCTCCTCCTTCCCGAAAAGAAAAGCTGTGTGGAGAAGCCCTGTGCGCCTGAGAGCAGGGCCCAGGTGGTGACCTCAGGCCTCCGTGGCGTCTCAATGCTGGGGCTGCCCGGCTGAGGCGTGGTGGGGGCTTGGCCCCGCCTGGAGGGCCACATCAGGGGTGAGGTGCCCGGAATGCTGTCGGCCCTCCAAGAGTCAGGAGCTTGAAGCCAGCCCTCAGTAGAAGTCCTGTGTGACTATGTCTGAACCAGGACCATGGAGAGCAGGACAGGAAACAGCCGCAGGGCCCCTCTCCCGGAGCCCATCCACACAAGCCCCGACACCCTCCTTCGCCGAGCCCCGGCACCCTCCTCTCCCAGAGCCTGAACACACGAGCCCTGGCACCCTCCTCGTGTGGACCCGGGGTCCTAATGGGGGTTGGCTACTTCCTCCCCAGTGCTGTGTCTAGGACCGGGGCACATCCCTACAGTTGTCACTGTGGGTCCATGCCACAGAGGCCTGGCAGGCCCCGGACACAGGTGAGCGAGGCAGAGGAGGAGAAGGAGGATCTGGGCTGGAGCCTGCCGGCCGCACAAGGTGCCTCCCCAGCCCTCCTTCCCCTCCAAGCCCCAGATCTGGGTGTCGCAGACGTGGGAGCCAGACCAGACAGGAGACCACGGCAGGCCAGGCGGGACACCAGTGGGGCTGGGACTCTAGGACAGGACCAGCACTAGGAGAGCTTTTCCCTGTGACCAATAGTGACATGCACACACCAGGTGGTGAGAATGTTCCGGAAGCACACCTTGGTGGAAGATGGGGAGATGGAAAAGGCAGCTCAGCCTGAAGGCGGCAAGCGACGGTGGTACCACGCACTGGCGGCGGGAGGGCTCAGCCCTGGTTCCTGTGGCCAGGGGCTGTGTGGCCCTGGGCAGGTCCCGGCCCTCTCTAGGCTCAGCTTCCTCCCCCAAGAAGCCAGGCGGGAGGCCAGCGGTGTACACACCAGGGGTCTACACTAGGTCTACACTGGACTATGCCAGCTGCTGCCCGGGAAGGGAGGGGGAGGTGGCGGGCACACTCATACCTTCCAGGCTCTCCTGAGCGTCGGACGACAGGCCCCCGTGCCGGAGCTGGTCGTGTAGGAACTGGATGATGGCGTAGGCTAGGCGCTTCTTGTTGTCCATCTCGAGCCCGGAAGAGGTGACACCTGGGGGTGCTCAGGATCTGCGGGTCCAAGTGGAGGGCCTGAGTGCGGGGGGTGCGGGAAAACCCCCCATCAGGCCCCTCACACTCCCCGCCCCAGGCCCGCCCCCAACTCGCCGGGTCCTATTCTAAGGGCGCTCGCTGATCTCAGCTCCAGGACAGCCGAGGTGGTAAGGCCTTAATATGCCCATTTCAAGGATGATGACCTGAGGCCCGGAGCTCACCAACCCGGCCGTGCACAGGCCGGCAAGTGTGAGGCCAGCAGGCAAGCAGCAGCTGCCCTAGAGAACCCGCCCGGCTCCCAGGACCTCCTGAGTGCTCTGAGGGTGGTGCTGAGGCCCCACAGAGGTCCCTTCTGCCCCTGCTTCTGGCATGAGGTGGTTGGAGGTCAGGGACACTGCCCAGCACCCTGCAGTGCCCAGGACAGCTCCGCTCCAGAGAATGAGGCAGCACCAGTGTCCACGGTGCTGAGAGGGAGAGACCTTGTCCTGAGCCAAAGCCATGACCCCCTTCCTCAATCTACCTCTTTTTTGGCATGCCAGCATTTCTTAGACACCCAGCGGGGCTGGGTGTGCCTGCTGTGACATCGCTGTTTCCTGGGACTTGCAGAGGACTCCCCCTAAGGAGTTAGCCATCTCATTCCCTTTCATTCCCCCTTGGACGCCTGTCTGGTTCCCCCTTGGATGCCCGCCTCATCCTTGGACACCCGCCTCATTCCCCCTGGACGCCTGCCTCCTTCCGCCTTGGATACCCGCCTCATTCCCCCTGGACGCCTGCCTCCTTCCGCCTTGGACTCCCGCCTCGTTCCCCCTGGACAGCTGTCCGGTTCCCCCTGGATGCCCGCCTCCTTCCCCTTGGGCACCTGTCTTGTTCCTCACTCCCAGGACCTGACAGCTGCGCTGCTCACGTCTGTGGTCTCTGCAGGTTCCTGCCAGAGCTCTAAAGGGCACCGGAGGATGACGTCGGGAGAGGCTGTTCTGGAAGCTGGAGCTGTTGCCCACAGACGGGTCTTTTTTTAGTACAAGACCTTTCACGCAGGTTTCCTGGGTGCCTGGGCCAAGTTGGAGGGACTTCAGCTGCAGCGACCTTCCCGGCACTGGGCAGGACGCCCCGCCGCGTGCTGTGCGAGCTTCCTGGGGCGGGCTGGCCAGCGGCCTCGCAGCGCCACCTCCAGCAAGCCCGGCCTCACTGTGCCTCCATTTCCAGCTGGCCACGGTGACTCTAAACGTTCTGATATAACAAACTGCACCGAGAAGCAGCAGCCACTCTGGGGCCGCCGTGCTCTGGGCTGAACACTGTTCCCCTAGTCACATCCACCTGCAACCTGAGAATGCGACCTTGTTCGTGTCTCTGCAGGGACAAGCAAGTCGAGGCGAGGTCACTGTGGTGGCCCTAACGCAGAGACTCAACACGGTGTACGGCTACGGAGACGGCCACGTGAAGACAGACGCAGAGGCGGAGGCCACGCGGCCCCCAGCAGCTGGGAGACGCAGGACGGAGCCGCCTTCGGAGGCAGCGCGGCCCGGCCCGCACCCTCGCCTCGGACTTCTGGCCTCCGGAGCTGCGAGGGACATCGACCTTGGTGGTTTTAAGCCGGCCGGGTTGTGGCCACAGGACTAGCGAGCGGACACAGCCCTCGGCTGTGAGGGAGAGGCCAGGCGGCTTGGGTCCTGATTGCGGCCTGCAAAGTTCATGAGCTCGGACGGGTCGCTGAGTGTGTCGGAGCCTCCGCCTCCATGTCTGTAAAATGGGGAGGCCCATGGTGGCTGCTGTCGGGGGTCAGGGGAAGTAACTGCGACGCTCTCCGCCCAGAGCATGGCGCCCTGCAGTGTCCACCGTGACTTTCACGATTCCTCGAGGTGAGTCTCGCAGCACAGACCTCGGCTGGCTATTTTTGGCGGTGTGACCTAGGGGAAGCAGCTGAGCTCTGCTGAGCCTCAGTTCCCTCTTCTGTCCCCCAGGGATGGCGACAGCACCTCCCCGTCAGGGGTGCGTGAGGAGGGGTAAGACCAGGCGTGCGCAATGCCGCGAGAACGGCCCCACAGACAGGCACGTGGACAGGCGCCTGCCCACCCGCAGTGCCCAGACCAACACAGGCTGAGGCTGTTCCGGAAACGCTGCCCACTGCGCCGGTCTACTAGGAGGAGGTGGAGAGCGTGCTCCGAGGCTAGAAGCAGGCATGGCGGGGGTGGCTGCGGTGCTGGGGCATGGCCACGGGATGGGACCCCATCCTCTCTGTTCTCCAGCCACGGGACAGAACCCGTCCTCTGTTCTTCTGCCGCAGGACAGGACCCCATCCTCTCTGTTCTCCGGCCACGGGACAGAACCCGTCCTCTGTTCTTCTGCCGCAGGACAGGGCCCCCATGCTCTCTGTTCCCCGGCCACGGGACAGAACCCTGTCCTCTGTTCTCGAGATGAGGTTCCCTTGGTGGGGCTAGGCAGCCACTTTCCCTGGAAGCCACTTTCTGTCCAGGGCCTCTGGTGTCCCCAAGCAGCTGTGTCTTCCCTGTCTGTGTCCCTCGCTGGCTGACACACAGGTTGGCGGGGCTATGTGTCACCGCCCTTCCTCATGGGGCCAGGCCCAGCCCGTGCCTAGTCGGCCATATATTCAGCCAAGCTCTGCGTGCCCAGACCCAGACAGGTGAGGCAAGGGAGAGGCAGGCCCAAGGTCTCCAGAGCAGGGGAATCACCGCGAGGAGAAGCACAGGTCTGACATCAAAAGCTCAGGCTGAGTCAGACAGGGTGTGGCTGAGAGGCTGGTAGCCTCGGGATGGATGAGGAAGTGCCAGGCCTGGCTGCCTCTGAATAATTTTTTTTTTAAACAGTCTTGCTCTGTCGCCCAGGCTAGAGTACAGTTGCATGATCTCAGCTCACTACAACCTCCGCCTCCTGGGTTCAACTGATTCTCCTGCCTCAGCCTCCCAAGTAGCTGGGATTACAGGCACCTACCACTGCGCCCAGCTAATTTTTTTATTTTTAGTAGAGACAGGGTTTCACCATCTTGGCCAGGCTGGTCTCGAACTCCTGACCTCGTGATCCACCCACCTCAGCCTCCCAAGTGCTGGGATTACAGGCGTGAGCCACCGCGCCCAGCTTCCTCTGGATAATTTCTTATTCTTCTCTGCTTTGTGCCCAGATCTGCTCTCCAAAATGTGACTAAAACCACAAACGCCTACAAGGAATCTCTGACCCAGCACCCAGAGGGCCGCGGCTCCTCATCCTGAGCCCACGAAGCACGAGAGCAGCGCAGCCAGGGTCTGCCCCCAGGTCCCACGCCCCACCTGGGCCCCAGGGACGCTCCCTGCACAGCCACACTGATATGTGGCTCCACGGGCTGAATGCTGGGATGAGCCAAACTGTGTCCCCCCAGTCCGTACACTGAAGTCCTAACTGCCAGGACCTCGAAATGTGACCTCACCTGGAAATAAGATCTTGGCAGACAGAATTCATTAAGATGGCATCATACCAGACCACAGTGGGTCACTAGAGTAATAACCAACGTCCTTATAATAAAGGCAGACGCACGCACAGGGAGAACGCCGTGTGGACGTGAAGGCGGAGATGGGGTGACGTGGCTACACGCAGGAACAGCGAGGGCTGCCGGCCGCCACCAGGTCCCCCTCCCGTCCTCACGAGGAATGAGCCCGCCGGAACCTTGCTCGTGGACTTCCGGCCTCCAGAGCTGAGGGATGACAGACTCTGTTTCAGCTGCCTGGTCTCCGGTGCTGTCATGGCGGCCCCAGCAAACCCACACGAACGCCAGGTGAGTGGGCATCTCAGGAAGCACCTCTGTCCTGACCACTCCAACAAGCAGGTCAGCCCTGTCTCCAGATGAACTGAGGCCCGCAGGGGGGTGTGGTCGTGTGCCCAGGGTCACGTGGACATGAGGACACACGGGCGGAAGGGGGCAGTGAAGGACGGTGGCCAAGGAGCACGGAGGGAGGGACCAGCTGTGCGTCACTCACTGTGTCCCAGGAGCCAGCTGCCAGAGGGGCAGCTTCTTTATAGGAAATCGAAGCTTCCCATCATTTCTTTCTTTTTTTTCTTTTTAATTTTTTTTTCTTTTTTAAGACGGGGTTTCACCATGTTGGTCAGGCTGGTCTTGAACTCCCGACCTCAGGTGATCCGCCCGCCTTGGCCTCCAAAGTGCTTGGATTACAGGCGTGAGCCACCACGCCCGGCCGCTTCCCATCATTTCTGTACAAACGTCCATTTTAACTTTAAGTGCACAGATGTCTCATGGTCCAAGGCACGTACGTTAACACGTGTGCGCACAGGCAGAGAGGCCTTCGGCTACGACCATCCCCGTGGAGACAGACTCAGAGGCAGGGCACCAAAAGTATCACAGCCACGAGGATGACCTGTCTGAGCACCTCCTATGCTTCCGGCAGACCCCGAACTCAACCGTGTAAAATATCTGTGCATGAACACGGGCAAAGAGGGGAGGGCGCCTCCAGAGAATTTCATCTTTCTTTAGGAGACATCTCACCGTGCTACCCGGGCTGGTCTCAAACTCCTGGCCTCAAGTGATCCTCCAGCCGTGGCCTCCCAAAGTGCTGGGATCACTGGTGTGACCCACTGTGCCTAGCCTCCTCTAGGAGGTAAATGCTGAGGATCCCTATGGATTTTGCGGAAACTGTGTGTGCGCGTGTGTGTATGCATCTCCTAGATTCTGTTTTACTCGGTTCTCAATGGATGTGTTGAGACGCTTGGCGGTGTCTGACGTGGAGTGGGTGGAGTTCAGGGGCACCTCCCAGTGCCCTGGAGTGCCCAGGACAGTCCTCCCCAGAGAACGATCCGACCCCAACGTCCACAGCTCCCAGTGGGAGAGATGCCGGGCTAGAAGAGGGCGTGAAGAGGCTGTGGGTGCACCAGGCACTTTCCACAACCCCATCTCATGACCTCAGGTGCAACGACTTCCGCGGCAGGACTGGGGATGGAGGCGTTCGTGAGAGGCCACGGGAGCCACAGGCACGGTGGGATCCACACCCAGCAGCCGCCTGACCTGCCCCCACACTCAAGATCAGAGGTGTCCCACCCAAAATACCTCCACGTGAGGTGAACAGCCAGTGCCCCCCGAGACAAGGCGCGGGCCACCTGAGCGCATCACCCACTACGCGCCGGAGACAAGCACGACATTAGCCCAGCAGGCTTCAGACACGGGCTGACGTCAGAGTCAGATTACAGCAGCGAAATGGACCTCACACCACTGCACACGCACAGCCCTGGACATGCTGGGAGCGCTCTCAGCTCTGTTTGCCTTTCAGGGAAAGCAACATCCATCAACAGTCACTTAAAAAAAAAGGTGGGGAGCAAAAGAAGGCAGACACAAAGTGTACACAGGGTGTGACTCCATCTCTCTGAAATGCCCAAAACAGGCCCCTCCAGAGACAGGAAGGAGACGCAGGGATGCCGGGGCTTGGGGATGCGAAGGCGAGTGACAGCTGGTGGGGACAGAGTTTCCTGGCTTCCTTTTGGGGTGATGAGAAGCTCTAGAACCAGACAGTGGTGATGGTTGCACAACTCTGTGAACCTACCAAATGCCACTGAATTTCACAGTATGGGAATCATCTCTGTTCTTTAAAGGGGAGGAATCTACCAGAGCTGTGTTTAGTGTCACCAGACGGGGAGTCACAGTCTCCCTGCAAGCTCCCTGGGGATGGTGATGAGTGTCCCGCGCCCATCTCAGGACACAGTGAAGAGCCTGGAACTTCCAGGCCCGGGGTCAGGAGGGGCCAGAGCCTGGAGAGCAGCCAGTCCCGAAATCCAAATATCTCACGTGCGACACAGCACGGCCCACGGAGGTCAACCACCACCAGAAAGTGAAACCACAAAAGCTGACGACATCGCCCCAGCTAACAGGGTTCAGAGAGCAAACCAGGCAGGTCTCCTGACCCGCAAACCCAGGGAAAATGGACACATGCCACCCAAAAGGTTCAGAAGATTTTTGGTTTACAGAGTTTTGGGGTTTTTTTCCACATGTTTTGACACATAACAGCATTACAACAGCCAAAAGGAAACAGCCCACGTGCCCATTGACAGGTGACCGGATCAACACAATGGGGCCTGCGCACACAATGGAATACTATGCAGCCAGGAACAGGAAATTCTGACCAGGTCACAAGGACGGCCTTGAGGACGTCACACTCAGTGAAATAAGCTATACACACAGGAACAAATCCTTTGCAACTCCCATCCTAGGCAGTCCCTAGAGAGGCTGGATTGAGAGACCAAAAGCAGAATTGAGGTGCCAGGGCGGGGGAGGGTACAGGGAGTGAATGTTTCATGGGTTAGAGTTTCAGTCTGGGAAGATAAGAAACTTCTGGAGATAATGGTGGTAAAGCAACATAACTACACGAATGTGCTTAAAGTCACTGAACTGTGCATTTATAACTCATTAAGAAGTTAAGTTTTGTCAGGACGCCGTTCACGCCTGTGATCCCAGCACTTTGGGAGGCCAAGGCGGGTGGATCACGAGGTCAAGAGATTGAGACCATCCTGGCCAACATGGTGAAACCCCATCTCTACTAAAAATACAAAAATTAGCCAGACGTGGTGGCGCGTGCCTGTAGTCCCAGCTACTTGGGAGGCTGAGACAGGACAATCGCTGGAACGCAGGAGGCGGAGGTTGCGGTGAGCCGAGAATGTGCCATTGCACTCCAGCCTGGGCAACGAGAGCGAAACTCAATCTCAAAAAAAATATATATATATATAACACCTGGCCGGGTGCGGTGACTATTTCCACTTTCTGAACCCTCACTGGGTTCTCAGCCACCCTTTCCAGTTCTCACGCCTCAGTCTAAGAGAGAAGGGAACCGGTACACCAAAGATCAGGTGTCTTTGTTTATTCTGTGTTAGTTCCCTGAGAAGGGACTCACATCCCGTCCACACACGCGCGTGTGCACGCACACACGCCCCCACCCCCAGCGTGGATCGCGCTAGGCCCATGTGCCTGGAATGCTAGGCCAAGTTCCAGCTGTCACTGGTATGACCTTGCGTGTGCCACCTGTCTGGGTCTGTCACTCCCTCTGTAAGAGGGGGCTGTGACCCCCACCTTCTAGGTCTTAGAGGACTCAGCCAGGTCTTTATTTCTTTTTTTTTTTTTTTGAGATGGAGTCTCACTTTGTCACCCAGGCTGGAGTACAGTGGCACTCACTGAGTCACACTGCTCTCTCCTGGTGCCATTGGCGCCTCTGCACCCCAGGGCCTTTGCACGGGCTGTTCTCCCTCCTGGAACACCTCCCACACCCCAGACAACTTCTTCGCCTCTTGGTCTGCACCCTGCCCCCCCCGTTACTCTGGGGCAGAGCTGAGCAGAAGTGCCCAAGCTGAGACCCCCTGGGTGAAGGGATGCCACTGATCCCCAAGAGCTCTACTGAGGTCCCAGGAGGCTGCACACATTGAAATCCACAAACAGGCTGGGTACAATGGCTCACGCTTGTAATCCCAGCACTCTGGGAGGCTGAGGTGGGTGGATCACAAGGTCAGGAGTTCGAGACCAGCCTGACCGACACAGTGAAACCCCATCTCTACTAAATATGCAAAAACTGACTGGGCATGGTGGCTCATGCCTGTAATCCCAACACTTTGGGAGGCCGAGGCAGGCAGATCGTGAGGTCAGGAGACGGAGACCATCTTGGTCAACGTGGTGAAACCCCGTCTCTAGCAAAAATACAAAAAAATTAACCAGGCATGGTGGTGCGCGCCTGTAGTCCCAGCTACTCAGAAGGCTGAGACAGGAGAATCACTTGAACCCAGGAGGTGGAGGTTGCAGTGGGCCGAGATTGTGCCACTGCACTCCAGCCTGGTGACAGAGCGAGACTCCATCTCAAAAAAAAAAAAAGAAATCCACAAACTATGGAGGACTCGAACCCAGGAGTTTGAGGCCAACCTGAGCAACAAAGTGAGACCCTGTCTCTAACAAAACCAAAAACACATCCACACGCTAGGCAGAGAGAGAGCAGGTGAATCCCAGGAGCTGGAGGCCCCTGAGTTCTGTTCTTCTGCCCCTTAGGAAGTTTATTCTGGTGTCCAGCGAGAGCAGGGAGCAGGCTCCATTTTTTCCCCCAAATAACGAATGCAGGTCTCTCCCCCGTGGCACTGTGGACATCTCGGGGGGAAGACTCTGTCCCGGGCACTGCCGGGCACTGAGCAGTATCCCTGGCCCTCCCACTGCACACCAGAAGCACCCCCCAGCTGAGACGACCACACACGACCCCCAGCAGTAAACCACCTCTAAGTGGGAAGGAAAAGGCTGGAAGTCAGTACAGGTCAGCTTTTTCCGGCCAGATGACCTTGCTTGAGCCTTCTGAAAACCTTCTGTTTGCAGAACTCTGGGTTTCAGAAGTGCAGGTCCGCGGCGGAGGACCCAGCGTGTGACTCAGGCCGGTCGTGCTGGAACCCGCGGCTTCTGGCCCCTCCCCAGGTGAGGACCATCCGGCGGTTCTCAGATCTGCCTTCAGCACTAAGGCTTCGGGGAAGAACGTTTTCTGCTCTTCAGAGGGGGGTCCACAAGCCTGAGGATGGCGTTTTCCTCGGCTGCCATTCGGCTCTCGGTGTCTTCGGAACAATCACAACTTGTCGGGGTTTGGCTGTGGGACAGCACTCTCAAAGAAGCCAGCTGTGTTTCCTAACAGCGAGGGCTTTATGGGCACTCTGGAGCCACGGCCGACGCCTGGTCTCAAGGCAGAGGGCGCAGAAGTGAGGGTGGAAGGCTGCTGGCCCGTGGGGGTGGCAACTGGGGCGCCAGCTTCAGCTCTGAGCCGATGATTCCACATCCCAACTTTACATTTTATCATTAAAATAAAAACAAAATTAGCTGGGCGTGGTGGCTCACGCCTGTAATCCCAGCACTTTGGGAGGCTGAGGCAGGCAGATCACAAGGTCAAAAGATCGAGACCATCCTGGCCAACAAGATGAAACCCTGTCTCTACTAAAAACATAAAAAAAATAGCTGGGTGTGGTGGCACACGCCTGTAATCCCAGCTACTCGGGAGGCTGAGGTGAGAGGATCATTTGACCCCAGGAGCTGGAGGTTGCAGTGAGCTGTGATTGTGCCTGTGTACTCCAACCTGGGTGACAAAGTGAGGCCCTGCCTCTAAAAACAAACAAAAAACTCACAACCACCTCTCTTATTTCCCTGCCCAGAATGAATCATTCAATGGGAAAAACGGAACATCCCCCTAAACCGAGGTCCTCCTACTTCGTTACACCCCAGTAAGAAGCCCCCACTCTGGCCCACTGCCTTCTGTGAGCACTCTGCCCACCTCCACCCCAAATCCACAGCACTTCTCATAAACAGCAGAGCAGGGAGGCTGGGTGCCCCAGTCCTCACTCCCTCTCAGGATACCTGGGTTCTAGCTCAGTCTCCCATCCGGATACTCCCCACACGGAAGCCCTGTTTCTTCTAAGATGCCACCAGGAGGTCACTGCATGTATAAAAGCCCTCAGCTGCTCCCTGGACCCCCAGAAGTGTACGTTAGAGGCTCCTCACCAGTGGGGGGTCGTCTGTGGGGCCTACACCAAACCCTGTACATGCCACTCGAATTAGGCGCTCACCTCCCCTCCCCACTTTGCCAGGAGAGAATCTAGTATTCCCGCAAGCTCGGGCCCAGCATCTCCTTCAAGGCTTTCTACCCCTCCACAGACCCATTTTCCCTTTGAACCCCTGCACCTGGCAGTGTCCAAACCCTATGGACTCAGGAAAGCCTTCGATTGTTGAAAAAATTCACAGCCATGGTCCTTGGGGAGGCCATTTCTCTACGCCTGTTTACACCTCAGTGAAAGAGAAAACAGGCCAGGTGCGGTGGGGCACGCCTCTCATCACAGAACTTTGGAGGCCAAGGTGGACAATCCCTTGAATCCAGGAGTTTGAGACCAGCCTGAGCAACATGGTGAAACCCTATCTCAAAAACAACAAGTTACAAAAATTAGCCGGGTGTGGTAGTGCAGACCTGTAGTCCCAGCTACTCAGGAAGCTGAGGCGGGACGGCCTGAGCCCAGGAGGTTGGGGCTGTGGTGAGCCGAGATCGCGCTACTGCACTCCAGCCTGGGTGACAGAGCAAGACCCTATCCCAAACCATCCCTCTGATTCCTTGAGCCTGTGCTGAGGACGTCCTACCAGGGCCCCTGTTGGATGCTGGCAAAACAAAACAAAACAGGTTGCCTCGGTGGCTCACGCCTGTAATCCCAGCACTTTGGGAGGCCGAGGCGGGCGGATTGCCTGAGCTCGGGAGTTTGAGACCAGCCTAGGTAACATGGTGAAACCCAGTCTCTACTCAAATACAAAAAATTACCCGGGTGTGGTTGGGTGCGCCTGTAGTCCCAGCTACTTGGGAGGCTGAGGCAGAATACCTTGAACCCGGGAGGGGGAGGCTGCAGTGAGCCAAGATCACACCACTGCACTCTAGCCAGGCGACAGAGTGAGACTCCGTCTCCAAAAAAAAAAAACAGTAGAATTGACTGACTACAGCTCTCAAGGATTCTCCAAACTGGGGCAGAGCTCACCCCCATCTGGAATCACTCACCCTTCTAGGAAGATTTAATTATAAACCGCAGCTCAAATCCTTGGCGCGCTCACAGCTTTCCAGGACCCAGCTAAGTGCTGTATATGCGATGCCTTATTTTAGGGGTCAGCAAAGGTTTTTCTGAAAAGGGCCAGAAGAAAAACGTCTTCGGCTCTGCAGGCGCATGTTCTCCACGGCAACTGTTCCACTGTGCCTTCTTAGCTCGAAACCAACCACAGCTCGCATGGAAACAAAGCCGTGTGTCTGCGTTCCCACGAAACCTCATTTGGAAAACCAGGCCACAGGTGGATTTGGCCTTCTGGTCAGTTTGCTGATACCTTGCCTGGTTTAATGCTCACACACCTGGGGTGATTACTATTATTATCCCCATTCTACAGAAGAAAAACTGAGGCTTGGAAAGATGGGGCCACTCAAGACCCCCCAGCTATGAGGATGAGAAGGAGGAGCTCTGAACCCAGGCAGTCTGACTTGAGTGTCTAACCTCCAAAGTACCCATTCCTCTCCACATAAAATTGGGTGCACACACAAAACTTTGTTCACGATTTCACGGAGCCACACACTCCCAGCTGCCCATGCTGGTGAAGAATCACTGATCTAGGACAGGGTTTTGATTTTTGACAGGGTCTTACTCTGTCAACCAGGCTGGAGTGCAATGGCGTGATCTTGGCTCACTGCAACCTCAGCCTCCTGGGTTCAAGGGATTCTCCTGCCTCAGCCTCCTGAGTAGTAGGGATGACAGGCACATGCCACTATGCCCAGCTAATTTTTGTTTCTTCAGTACAGATGGGATTTCGCCACGTTGGCCAGGCTGGTCTCAAACTCCTGACCTCAAGTGATCCGCCCATATGGTAAGGTTTTTAAAGTATTATTGACATCCAAGACTGGATTATTCCCTGGGGTGGGGCCATCCTAGGCATTGCAGGGTAGTGAGCAGCATCCCTGGCTTCTACCCACTCCATACCAAGAGGTCCCCCAGATCATGACAACCACAATGTCACCAAGTGTCCCCAGGGCAGAGAACTGTTCCCAGTTGAGAACCACCGGTCAAGGGAGGGAAAAGACAGACAAAACGAATAATCAGAGACAGAAACAAGGCAAGGGGCGGAGGCTCACGCCTGTAATCCCAGCACTGTGGGAGGCCGAGGGGGGTAGATCACGAGGTCAAGACTTGGAGACCAGCCTGACCAACATGGTGAAACCCCTTCTCTACTAAGAATACAAAAATTACCCAGGCGTGGTGGTGCATGCCTGTAATCCCAGCTACCAGAGAGGATGACGCAGGACAACTGCTTGAACCCAAGAGGTTGAGTGAGTCCAGATCATGCCATTGCAACAGAACAAGACTCCGTCTCAAAACAAAACAAAACAAAGCAAAAAAACCCAAAAAACAGAAAAGCAAATGAGTGTGCGGGAGCCCGGGGATCCCCAGGTGTTCCTTCCCTTCCTGTTGTCATAGTTCTCTATTTGCCTTTGTCATTTTTCACAGTTTTTAAAAAAATGCTGTTGTAGGACGGGCATGGTGGCTCACACCTGTAATCCCAGCACTTTGGGAGGCTTAGGCAGACAGATCATGAAGTCAAGAGTTGGAGACCATCCTGGTCAACATGGTGAAACCCCGTCTCTACTAAAAACACAAAAAAGTAGCCGGGCATGGTGGCATGAGCCTGTAATCCCAGCTACTGGGGAGGCTGAGGCAGGAGAATCGCTTGAACCCAGGAGGTGGAGGTTGAGCTGAAATGAAGCCACTGCACTCCGGTGTGGGCGACAGAGTAAGACACCGTCTCAAAAAAAAAAAAGAAACAAAAGAAAATGGGATAATCATTTAACCTCCGAGATGCACGCTGCACGGCAATTTTCTGGCACCTAATAACAAAAACAGCTGTTCTCAAGCCAGCTCTCTCTCACCAAGTTCCAGACACCTCAAAGAACTGCATGCGGGTTTACCCTCATAATGACCCTCCGACACATCTGCTTTTCCCACTGCTGTTTAGGAAAGAAGGAACGCTTTGCTTAGGGGGGAGGCGACTCACCCAGGTTTACACAGCGGGTAAGACGTGTTGGTGGGCTGGTCCTGTATCCCAGATTTCCCCAACCTCTAGCAATGTATGCAGAAGACGACTCTAAACACGAAATAAGACGAACGGCTGCCAATTCTTCGTAATTCTCACTTGGCGCTGGGCCCCGCGGCTCTCATTTCCCAGGCAGGGACTTTTCACAACGTCCGTTTTACAGAGGGGACAACTGAGGCTCCGAAAAGCCAAGAGGCTGGGCAAGGTCACCCAGGGAGGGACTGGAGGCGCTGGGACTAGAGCCCCGACTTGAGTCACCACAAACGGGGGTCCCCGAGTCACAGCAACGACGTTTCCAGGCGGTTAATAAGAGCGAGACGGCAGCGAACACCCAGCGATCGCTCACTACTGCGGGGTGCCTTCACCTCCCGCCGACCTCGTCACCAGCCCGCCGACCGGCATTTCCAGGACCTGGGGTCCGGGGCAGGGAGATCAGGGCTCGAACGGCCTGCCCGATGCCTCCCGGCCTCAGTTTCCCCTCCGCGCCACCTACTCACAGGACCCCGAGAGTCGCGGTGACCCTGACCTCACAATCTCCAACCTCTTACGGGCTCTGGGGCCCCGTGAGCCCCGAGCCGCAGACCCCAGATCCCCCAGGCTCAGCACGGAGCCCCTTACTCACCTCTCAGGCGACCGATCCCCGACCCACCGACGGCTGCGCTTGCGCACAGCGGTGCCGCCCGGCCCCGGCCCCCGGGCGCCACGCCTGCGCAGAACAAGGGCGTCCCGGGTTGCTTCCCTTCTGCGCAGGTGCGTTAATGCTCTAAGTGGGCGTGACAGGAAGTGACGCAACGTAGAGGCGGGAACCAGCTGGTCGTTAGGGCAACTGACCTCTACGACCTCATGGAGGCCGGAAATCAGGTCTGACTTGCCCTCTAAAGCAAGCATGAAGCGGTGCATGGTGGGACAGTAGCGGACTCCAGCCGGTCGCTGAGCTGACCACGTGGTGTTGGGCCGGCCACGTGGTGCAGCCGCGTTTGGACACCTGGACCTCAGAGCGTCACAGCCGCGCAATGAATGGGAGTCACTGTTATCCGCTCCCTGTCTTTGTTCATTTATTTACCCACCCATCTACTCACCCACAAATGCATTCTTTCATGCAATCTGTGAGACGTCTGTGAGAATAGAGACACTTGTAGACAGCAGGTGCCTAATATTCAATCAATATTTATCACAAACCAGCCATAAAAATCAGCAAAGTGTCTACTCTCATTATCTTCCATTGGTGCAGACTATCAACTAATAAACTAGTACATAAATAGAGAAACAAGAAATTTCACAAAAAACACTGCAAAAAAAAAAAAAATGAAGGTGCTGTGATTGTGACTGGGAGTTAGGATGGGTAGGAAAGATCATCCTTTAGATTCAAGGACAGGAAAGTCCAAACTTAAAGTACCCCAGGCACAGGGAACAGTGAAAATGAGGGCTGATGTAAAATTAAGTTTGGTGTGCTCAAGACACCACCCCCCCCCAAAAAAAATAGAGACAAAGTGATGAGAAATTTTTTAGGACAATGGAAAACTTATCACCATCTGAGTTATAGTTGCCAGAAATGTTCTCTAAGTAAAATTTTGATGCTGCAAAAGAAATAGCACTTGAAGATAAATCCTCTCAGCAAGGCAGTTTATTTCTACAGAAGGGTGCAGCTCACTGATGGAGCCATGGTGACCACATATTTGGGCAAGTGAGAAAAAGGGGTACTTATGCCTGATGGGGGTCACCCCTACTGCTATGTCATTCCCCTATGAGCTAGAGTTAGACCACACAAGCTAGACTTATCCTGATTGGCTATTTTAGAGAGCAGGGGTCCAAGCTGGAGTGGCAGGGTGGGTGGTTTCGCGGGAAGGACCATTACAGGCAGGTCAGAGCAGGTAGCCAGGAGTGACCTAGGTCAGAGAAGGTGACTGTGCAGCAGGAACGGCTGTGGGAAACGGATCTCTCAAACACCAAATAAAGGAGGGAAGAGTTTATTTGGCTGGGAGACAAGGCAGTAATTTGTCGAAAGCCCAGCTCATCTAACGAAGGAAAGTTCTGCCTTTATATAGGTTTATACTTTAGATGTCACATGGGGAAGAATCTTAGGTTTATAGCTTTGGGAATCACATATGAAAGGGTTCCGGTTTACAGTTTGAGGAGTCACATGTGAAAAGGTTTCTGGTTTGATCTTGTTTTAAGTGAAAGTAGTGTCTTCCAGAGAGCTTCCCCAAGACCAAGCATGTTATTTTCAGGAAGGAGATTCAGGAGGCGCCAGTGGATGACAGAGGGGGAGGGAATCCCAGATGCCTGGGTTTCCTTCCGCAACTGGAGGAGGTGACTGGAGCAGGTGACCAGGATGAGTCAGGATGGAGTCAGGGGCTGGGGAGGGGAAACAAATGTTAACTACTGATTAGAACTGGTGGATAAGGTTATGTACTGAAACTATAAGGAAGTTAAACTGTAAAATGAAGGACAAATAACTGAACATAATGACATACTGATTTTTTTTTTTTCTGTATTTTTAGTAGAGACGAGGTTTCTCCATGTTGGCCAGGCTGGTCTCGAACTCCTGACCTCAGATGATCTGCCCACCTTGGCCTCCCAAAGTGCTGGGATTGCAGGCATGAGCCACCTCGCCTGGCCGACATACTGATGCTTTGAAGAGAAATTTAGAACTCATTGTATACAATATTCTCCCAATTCATTTTCTTCCTACTTGAAATACATGCACAATTAATGGAGTGGATTTTTTAAATTTCTTTTGCAGAAATAAAGGAGGTGAGGCCAGATGTGGTGGCTGGGCAAGGTCACCCAGGTAGGGTGACCAGACGTGGTGGCCTGTAATACCAGCACTCTGGGAGACCGAGGCAGGCAGATTACTTGAGGTCAGGAGTTCGAGACTAGCCTGGCCAACATGGTGAAACCCTGTCTCCACTAAAATCACTAAAATTGCCGGGCGCGGTGGCTCAAGCCTGTAATCCCAGCACTTTGGGAGGCCGAGGCGGGTGGATCACGAGGTCAAGAGATCGAGACCATCCTGGTCAACATGGTGAAACCCCGTCTCTACTAAAAAAAAAAAAAAAAAAAATTAGCTGGGCATGGTGGCGCGTGCCTGTAATCCCAGCTACTCAGGAGGCTGAGGCAGGAGAATTGCCTGAACCCAGGAGGCGGAGGTTGCAGTGAGCCGAGATCGCGCCATTGCACTCCAGCCTGGGTAACAAGAGCGAAACTCCGTCTCAAAAAAAAAAAAAAAAAACACTAAAATTAGCCGGGCCTGGTGCAGGCATCTGTAGTCCCAGCTACTCGGGAGGCTGAGGCAGGAGAATTGCTTGAACCCGTGAGGCAGCGTACCCCCTCAGCCGTAAAGACCCTCAGCCAGGTGGCGCTGAAGGAATTAAGAAGCAGACAGCCAGATAGAACAGCAAAGTGGGTCTATCCATGGGCCAACAGCTTTCCCAGCTGACAGCCTCAGGGGCTCACAGCATTCCGGGCTGAGGGCCTCAAGCAGACTCTGACCCACACAGTTATTCTCTCTGAACAGGTGATTAATAATAAACAGATGTTTGGTATTTTCTCATAACACAAAAATGTACTACGTCGCCGCTGGTGACCACTTACCAGTGATGACAAACTAAAAAGTATTCTCCACAAGGGAGCCATGGGACAGGGTCAATGTCCCGCACTTAAAGAACTGTTTTAAGCGGTGCATGATATTTTTATATTTATACATTGTCCTACCATTTTAGAATGCCCCAAGTAGTTTTCTTCCAGTGGGGGGGAGAGGAGGAGCTAGGTTTTCCTTGCCATGGTTCTTCTCAGCAAACAATATATTTGATCATAGATTCAGCATTTCTCAGCAATCATACACTTAGCATTTCTCAACAGCAGAGGTTGCAGTGAGCCGAGGTCACGCTACTTTACTCCGGCCTGGGCGACAGAGCGAGACTCTGTCCAGCCCCTCAAAAAACAAACAAACAACAACGACAAAAAAAACAAAAACAAAAACAAAAAAAACCAGAAAGGAGGTCGGTTGTTTGGGTTTTTGCCAGTTTCATTCCAGTACATCGTTTTTTTCTAGGTGCAGTAACGGTTCAAGATGAGGGTTCAAGATGTTTTTCGTTTTAACCCACAACACTGGATGTAGGTCAGGCTACTGCAGTGTTCCAAAACACCTGTTATTTGACATGAATCCGTTTACTTGCTTATGTTTCTAACTAGAAAAAAAAAAAAAAAAAACACTTGGCCAGGAGGAGTGGCTCACACCTGTAATCTTCACATTTTGGGAGGCCGAGGTGGGCGGATCACGAGGTCAGGAGATCAAAATCATCCTGGCCAACGTGGTGAAACCCAGTCTCTCTTAGAAATACAAAAATAGAGGCCGGGCGCGGTGGCTCAAGCCTGTAATCCCAGCACTTTGGGAGGCTGAGGCGGGTGGATCACGAGGTCAAGAGATCGAGACCATCCTGGT
>NW_016107690.1:1540036-1546229 GCF_001604975.1 Cebus imitator | reverse complement strand
AAAAAAAAAGAAAGAGGAAGTTCTGGTTAATTTGATATGTCGGATTCAGGTGCTGGAAACTGGGCCGGCAGAACAGTAAGCGATCAATAATAACACTAGCCCAACACACAGCTATAAGAAGGGAGGCAGGTACACGGTAACACGGCAGTCCGGAAACCCAGGCGAAGTCTCAGCAGAATGAGCAGCGCAGACAGAGCCTCAGAGGCGTCAGCGGCGTGAGGTTTCCAAGGAAACCTTCCTTGGGGAGGAGTCAGGGAGAGGCTCCGCCCACCCGCCTCAGAGAGCCAATCACGGGAAGGGAGCGTCAGCGCCCCGGCCCGCGTTTGTCCAGCTTTCCACTTGCACGCGCCGCCCCGGCATGCATCGGGCGCGTGGGCTGTGGGCCCCTCAGTGTTCGGGCCGCGGTGGCGGCGGTTGGGCCGAGGGAGGCGGCCGCGCGGCCGAGGTGGCTGGACGCGTAGCGGGTGGAAAAAGGGAGGGGACCGCAGGCGCAGACCCGCCCGCCATGAAGCCCCCCGCAGGTAAAGCCTACCCCTCGGTGCGGCCCCGCTCGCCGGACCCGGGCGTCCCTTGCACCTTCGCCCCTTCCGGGGTCGCGACTTGGGCCTAAGGCTGGAGCCGAGTGACCCCCGAGCCCCCTTCGGCCGGGCTGGAGGGGCGGCGGGGGGAGTGGGCGACCCCGCCCTCTCGTTTGCCGAATGAATGAACCAGCTTGTCCAGCGCTTCATTCATTCGGCAAACTTGATGGCGCTTCCGCTCAGGACGGGTCGGGCCCCCATGGCGGACCCTGGGGAGGCCGTGACTTGGAAGACTCCGGTCCCCGTTTTCCGGTTATTCTAGTGCCAGAAACAGACATTCAACAAGTAAATAAGCAAGAGGGGATCGAAGATGGGGATCGGTGCTCCGGAGCAGATAAACACGAACGGGGCAGTCCCAGGGAGACGTCTTCAGAGAGAGGGTGGTCCTGGGGGCGGGGGGCGCTTTTCTGAAGAGGTGAGCCTAGACTTGATGGGGAGAAGCAGGTGTCCTGCCAGGATCGGGGAAGGAGGAGTCCCGGGGGGAGGGAACCACCAGGCCAGGGGCGAGGAGGCAGGAACGTTTTTTTGTAGAGAGGAGGTTTCACCATGTTCCCCAGGCTGGTCTTGAACCTCCTGGTTTCAAGCAGTCCACCTGCCTCGGCCTCCCAAAGTGCTGGGGTTACAGACATGAGCCACTGTACCCAGCCAAGACCCTTTTAATTTAAAGACAAAGGGGCAATGGGACCTGTGTACGGTTTTTTAAATTTATTTGTTTATTTATTTTTTGAGACAGCCTCCCTCTGTCTCCCAGGCTGGGATACAGTGGTGCTATCTCTGCTGACTGCATCCTCCGCCTTCCGGGTTCAAGCCATCCTCAGCCTCCCAAGTAGTTGGGATTACAGGTGCCCGCCACCACACCTGGCTAATTTTTGTATTATTTGCAGAGATGGGGGTCTTGTCACATTGGCCAGGTTGGTCTCGAACTCCTGACTTCAGGTGATCTGCCTGCCTTGGCCTCCCAAAGTGCTGGGATTACAGGCATGAGCCACCGCGCCCAGCCTGGATTTTAGAAAGTCACTCAGGTTGTTGTGAGGCAACTCCTTGCCCCATCCTTGACTTTTCTCTTTCCAGGCCACACTCCCCGGCTCTTTGTCCTGCCCATTGCCGTAAGGGTGATAATTATAATAATGGTAATTAGGGATCTTCAGGCCTCAGGGATCTTCAAGAAGGAAGGAATGTTGTCTGCCTCGTTTGCTACTGGATCCTTGGCACAATCAGTAAATATTTCCAGGGCGAACGGACGTCCACATGTTCTTCAAATCCCAACTCCTGCGGGAGAATTTTCTGACAATTCCAGTTCCCATTCATCTCCGTCCTTTCCGAGACCCTGAAGCTGTTCTTTACCCCTCGATTTAAGGTAGATCCGTGGCCCCTTATTTGCAGTTCTAAAATCCTAAATACTCTGTGAACTGAAAGGTTTGCCTGAAGTTCACAGCAATGTCATTTGGCCACAAAATGACCTAAACTGACTGACCAAGAGCCTTTCTTTTTCCCACTTAGTGAATCTCAGTGATTCTCTGCTGGGGCGATTGTGCTATCTCAGGGGACACTGGGCGGTATCTGGGGACACTTGTGGTTGTCACAGTTGCGGGGGTCACTCCTGTTATGGAGGGGGTAGAGGCCAGGGGTGCTTAGCGCCCTGCAGTGCTCAGGACAGCTCCACCCCAGAGAACGGTCCGACCCCCACAGCCACAGAGCAGACGGGGAGAGACCCTGGTGCATATTCCCACGTTTCACTGCAGAAAGAGTCATTTGATGTCAGAGTGCTGCCCAGCCTCCCTACTGACATGGAGTATGTGCATTTGGACTCTATTACCCCTCTACAACGGGAGGAAATTCTGGATGCTCAGATGTCCCAGCCCCAGGAGTTTTTGGGCTGGAGAGCATGGTCTGTCGGTTTTACAGCTACCTCTTGAAAACTGTCTTGATGTGTTCAGGATGCAAGATGCTTTGCCTCATTCCTCACAGTTCTTGTTCTCTGCACCCTGTGTTGTTCCCATGTCACAGGCAGGAAGCCTGAGAGTTAACATTTCTTGCCAGAATCCCAGAGCTAGCAAGTGGCAGAGGTGGGGCCCAAACCCGGGCCACCTGACTTCAACCTCTGGGATCTGAGCTAGCCTGTTGGGCCCGCCCCAGGCTTTGTGAAAATGCACATCTGATTGTTAGTGCCACTGTCCCACCCCCTTCCTGTCCCTTTCCAGGGCTCTACCTTGCACTCAAGACTGAAGTTCAAAGCCTTTGTTGTCATCTACAACAGGGGTTGGCAAACTCTGGACTTTTTTTTTTTTTAATTTTGGAAATGGACTTTCGCTGTTGTTGCCCAGGCTGGAGTGCAGTGGTGTGATCTCGTCCCACTGCAACCTCCGCCTCCCAGGTTCAAGTGATTCCCCTGCCTCAGCCTCCTGAGTAGCTGGGATTACAGGCGCCCACCACCACGCCCAGTCGGCCTGCCTGTTTTTGCACAGCCCTGGAACTAAAGATGATTTTTGGGTGAGACAGAGACCGTCTGTGGCCCGCAAAGCTGAAACTCCTTGGCCCTTTGCAGAACCGTTTGCTGGCCCCCCGTCCACTCCATGTAGACCCCACTGGGTCCTGCATGATGAGGTCTTTCCAGGCGGTTCTGCCACCTTCTCTGTGCTGAGCTGCGCTTTCTCCAGGTAGTCGCCCTTCCAACAGCTGCTCTTGCTCTCAGGAGCCCCCGCCTGCCAGTCTTCTTTTCCGGCTGCGCTTACACACCCATTTCTCAGAGTTCCTGGAGGGGGTGGCCAGGCTGCACATGACTCGCCCCAGCACCCGTGGGTCCGGCACAGCCACATCCCAGGCTTTGTTGTTGAGTTGAAGAAGGGAGGCATGTGTGTTCCCCCCACAGGGTGTGGGGTATGAAAAAGCAGATGGAAGAAGGGGATCTTCCTGGCAACCCCCGCTTTACCTCAGTTTTCCCCTCTGGCATGGCAGGAGTTGAGCAGTGCGTGGGTGGGCCTGGACTTCCCCTTGTGTGGACACCCAGGGGTCTGTGCAGCTGATCTGTGCATGGTGTCTCCCCTCTAGGGAAGGGGGGCTTTTAACAGCAGCAGTATCTCTATCTGGGGCTGGATTGTTCTCTGCTGGGGCCGTCCTGCACACAGAGCACGATCCCTGGCCTCCACCCACTCCATCCCAGGAGCACCTGCAGTCTCCACAGCCACAGGTGTCCTAGATGTCAGCCAGGGTCCCCTGGACAGGGTGGGCGACAGAATTGCCTACTGTTCTGAAGGACTGGTCAGTTCGTGCTTCCCCACAAGAGCCCTGGACCTCACTGTCCTGGATGGGAAGCCTCTCCTCTGCCCCCCTGACTTCGACCCTAACTCTGAACCTAAAGCAGACCCGCCCGGCACTGGGTTTTGTTTTCTGTGCAGCGTGTGCGGGAGACATGGCGGACGCGCCATCTCCGTGCTCCATGGGGAACTACCTGCGATGGGATCTGAGCGCCCAACAGATAGAGGAGCGTGCCCGGGAGCTCATTGAGCAGACCAAGCGCGTGTACGACCAGGTGGGCGCCCAAGCGTTCGAGGACGTATCCTACGAGAGCACGCTCAAGGCACTGGCCGACGTGGAGGTCACCTACACAGGTAAGCCCCAGGTAGGGTGTGGGCATGGGCTGCAGGTGCCAAGGGACGTGTGCAGCAGGCAGGAGCAACCCAGCCCACAGAGCCCGTTCAGAACCTGGCACCAAGTGTCACTAGCACCTGCCCCTGAGCATAGGGCAATGTCACCTACCCCCAGGCTGGCCATGGTGGCGAAACCGATGGCTGGGCGGAGGCATCTGGCAGAGGCTGGTCACTGGATGTGTTGAAGAGAGGCGGTTCCGCACGGGCCCTGCTCTGCCTAACAGCCTCGTCCATTCAGAGGACTCCGGTTTTGTCACCTGAGCGCCCGACAGGAGACAGTGTGTCTAAACAGCACGCCTCTCCAGCCTCTCCACCTCTCCCAGAGGCGACAGCCTTGAAACCTGATCCCTGTCTGACCTCTTTCCCTGTCCTGGGAGGGCAGGTGTTTGTTTTCCCTCTGAATGACTCAACTTGGCCCCTGTGGCTTCTGCCTGCTGAGTGACCTCATGACCTGGGGCGGCGTCCTCACTCTCAGCCTGATCCTCCTCCTCTCCCAGTGCTCATGATGAGGAGTGAGGTGCCTGGTGACTTGGGTTAGGGAGACTGCTTCCAGAGCTCTGCGGGAGGCTGACAGTGTACCTGTCTGCAAGGAACCCAGAGAGTCTCTGCAGAGAACTCTGAGTGAGGCAGCTCCTACCCTTCCATCTAGCAAAAGGCCTTTTTGATGAGAATGATCAAGAATCCTTGGCTGGGCACAGTGGCTCAAGCCTGTAATCCCAGCACTTTGGGAGGCCGAGGTGGGCGGATCACGAGGTCAAGAGATTGAGACCATCCTGGCCAACATGGTGAAACCTCGTCTCTACTAAAAATACAAAAATTAGTTGGGCATGGTGGCGTGCACCTGTAGTCCCAGCTACTCGGGAGGCTAAGGCAGGAGAATTGCTTGAACCCGGGAGGTGGAGGTTGCATTGAGCCGAGATTGTACCACTGCACTCCAGCCTGGCACCTGGCGCCAAAGTGAGACTCTGTCTCAAAAAAAAAAGAAAAAAGAATCCTTGAGTTCAATCCCAGGGCCTCTCGTGTGTTCCTAGGGCATCCCTGGGAGAGGTTGGCCTCCGCAGCCTGTGCCATGTGGTCTCCCGGGGGTTTGCTGTCTAGGTTGGCATGCTGGGGGCTGGAAGGAGGAAGCACCCTGAGCCTGCAGCGCCTGTAGCCCCCCTGGAGTCCTGACCCTCCTCCCACTCACTCTGGCTCCAACAGGTGGCTTAGATCCCGGCATGGCCTTGGTTTCCCCTCCTCAGCCATGTGGTGGCCCCTTGTCTCTCCCGCAGGAGTCTCACCAGGCGCAGGTGGCACCAGTTCCCGCTCATGGTGCCGAGTAGTGCCGGGCATCATTTCCCCTCCCCATGCCCTCCTGCAGCCTTTCCTTTCCTCCTCCATGGGGTGGCGAGAGGCAACATTAAAGGAAACTGAAATCGGCCCTGTTGCTCCCCTCCAAGCCTCTCCACGGCCCTCAGGACACCCAGCATCTGCGACATCTGTGCCTGGACATGCGGCCTCGTCGTGCCTGGCACGCTTCACCGGCCAGGGCTTCCCCAGCTGGCCCCTGGCACCCCTCTCCCTGTGCTCTGCTGAATGCCCAGCTTCTCTCTGATCACAGATTAAGTCCACTTCACCCAGGAGCCCTTCCTGCTCCCCCGTCCTGATGCCAGCTGCCTGGATTAGACCCTGCACGGCACTGACACTGTTGTCACACCCAGCGCCCCGGCAGTCGCTTGTCTAATCCGTCACCGATAAATCCCAAGAGGGCAGTTTTCTTTATTTTCTTCAGCACCAGTGTCAGGCCTGGCCCAGAGCTCTCCCACTACAGCCTTTTTTGTTGTTTTTCTGAGACAGGGTCTTGCTCTGCCGTCCAGGCTGCTGGAGTGCAGTGGTGTGATTCTGGCTCACTGCAGCCTTCATCTCCCAGGCTCAAGCCATCCACCTGCCTCAGCCTTCCCAGTAGCTGGGAGCACAGGTGTGTGCCAC
>NW_016107690.1:1513614-1538849 GCF_001604975.1 Cebus imitator | reverse complement strand
TTTGAGATGGAGCCTCACTCTGTCACCTAGGCTGGAGCACAGTGGTGTGATTTCAAATCACTGCAACCTCCGCCTTCTGGGTTCAAGCGATTCTCCTACGTCAGCCTCCCAAGTAACTGGGATTACAGGCACATGCCACCATGCCCCACTAATTTTTGTATTTTTAGTAGAGATGGAGTATCGCCTTTTTGGCCAGGCTGGTCTCGAACTCCTGACCTCAGGTGATCTGACTGCTTCAGCCTCCCAAAGTGCCAGGATTACAGACATGAGCCACCTCACCTGGCCTAAAGCTTATGCTTTAGTAGCCACTGACTCTTCCTCTGCTCAACTTAAAGCGCAGATGTGCTCAGGAAATTGTAAGTGGTTGATGCATTTAAATGTGACCATCGCCAGCTGCAGCTCCGTCTAGAACGGAGTTCTGTCAGCCTCCCTGTTTCATGGTACCCCGCTCTGTTGGGGTCCTCATTGGCTTGGAGTGCTTGGAGTTGAATCTGTGTTTTTCTTTGGTCTATAAGATCCCCAAGGACCTGGGCGACAGCACCTGTTTCTCCATCCCAGGGCCCAGGCTGGAGGGGATGGTGGCGTGTGCCTGTTGTCCCAGCTATTCAGAAGGCTGAGGCAGGAGACGGTTCTCAGGGGATTCAGCAGACAGGCCTGGGCTAGGGGAGGGGTCAGGGCAGCACCTGCTGGTTGCACCGGGCCCGTTCTCACCCGTCTCCCTGCTCTCCCCCATTTCAGTTCAGAGGAATAGCCTTGACTTCCCCCAGCACGTTTCTCCCTCTAAGGACATCCGCACGGCCAGCACGGAGGCTGACAAGAAGCTCTCTGAGTTTGATGTGGAGATGAGCATGAGGGAAGACGTGTACCAGAGGATTGTGTGGCTCCAGGTGAGGGGTCCCGCGGGGAGTGTGGTGGCAGTGGCTGGACAGGCTGAGGGAAAGCCCACGGTGGTGAGACTCTGTAAGACAGGGAGAATCTGTCAGGCCGGGAGAATCTGTCAGGCGGGGAGAACGTGTAAGGCCCGGAAAACCTGTCAGGCGGTGAGAACCTGTAAGGCGGTGAGAATCTGTAAGGCCGGGAGAATCTGTCAGGCTGGGAGAATCTGTAAGACGGGGAGAATCTGTAAGGCCAGGAGAATCTGTCAGGCGGGGAGAATCTGTAAGGCGGTGAGAATCTGTAAGGCCGGGAGAATCTGTCAGGTGGTGAGAATCTGTAAGGCGGTGAGAATCTGTAAGACAATGAGAATCGTTAAGGCCGGGAGAATCTGTAAGGCGGTGAGAATCTGTAAGGCTGGGAGAATCTGTAAGACAATGAGAANGAATCTGTAAGACAATGAGAATCGTTAAGGCCGGGAGAATCTGTAAGGCGGTGAGAATCTGTAAGGCTGGGAGAATCTGTAAGACAATGAGAATCTGTAAGGCCGGGAGAATCTGTCAGGCGGGGAGAATCTGTCAGGCGGGGAGAATCTGTAAGGCCGGGAGAATCTGTAAGGCAGCAGCAGCAGGGGGTGGAAAGCTCTTGAGGACTGACGACTCCTGCTCTCTAGGTTCTAAAAGCGTAATGAGGAGGAGTTCTGGAGCAGATGCAGGCGGGGGCTGCACCGCACGGGCCTGCACTCAATGCCCTCAGCTGTGTGCTTCGTCAGGGTTAGAGTGGGGAATTTTAGGTTAGGTTTGTCTTCGAACAATTTTTTTGTTTGTTTTTTTGACACGGAGACACGCTCTGTTGCCAGGCTCTGGAGTGTGGTGGTGCGATCTTCGCTCACTGCAACCTCTGCCTCCTGGGTTCAAGTGATTCTCCTGCCTCAGCCTTCCGAGTAGCTGTGACGACAGGCGCACGTCACCACGCCCAGCTAATTTTTGTATTTTTAGTAGGGATGGGGTTTTGCCATGTTGGCCAGGCTGGTCTCTATCTCTTGACCTCATAATCTGCCTGCCTCAGTCTCCCAAAGTGCTGGGATTACAGGCATGAGTCACCATGCCCAGTGGTACAGCACCTTTTTTAAAAAAACTGTTAAAAAATGGTAACGGCAAATAGAGTATGGTGACAACAGCAAGGGACAGAACACTGGGGCTCCCTGGCTCCCTCACACTCAGTTCCTTTTCTGTTTTTTGATTTTTTGCTTTGCTTTGTTTTGAGACGGAGTGTTGCTCTGTTGTCGCGGCTGGAGTGCAATAGTGTGATCTTAGCTCATTACAGCCTCCATCTCCCAGGTTCAAGCGGTTGTCCTGCCTCAGCCTCTGGAATAGCTGGGATAATAGGCATGCGCCACCTCATCGGACTAATTTTTGTATTTTTAGTAGCAATGGAATTTCACTGTGTTGGCCAGGCTGGTCTCGAACTCCCCACCTCAAGTGTTCTGCCCACCTCAGCCACACACAGTCCTGGGATTACAGGCGTGAGCCACAGTGCCTGGCCCATTTTTTGTATTTTTAGTAGAGATAGGGTTTCACCGTGTTGGCTAGGCTGCTCTCGAACTCCTGACCTTAGGTGCTCTGCCCACCTTGGCCTCCCAAAATTCTGGCATCACAGGCGTGAGCCACCATGCCCAGCCATGCATGTGCACTTTCGTTTCCTTTCCTAGCCATCCCCCATGTGGCCCAAACACCCCATCCCCACGTGATGTGAGATAACAGGGCCTGGTGACATGGCCCCATGGGCTCCTACTCCCCGAGACGCTCCTCCCAGCATGCAGTGGGGCTTTTGCTGTTGATGTCACGTGATTAGGAGAGACCCAGAGACCCTTCTGCTGCTGTTCATCCTCTTAGCTGAGGACCCCTGGAATATGCAGCACCGTGTCCCCACAGTGTCAGGAAGATGCTTCTTCCAGTACACATCAGGGTGGCCTATGATAGCAATGCATTATTTTGTTTTTTTCTTTAAATGCAAACAGGGTTTCACATGTTGCCCAGGCTTGTCTCAAACTCTTGGGCCCAAGCAATTCTCCCACCCCCACCGTCCAGAGTTTCTGTGGAGACGACAAGAGGTCCCTGCACAGGTGCAGGAATGGGTGCCCTTGTCGACTCTGCCCAGTGCCCCCAGCAGGGACGTTTTGCAAAACTATGGTGTCATCTACACCCCGGGTACTGACCTGGGACGATCAGCGGTGTTATTCCTGTTCTGCCATCGCCCTGGTGAAGGAGCTCTGGGCTAATGTCAGTGTGGGGCTCTTTCAAACAAAGCAAACACTTGCGCTCAGATTTCGTGTAGACACAGGTCGTCGTTTCTGTGAGATAAATGCCAGGAGTTCAGCTGCCAAGTTCCATGGGGGCCAGATGATCAGGTTTTTAAGAAACTGCCAAACAGCTCTTTGGAGTGTTTGCACTGGCCCATGTCTTAGATGCCTTGATGTTCTTATTCCAGGAGAAAGTTCAGAAGGACTCTCTGAGGCCTGAGGCTGCGCGGTACCTAGAGCGGCTGATCAAGCTGGGCCGGAGGAATGGGCTTCACCTCCCCAGAGAGACTCAGGAAGTGAGTGCTGAGTGTGGGGAGTGCCAAGCGTGGGGAGCGCCGGGCCAGGGGAGTGCTGGGAGCGAGACATACAGGGCAGGGGAAGTGCTGGGCTCAGGGAGTGCTGGGTTCAGGGAGTGCTGGGCGTGGGTAGTGCTTGGAGTGCTGGGTGCGGGGAGTGCTTGGTCCCAGGGAGTGCTGGGTGCAGGGAGTACTGGGCATGGGGAGTGCTCGGTCCCAGGGAGTACTGGGTTTGGGTAGTGCTGGTTGCGGGGAGTGCTCGGTTCTGGGGAGTACTGTGTGTGGGGAGTGCTGGTCGTGGCTGGTGAGGCTCCCATGGCTTCTTGCTCCTGCCTCCTTGGGAGTGTCCTCCCTTCAAGGCTGACCCCCTAGCCTGATGTCCGTCTTTGTGCTGCCTGAGGACATGAACTCTGGCAAGGCAGGTACATGCAGACATGGGGCACAGAGGCTCAGTAACGAGGGGAGCCCCTCCACTGGCTGCCCACTGTGCCTGATGTGGGCGTCTCAGGGGTGATATGAATTAGTTGGTGCAGAGCTGGGAGGACAGCGCTGAAGTCAAGCGTCAAGTGTTAGCAGAAGATTGGGGTTTGGTGACGCCAACAGAGCAGGGGTGACTGCCACTGAAAAGATGTTTGTCACAGTTCCCAGGAACTGGCAGCGTGCCACGCGGGAAGCAGGGCTGGGTCAGGAGCTGTGCTCTGGGCAGGGCCTTCGTTGTGGTCCTTTGCGAAGGTGTGGGCGTGGTGGGGAGTGCGATCAGTGGACCATGCCAGCCGGCCCTGGCGTGGGGGCCGCCCTTCATCAGGTGCCTCGCCCCAGGGTGTTGGGGTCCAGTGGCTGTACCCAGAGTGTAGGGGCTCGAGGCTGGTTAATTTGCATGAAAGATGTCTGCAGCGAGTTGCTGGCTGCCTCTGGGAGGGACCGTTTCTCCAGGGCCGGCAAGGCCCCCAGACGTCAAAGCATCAGAACGCAAGTCCCGACTCAGGATGGTGTGACCATGATGCGTGTTCCATAGAGACCGTGCTTGGAATGCTGATTTCTCCCAGGGTGGCCACCTGGGCACCTGCTTTCCTGTGTTGCTGGGCACCAGCCACGGCTCCAGCGAGCCTGCAATGGCGCAGGTGAACTGAAAACGAAAGTTACATGAAATTCGCAACACCTCCTGTCAGATAGTCTTTGCTTCAGGGATGCCGCCAGAATGCCGGCCGCTGCGAGTGTCCTGAGCATGGTTAAGGCAGGCCAGGTGGGCTGTGACGCTCTGTGCGTTAGGTAGTGAATACGTACATGATTTATGAGATTCTCAACTCACAATGGGTTTATTGGGACATACCCCCGTCCTAAGTCAAGGAGCATCTGTCCAGGAAAGAAAACACATGGCTAAAACAGGCCCCAGGCTGCAGCCACAGCCCCGTGGCTGTCCCTGTTCCTGTTGTGTAAAGCTACCGCTATCCTGATTAGGAGCATCTCTACCTGATGGCTGAGGCAGCCACAACTCAGAGAGGCCAGTGCGTTTGTCAGTGAAACCAGCACTGATAAAAGCGGAATCAGGGTCCCTCTCAGGACTCAGGGGACTGGGGGTCTCAGCTCAGCTGTAGAGGACAAGAGTCACAGTTATTTTTATTTATTTGTATATCTCTTTATAGAGGGAGTTATACTCTGTCGCCCTGGCTGGAGTGCAGTGGTGCGATCTCAGCTCACTGCAGCTTCCGCCTCCTGGGTTCAAGCCATTCTCCTGCCCCAGCCTCCTGAGTAGCTGGGATTACAGGCGCCTGCCAACACACCTGGCAAATTATTTGTATGTTTTCATAGAGACAGGGTTTCACCATGTTGGCCAGGCTGGTCTGAAACTCGTAACCTCAAGTGATTCACCCACCTCGGCCTCACACTGCTGGGATTCCAGGCGTGAGGCACCGCACCACAGTTATTTTAAAAAGCCACTCAGCTTCTCGCATGCCCAGCATGTGTGGTTGAGTGCACGGCAGAAGCCACAAACTCTCCACAGGGACCAGTGAGCAAGGAGGGCCAGGGGCAGCCCTGCACGGAGGGCAGAGACTGGAAGAGGTGCCAGGTCCGGACCCTAGCAAGCAGAGTTTTCGGTTTTCCTGCGGGCTCTTCGGGCCAGCACTGTTTGCACATTGAGTCTCCAGAGCCTTCCCTGGCATTGCTGGGTTTGTCTGCGTGTGATGGCGAGAGAGGGAGACGGAATCCCCCAGCAATCTCTCCCAGGAGAGGCCCAGCAAGCCCTCAGCTGTTTGTGAGCCAGGGGCCTGTCCGACAAGCTATGGATTCCATGCAAAGCTGTGGGCACAGTTTCCCGCCCCCGCTGCACTCTGTCCCGTGGGTGAGCATTTCTGCTCCGGCCCCGTGGAGCTGGGCTCCAGACCCGCCCTGGCGGAGCTTCCAGTGGGAAGATCTGAGTCAAAGCCTGGCCCTGCCACCAGCCTGTCGTGTTTCACATGCCCTCAAGCCAGGTGCTGCTCACATAGTGGTCGGCTCCTAGCCCTCACAGCTACCAGAGGGGCCCCTCGAGATTGAGTTCTTGGTATCCTCTATCACCAGGGTCGATTTTTAGCTGTTTCTAAAACCACCTTTACCAAATAAGGGATAAAACGTTCAAAAGCTGCCCGACACGGTGACTCATGCCTGTAATTCCAGCACTTTGAGAGGCTGAGTCGGGAGGATCACTTGAGCCCAGGAGTTCAAAACCAGCCTGAGCAACATGGTAAAACCCCAACTCTACCAGACGTACGTAAATTAGCTGGGCGGAGTGGCATGTACCTGTAGTCCTAGCTACTCAGAGCTGGGAGGTTGGGGCTGCGGTGAGCTGAGATCGCCTCTGCACTCCAGCCTGAGCAACATAGTGAGACCCCGTCTCAGGAAAATGTTGACAAGCTTAGGCTGTAGGCTCTGAAGGTGATTCCTGAGTGGATAGGAGGGTCTGAGGCCCTCTTGGCCAGAGCCACACCTGACAGATGGGAGCACAGCCCTGAGGCTACCCAAGGCCACCCAGCTCCGCAGCCTCATGGTCTCCGTGTCTGTCCGTTCTCTGCCTCCCGCCTCACTCTTTCGTCCCTGGTGGTCTCTTCTTTCTGCCTAGTTCTTGGGGAAATCCCTTAGCCTTAGGTGGGAGCGTTCCCAGGACTTTGCGTCTTCCTGCGGCTCCCCCCGGTCTCTCCCTCCTCTCATGCCTCGCCTTTCCCTCTAGAAAATCAAAAGCATCAAGAAGAAGCTGAGCCTCCTGTGCATCGACTTCAACAAGAACCTGAACGAGGACACAACCTTCCTGCCCTTCACGGCGGAGGAGCTGGGTAGGGACCTGGCGTGGGGGATGGGCAGCTGTTGGTCCTGGGACTCACTGCGGGGCTGGCAGGCCCTCAGGCCGTGCTTCCTCCCGCAGGCTTCTGTGGTGAAGGGCGGAGGGAGGCCAAGGCAGCTGCATCTGACCGCCTGGACGAGGGCTTTCCTCACTTGCTACACTCCGGCCGAGGCGTGTCCGACCAAGATTCCACCCTAATGGAAAATGTCTCTGGCAGTGGCGGGCCCCCAGGCCAGACAGGGCAGCCAAGGGTGCCAGTGTCAGCGATGGCCCTGAGGCAGCAAGAACATTCTCTGGAGACCCCACTTCCTGCCTTTTTAAAATGTATTTAGAGATGCATTCTTGCTCTGTTGTCCAGGCTGGAGTGCAGTGGTATGATCTCGGCTCATTGCAACTTCCACCCCCTGGTCAAGTGATTCTCCTGCCTCAGTCTCCTGAGTAGCTGGGATTACAGACACGTGGCATCACACCAGCTAATTTTTGTATTTGTAGTAGAGACACAGTTTCGCCGTGTTGGCCAGGCTGGTCTTGAACTCCTGGGCTCAGGTGGTCCTCCCGCCTCGGCCTCCCAAAGTGCTGGGATGACAGGCGTGAGCCACAGTGCCCAGCTGGGCCAGAATATTCTAATGAATGCTATAGAATATAATGTCCAGTTCTAGACTCTAACTGTGGTTGCCTCTGAGGTGATGGGTAGGGACAAGGCCCTCATGGTCCGAGGGCTTCTTGGGTGGCTCGATGTCCAGTGACCTGGGCGCACGTTCCCTGAAGGAGCGCTCGCAGGTCGGGCACCACTGTGCTTGGCTCAGCCCCTCACGACCCTGCTGGGTCTCAGGCAGTGCGTCTACCCTCAGCTCCCCCCACCAGGGAGAGAAGACAGCCTCCAATCTGCAGTAACGTACATTTCCCAGCCCCAGGGACCCAGCCCCTGCAACTCAGTGGGTGCACTGCACCCACACCATCCCCACGGCCGTCCACATTGTCCCTGCTGTCACCCACACCCTCCCCACCGTCACAGTCTCCCACACCATCCCCACTGTCACTTACACCATCACCCGCACCCTCCCCACCGTCACCCACACCATCCCCACCGTCACCCACACCATCATCCACACTCTCCCCGCCGTCACCCACACCCTCCCCACCATCACCTACACCATCATCCACACCGTCCCCGCCGTCACCCACACCATCCCCACGGCCATCCACATTGTCCCTGCTGTCACCCACATCATCCCCACCGTCACCTACACCATCACCCACACCGTCCCCACCATCACCCACACCATCATCCTCACCGTCCCCTACACCATCACCCACACTCTCCCCGCCGTCACCCACACCCTCCCCACCGTCACCCACACCATCATCCACACCGTCCCCGCCGTCACCCACACCATCCCCACGGCCATCCACATTGTCCCTGCTGTCACCCACACCATCCCCACCGTCACCACAGTCTCCCACACCCTCCCCACCATCACCCACACCATCACCCACACTCTCCACACCGTCCCCTCAGCCACCCACACTGTCCCTGCGGGGCTGTTCCTCCCACCTGCTCGTGTTACCAAGCAGAAGGGCTCGATGCCCAGTGCGCTAGAAGCGAGTGTGGTGGCACCAAGTTTTTGAGAAAACAAAAGCTTTTCATTGCAAGTGGCTCCCAGGGAGATGGCGTCCAGCTCACATCTGCCTGCTGTGCCCGCTTTCAGGCAGTGCTTTGGTTAGAGAAGGTTTAGAGGCGGGTTCTGGGGTTAGCAGGTGATTGGTGGACGGAAAGGGGACGAGGTCGGGAAGGTCCTCGGGCACGCATGGTTGTCTGTCCATGCCAGCGCACAGGTCCGGGTGCACATCCTGGGGAAGTTGGTCTGAAGTGCAGCAGAAGCTCAGTCGGTGTCAGCAGGCTGCTTCTGCAGACCCCGCTGGGTAACGGTGTCAGCAGGCTCCTTCTGCAGATTGCTGGGACACGTGTTCCCCGATGGCAGCCAGCTGTGCTCTCTTGTCAGCGTATCAGCTGCCGCCATTCACATTCGCCGTCCTGCACACTCAAGAGCATGTGTTGGTTTTGGTGTCTAACTCTTTGGACCGCCGTTCCGTTTGTCCAGGCTGAGGGGCCTCCCATGCAGGTAGCTTGAGTCCCACGTGGCAGGTGATGGTGGCGCACGCCTGGGTAAGGGTGGTCCCCCCAGGCTCTTTGCTGCCCCAGGGCCTGTTTCCCTTTGTGTCAATCATTTGTCAGGAGACGCTTAGTAACCCTTTTCTTTTGCTTACAACAGAAGACCTAAAGCCAAGTAGTTTATAAGAAAAGGAATTAACTTGTCACAGCTCTGGAGGCTGAGAGGTCCCAGGTCAAGGGGCCGCATCTGATGAGGGCCTTCTTCCTGGTGGGGACTCTGGAGCCGTAAGGGGGCCAGGGTGTCACCTGGTGAGAGGAGGTGGCTAAGCGAGCCGCCCAGGTCTCCTCCTCTCCTCACAAAGCCCCAGTCCCACTGCTACATTAATCATCAATCCCTTCCTTAGTCCATGAATCCGTGAATGGGTTCATCCATTCCTGAAGGCGGAGCCCACATGACCTGGTTGCCTGTTAAAGGTCCCAGCACCCAATATCACCATCCACCAACACCCCCGTCCCTTAATACCACTGTCCCCAATACCCAAATCCCCCAATAACACCATCTTCAAATGCTGTTGTCCCCAATGCTGCTGGCCCCCAATCACCATCCCCCAACACCACCATCCCCCCAACGCCACCATCTCCCAACACCCCATCCCCCAGCGCCCCATCCCCCAGTGCCCCATTCCCCAGCACTGCCATTCCCCCAACGCTGCCATCCCCCCAACACCCCCATCCCCCAGCGCCGCCATCTCCCCAGCACTGCCACCCCGAATGCTGCCATCTCTGGGATTAAGTTCCTTGTGTGTTTTGGAGTGGATGCCCCCACCTAGACCCGAGACCCGTGAGTGTCGGTCACTCGCCCTTCTCACGCACTTGGTGCCGCATCCATAGGTGACTTTTGCTGCCCTCATTCCTCTGAGCGTTAGTCATCCTGCTGTGACTCTGAACCTTCCTCCTTGCCCGTTTCTTACTGATTTGTTTTTCTCCCTGCCGTGTGCATGAGGCTCCTGTCTTATTCCCAGATTATCATCCGTTACCATTTATCTCAGTGCTCAAATCTCCCCACACCAACCCTTGGGAGCCCCTCCAGACAGTCCCCGTGTCCTTGGAATACACCTGCTGTCCTCTGAGCCTGCTCTTCAGTTGGGCACATGGTACCTCAGGCTCGGCCTCTGAGTCGGCTGTTACTGTTGGACACATGGTGCCACAGGCTCACCCGGGCTCTCTCTGCCCCAGCGCTCAGATGAGCCATTTCTTGGAGGAGCGGTGGTGCCTTTGAGTGGAGGGTGATTCAGGAAGCAGAATCTGGGCCCCAGGTGTGTTCATCACTGCAGGGGAGCAGCGTTCCAGGACGTCGTCAACAGAGTCAGGGAGCAGACGCGCATCTCTGCATCACCCATGGGCACACATATTCTTCTCTTCTGTGTCTGTATATAAAATCCACAAGTGCCACAGGGCATGGTAGGGCATACCTGTGGTCCCAGCTACTCGGGAGGCTGAGGCAGGAGGCTTGCATGAGCCTGGGAGTTCAAGGCCACAGTGAACTATGATCGCACTACTGCATTCCAGCCTGGGCAACAGAGCAAGACCCTGTTTCTAAAACAATTAAAACTTTCATGAGTGCACTTTACAGCTTTACTTCCAGTCCAGCACTGCTGAGGCACTCTGGCCGTCTCCCTTGCTGTCTTTAACTCCCGTCTCTGACCATCAGCTGTCACCCCTGGGTGGCACACTGTTGAGATGGAGCGATGCCGTTTGAAGGCCCCTGCTCCTTGGAAGGGAAGATGCGCAGGTCTCAGGAGGCTGCTCTTTCCCTTCATCTCCTCCCGCCCCGCCCCCGCCACAGAGCCCAGCTGGGACATTGGAAGCTGAGCTCAGCCTGCTGAGTCCCTGGGCAGACATTGCCAGGCTGGTGCTGGTGCCGGCGTGCAAATGGGGAGGTGGGGCTCTGCCACATGGGACTCTTGGCTCCCTTATCAGCACCCACCCTCACAGGCTGGTCTCCCAGAATGTCCCCTATCAGCCACCAGCCCCTCATCCTGATCATTCTTTCTCATCCTTACCACCCTGGAGGGCAGGGTGAGCCAGTCTTTGTGTCAAAGCTTCGAACCTGAGGCATGGTGGCCTTGGTGTCTCCTGAGCCGTGAAGCGGGAGCCCTGGAGGGTTTCAGTGTGGGGTGCTGCTGCCCCCATCTCCCCTGGGGCTGTCGCCGGGAGCCAGGTGGGAGGCTGTGGCTGCCAGGCAGCAAGGTGCTGTGTCCAGCCAGGGGTTTGCGGGTGGAGACAGGCCGGCAGGGCTGCAGTGAGCAGCTCTGGGAGCAGGGATTGGTTCTGTCTGAGGGACGAACCTGGAAGTGGATGCACACTGGGGCTGCGTGCTGACAGCCACTCTTCCTGCCACCCTCCTCCCTGTACACGTGGCGGTGGCGGCAGCACCCTGGAAGCTCACGCTGTCCAGGGGTTGAGCTGGATTTAGCTTTAAACCCTTTGGGGTAGGAGATCTGCTCTGGGGGTGCGAGGGGTTTCCTGGTGGGGTTAGAGGGAGGACCTGGCGGCAGGTGGTGGCCAGGCTGTGGCTGCTCCCTGAGGGCCCCCTTGTAGTTTTTCAGGCAGAAGGGAAGCCCACCCCTCTGCTTTGACAGGACTGTTCTGTCCCCATAGGAGGGCTCCCCGAGGACTTTCTCAACTCCCTGGAGAAGACGGAGGACGGCAAGTTGAAGGTCACCCTCAAGTACCCCCATTACTTCCCCCTCCTGAAGAAATGCCACGTGCCAGAGACCAGGAGGAAAGTGGAGGAGGCCTTCAACTGCCGGTGTAAGGAGGTGAGCAGGTGCGGCCGGGGCCCCAGGGACTGTGGGGCTGAAGCTTGTGGTGCTCGTCGGCTGCACACATGTGAGGCACCTCCCAGTCTCCCTGGCCAGGCTCGTTGGCCAGCAGAGGCCTCCCTGTGGGGCTCCGCTGCCCCCTGGGGTTGCCTGTGCTGGGCTCCACCTAGACCCTGGGGCCACAGCTCAGGGCCCAGTTTGTCCTTCCCGAGCTGACGCTCCTGCTGCTGCTCTGAGCATCTGGCCACACACAGGTGTCTTCTCTCCCTTATCTGGAACTGCCCAGGTCATTCCTTTGGTCTGACATGGCGGTGCCCAGGCCTGAGCCTGGGTCCACAGGTGGGTCGTGACCGGGCCTTCTCGCTATGACCTGGCGCCAGATGGCCATTCCCACACAGACTCGTGTAACTGTCCTCGGTGCCATGGTGTGGTCAGGTGGCCTCTGCATTTCTCACGTCTGGCATCTGGAACAGGCAGGGGCACTAGGAGTGGGCCTCAGTGGTCTCCTGACCACACCATGTTGGTGTTCACGTGGCCGGTGAAAGGGCCTGGGGGACAGGCAGGTCCTGATCACTGCCAATCCCTGCAGGGGAACGGGGTGGGGCACCAATCACTGAGAGGAAGACAGGCGGGCACCGGTCACCGCAGGGGGCAGTGGGCAGTGGGCAGTGGACGGGCGGGCACAGATCACTGTAGTGTGATGGGCAGGCGCCAGTCACTGCAGGGGGCAGTGGGCAGTGGATGAGTGGGCACAGATCACTGTAGCGTGATGGGTGGGCACTGGTCACTGCAGAGGAGGGCTCCTTGCTGGTCAGGGGCCAGGAGCATGATTGGTTCAAACGGGGGGCCTGCCCTCTACATGTTGGCAGTGAGTTCTCGTTGCTGTACGCCTGAGTAGGCAGGCCCATGGACTGGGCGGACCTCAACTTCCCTAGCGCACCTTGGAAGGTCAACTGGGCAGGTGTCCGAGCCCTACGAGTCCTCGTTTCTAAATACTGTCCTGGCCCCCAGGGCTGGGTGCTATTGGCAGAGTGAGGGCCGGGCCAAGAGAGAGCACATGGGCGGGCTGAGTTCCAGGTCCCAGAGCATGTGCCGCCTCAGAGACTTTGCTGCTGGTGGTCGGCCTCGCCCCCACTTGACTGGCTTCTCTGCACGCACCTGCCTGGTCACAGCTGGGTTCCCTGTGGAGCCCGCATGCTGATGGGCACATCTGTCGTGTTTCTCCCCCCACCCCCTTGGTCAGCAGTGCCAGCACCTGGAGGTGAGGCTGTGTGCGTGTCGCGTGCCGCTGGAGATGGGCAGAGCCCTGAGACTGGGAGCCAGGGCCTGGACGTGGGGGTGTCCCCATGTGCAGCAGTGATGCCCTCAGAGCCTCCTCAGACAGCCTCCCCCAACATACCACATTCTGTGCACACAGCCCCCGTGCCCACACCACGTTCTGTGTGAGACCTTAGAGTCATTTACATTAAGGCTTATAACGACACTCGTGGTGTGACCAGAAGGGCTGTGTAGTGACACAGCCAGAGAGGGACAGGGGCCAGAGGCCAGACAGAGCTGGGATGAACCCCTGGCCCTGGAGGTGGAGGAGTGGCACCCTGGCTGACAGCACGGTAATGTCGGTTGCAGGAGAACTGCGCCATCCTCAAGGAGCTGGTGACGCTGCGGGCCCAGAAGTCCCGCCTTCTGGGGTTCTGCACGCACGCCGACTATGTCCTGGAGATGAATATGGCCAAGACCAGCCAGACTGTGTCCACCTTCCTAGGTAGCGCTTCTTCCTCCTCCACCAGGGTCCCTGTGGCGAAGGTTCTCAGGGTCACCCCTGGGGGCAGTTGGTGCTATCCCTAGGACCCTGTTCTTTCCCTCCATGGAGAGGGACCCCTTGCCCTGGCTCCCTCACTCCCCTGGAGGGACCCTCAGAACAGGGAAGCGCCCAGGCCCTGGCGTCAGTCCCATGCCCGCACCGGTCCCTCCGCACCCTTGTCCTGAGCGTGAGGATAATGGGCCCTGCGAGGTGTTGCTGGAAGAGACCCTCCTTCCAGACGGACGTGGAGCCTGGTGAAGCCGTGGCTGTGGGTGGGAGAACCTAGAGCCATGGAGGAGCCTGCAGGGCAAGACACCCACTTTCTGCCCTCCCTGCAGATGAGCTGGCGCAGAAGCTGAAGCCCCTGGGGGAGCAGGAGCGCGAGGTGATTCTGGAGCTGAAGCGTGCTGAGTGCGAGCGCCGGGGCCTGACCTTCGACGGGTGCATCCATGCCTGGGACATGCGCTACTACATGAACCAGGTGGAGGAGACGCGCTACCGCGTGGACCAGAACCTGCTCAAGGAGTACTTCCCCGTGCAGGTGGTCACGAAGGGGCTGCTGGGCATCTACCAGGAGCTGCTGGGACTGGCCTTCCACCAGGAGGAGGGCGCCGGCGCCTGGCATGAGGACGTGCGGCTCTACACCGCCAGGGACGCAGGCTCGGGGGAAGTGGTCGGCAAGTTCTACCTGGACCTGTACCCGCGGTGGGTGACGGCAGGGGGGCGGGGGGCGCGCCCAGGCCCTGGGTCTCCTCAGAGCCCGCACTCCCGTCTGAGATGGGAAGGAAGTCGTGGCCGGCTCTGCAGGGCCTCAGGGATGAACCTGAGGTGTAGCGCCCATGGGCACACCACAGGGGCCGAAATCAGCTATCCTGTTTCCACCCTCACTTGGCCACCCAGACAGGGTGCAGCTCTGCCCAGGCCAGAGTCCTTTAGGGGAGGGATGGCAGCTGGGCCATGCCATGGTTTTCATGCTGCCCGGTGCCGAGTCACTTCTGCTGAGAGGGAGGTTTAGAACCTCAGAGGCGCACAGCGGTCTGGGTTATGAGTCAAGTGGGTTGAGGGATGTGGAGTCGGGGACTCAAGTGCCTACGGGGCTTGATGCTGCCTCCACCCCCCAGGGAAGGGAAGTATGGGCATGCAGCCTGCTTTGGCCTGCAGCCTGGCTGCCTACGGCAGGACGGGAGCCGCCAGATCGCCATCGCGGCCATGGTGGCCAACTTCACCAAGCCCACGCCCGACACGCCCTCGCTGCTGCAGCACGACGAGGTGGAGACCTACTTCCATGAGTTTGGGCACGTGATGCACCAGCTCTGCTCCCAGGTGGGTGTGGGGCCCTGGCAGGGGCAGGGGCTGGGGCTGCCTGTGGTCAGTGGGGCCCGAGCTCGGGGCTTCAGCTTCCGGCTGTCTCTGCGCCCACCTGGTAGCTCCTTCATCTGATGCCACCCGACGATGGCGACTCTTTCTCATGCCTGTGTCCTGGGGCTGCCCCAGCAAAACACCACAGACCAGGGCTTAGACAAAGAGTATGTATGTCCTCCTGGTCCTGGAGGCTGGAGTCTGAGGTCACGTCGTCAGCAGGGCTGGCTTCCTCCAGCCTGTCCTTGGCCTGCAGACACCGCCTCCTCCGTGTCCTCGTGTCCTTGTGCGCTCGTCCTTCTGTGTGGGTCCTCAGCTCCTCCTGCAGGGCCCCCAGGCATGCTACCTTAGTGACCTCCTTAGACATCCAATTTCCAAGTACAGTCACATCTGGCCGGGCGCAGTGGCTCACACCTGTCATCCCAGCACTTTGAGAGGCAGAGGTGGGCAGATCACCTGAGGTCAGGAGTTCAAGACCAGCCTGGCCAACATGGTGCCATCTTGGGGCAAGCATCTTTCCTGGCACACAGTCAGCTGTCATTCCTCGGAAAAACTCTGTCTTGTGAAGGTGCTGAGAAGCACACATGTAGCTGTCCCTCCCAGGGGACCCAGGGCTGGGCTCCCATGAGCCTCTGGTCACGTGTTTGCCCACTGATCAATCCAGAGCCTTACTGTGTGTGTTTTGGGTTCAAGACACCTTATTGCTGTGCGGTGCTGGCGGGTTCACGTCGAACACATGGCCAGCGGTTCTGTCACCCGTGCCTGAACGTAGCTCGCACTCACAGGGTGTCCTCATGTGGCTCACGGTGGCCTCCTGGCACTGAGGGGCACGAGACAGTGCTCTGCACAATGCTTGGGGCCTAAACAGCAAAATCACTGAGAGCACAAAAATGCAAAAACCGTGCCCCCCTACACTGAGAAAAGCACCCTTGCTCACAGTAGGAGCGGAAGCGGAAGCCAGAAGACAGAGCAGCCCCGTCTGAGGAGCGCTGTAGTGCTGGCCTCTGGGGTTACCGAGGATCGTGGTAGGCGAGTTAGAAAACACGGAGTCTGGAATGAGGATTGACCGTGTGTCTGCCTTTCCTGGCTTCCCTCCCATGGTGTTTGCACGGGGCTCAGAGCCAACACACGTAGGAGCACGCCCACGGGCCTGAAGCCTGCCTTGCCTGCCCTGTCCCTGACCCTGGGGCCTGGCACGGCGAGTCCCTCTGTGCAGTCAGTCATCGGGATGAGGAGCGTGGCTGTGCAGTCCTTGGAAAAGCCTTGGTGTCACAGAGAGGACCTTAAGGATCACCCAGGGGTTCCCTGGCCGTCAGCTGCCAGCCACGGTTCCTGCGGGACTGGGTGAAGGGTTTTGCTTTTCGGGAAGGTTCCACACATGCAAGCAGGGAGACGCAGCACACCTCACAGTGTCCTCACAGACCTGGCCATCCCCAGCTCCCAGCTGCACCAGCTCCTCTGCCCCTCGGGTACAGAGCTTTCAGGGAACAGTGGCTCTGTGGATGGGGAGAAGCGTGGGTGGCCTCCAGGGACAGGCGTGTGGCTGGCATCTTCAGGTGTGTCTTGCTGGGACAGACAGTAGCCCAGGGGCCTGTGGGTCCTGGTCATTTTCCACATTTTGGGTGGGAGGGCCGGGCCCAGTGCGTCACCTGTGCACCTGGCACGTTTGCACTGTGGCAGCTGACACAGGCCAGGCTGGTGGGAACAGGCGTTCTGAGTCTCCGCCCCACCCCCACAGGCGGAGTTCGCCATGTTCAGCGGTACCCATGTGGAGCGGGACTTTGTGGAGGCGCCGTCGCAGATGCTGGAGAACTGGGTGTGGGAGAAGGAGCCGCTGCTGCGGATGTCCCGGCACTACCGCACAGGCAGCGCGGTGCCCCAGGAGCTCCTGGAGAAGCTCATCGAGTCCCGGCAGGCCAACACAGGTGCGTGCACCCACACCCACCCTGTCTCGGGGAGGGCGCTTGGCCCAGGGGTGGCGGCACCCAGCCAGGGCTTGGCATGTTCCCCAGGGGGGTCAGAGCTCTGGACAGAGTGGGCTGGGGCAGGTACAGAGGCCAGCTCCCTCCTCCCCTCCTGCCCAGGCCTCTTCAACCTGCGTCAGATCGTCCTCGCCAAGGTAGACCAGGCCCTGCACACACAGACGGACGCAGACCCTGCTGAGGAGTATGCACGGCTCTGCCAGGAGATCCTCGGGGTCCCGGCCACGCCAGGTAGCCACCCTGGAACTGGGCGCACCGTGGAATTTGGGGCCCCAGCTGCTTCCCCGGGAGGGTGAAGGGAGTTGGTCCCCATGCTTCACTTCACAAGTGCAGGAGTTTCTGCTGGGGAGCCACGGAGCGTGTCCCAGGCTCCTCGGGGACAGCGCCAGCCGAGACGAGCAGCAGGCCCAGGGTCAGGGTGGGTGTGCAGCCCAGCCCCGAGGAGGAGTGCATTTTCTGGACCCTTTGCTTTTGATGAAGCTGGTGTTTCTTTGATTCAAATTCGTGATACACGCGTTATGAAAAGCCTGGGAAAGGACAGGAAGGACTAGGAATTTCAGCTCCCGATGAGAGGAAGTGGGTCCTGTGTTGATTTGCACCTGTTCTTCCTGCATGCACGTGTGTTCATATGCACTAGGGAGGATCCATGACGCGTGAACACACGTGATACATTAACACAGCATGATTTTAACATGTGTTGTTTTGTGGGTTTACTGTCCATAGACTTTGAAACAGTCTTTCTGAAAGCATTTGAAGCAGTGTGTCTTATGCTGTTGCACAGACATGCCTTGGTTTATTGATGCAGTCTCGTAAGGAGGACATTTGTACCATGGCTCAGCCTGGGATTTTGGTGGGGGCTGCAGTGTGAACCCTGCCATGTGTCTGTCCCAGGAACCAACATGCCCGCCACCTTCGGCCACCTGGCGGGCGGCTACGACGCCCAGTACTACGGGTACCTGTGGAGCGAGGTGTACTCCATGGACATGTTCCACACGCGCTTCAAGCAGGAGGGCGTCCTGAACAGCAAGGTACGTGGGGACCGGGGTCTGGGAAGGGCGTCCTGAACAGCAGGGTACGTGGGGACCGGGGTCCGGGAAGGGCATCCTGAACAGCAAGGTACGTGGGGACCGGGGTCTGGGAAGGGCGTCCTGAACAGCAGGGTGGGGCCGAGTTGGCCTTTTCCCGGGTGTGCCAGGTGAACCAGCCTGGCCGAGGCACCTACTAGTCTTGGTGCGGTGCTGCTCCCCAGGCCCTGCAGGAAGCTCCACGCTGTACCTGCAGGCCTGGGGCTGTGAGTGCTGGGAGCTCCGCATCTTCCCAGAGGAGTCCTTCGGGACTACAGGCGGGTGAGGCAGAGACAAGACAGCGAGGTGGCCAGCGCCAGCCACCAAGGAGACCCCGATGAGGTGTCTCTGGCTTGGGAGCCATGTGCTGAGACAGAGCCCTCTTTGGGGGAGGCCTGGCTTGGCCTTTGCCCCGCTCCCTCACTGTGCAGGGGGCTGTTGAGCCCGTGCCTCCCGCTGACGTGCTGCGACGCAGACTCAGGGCAGCCACCAGAGTCCCTCTCTAGGAGCAGGTGGCTGCCAGCTCTGAGGCCAGCCCTGCCCTGTCCCACCGCAGGCTCAGCCTGGGTTTCAGTGGGGCTGATGAGGGGAGCCACCTTGGGAGTTGGGGCTCTGCTGGCCCCTCAGTACACACCCTGCTTTGAGATTCTGATGAGAGGCGGCTGCGCTCCCCACCCGTGCTGATGCAGGCAGCCCCCAGATCTCTCTGGGAGCCTGGAAGGGGTTGCTACAAGCCCCCCTGGGTGGAGGTGTGCAGACTCTTGGGGTCCTCTGCCCTTCCTCCCTGGGTCCCCACCCAGCTGCAGTGCTCTGTGTCTCCTCGGCAGGTCGGCATGGATTACAGAAGCTGCATCCTGAGGCCCGGTGGCTCCGAGGACGCCAGCGCCATGCTGAAGCACTTCCTGGGCCGTGACCCGAAGCAGGATGCCTTCCTCCTGAGCAAGGGGCTGCAGGTGGGGGGCTGTGAGCCACAGGCCTGCTGAGCCCGTGTTGCGACTGCCCCGTCTAGCCCGCGCTCCCGCCGACCTGGTGCCTTAGCCCCAGCCCAAGATGGGGCAGGCTCTGGCACGGCACCTGGGGCTGGCAGAGCAGCTGAGCGGCTGTCTCCTGCCCCTTGTCATTGTCTGTCCCCGCCCAGTGGCCCACCCAGCTAGAGATGGGGTCCTCGAGGTGTCTGGAGGCCTCTCGTGGCTGCCAGGGCCTCGTCTTTGTTGCACTAACACGTCCCCTTCCTGGGAAACGTTCCTGGTCAGGAGATGGCTGTTCTTTGAAATGAGATCATTAAAAAGAAAAAAAGGAGAGGCTCCCCAGCCTGGTCGTTGGCTCCTGCCCTTTCTGTCCTAGGATGGCGGGACATGAGGTCAGGGTCCAGCCCTCGCGTTGTTGCCGCACCAGGCCCTGGATGGGGGCACAGGTCTATGTTGAAGGGAGTGAAGGCCCCGGGGCTGGGGAACCAGTTCTGCTGGCCAGGCCGGCCTGCGGCGGTCTCAGAGACTTCCGCTCCCTGCGTGCTTCTCACCTACTGGCATTCTGGAACATGCCTTCCCCTCCCTGCTCGGCTCTGATCATCAAGGACCAGGCCCGGCTGCTAAGTCCACAAAGCCAGGCAGCCCCCTGTGCGCACAGGCAGCCCAGGCAGGGTTGGGGGTCGGCAGCCGCCCGCCCTCTCACTCCCAGGGGAGGCCCGGCTCGCTCGGGCTTCCCGGGCAGAGTCTCTGGGGGATCCCACTAGACATGAGCAAACCAGGTGAGCCAGGGCAGCTGCTGGTGGCTCGGCTGTGGCCCTCATCCTCATGGCCTTGGGGACTGCCTGTGCTTGCCCTCCCTGGTGGCCCTGCTCCCCTGGCTCTGGGCAACATGACAACATCTTAATCAGGGTCAGGGGCACTTCTTGGACCCTCTGACGGTGCTCAGAGGTGCCTCGGAGAGCTGGCGGCTGTGTCCCCAGCACCTGAGCAGGACAGGCGGATGCTCCTTGCTTCAACTCAAGCACTCTGATGTTTGCTCCCATCACTGAGCTTCTCGGAGCCCCCCTCGTGCCCTGGGGCATCCCTCCCCGCTCTTGGTCCTCCATCAAGGAGGCTGGCCAACGCAACCTGTGACCCTGCTTTCCGAGGCCCGATGGGTGGCCAGACGTCGCCTCGTCCTCACCTCAATTTGGGTGGGACTCCGGGTGCTGTGCTATCTGCTCCAGCCCCTCCTGTCCCATTCCCACCCAGCCCAGGCCGATGTGGCTCTGGCCACTGCCATGGGGCCTGCTCTGCACCTTATGCATGCTGGGCTCCACTCCGTGCACCTGCGTCTGTGTCTTTCCAGCTCTAGGGGCTGAGGGGTGAGTCTTGTCTTTGCAGAGCTGGACGGCACAACCCATGGCCAGGAGGGTTATGCCAGAAAGGCGGGAAGTGCTAAGTGGGCACACGACAGTGGCCTAGTTTCGAATACTCAGCCCAGAGCTGCAGCCATAGCTTGCACCTGAAGCCCCAACTACTCAGGAGGCTGAGGCCAAAGGACTGCTTGATCCCAGGAGGTCGAGGCCAGCCTGGGCAACATAGCAAGACCTCATCTCTACAAAAAAGTTAGCTGGGTGTGGGGCGAGTGCCTGTGGTCTCAGCTTTTTGGGTGGCTGAGGTGGGAGGATTGCTTGAGCCCAGCAGGGTCGAGGCTGCAGTGAGCCATGATCCTACCACTGCACTGCAGCGCGGGCAGAGGTAGAGGCGGGAGTCTGGGGCCGCCCTCATCTCCCCTGCACCAAGCCTGCAGATGCTTCCACCTTGTCCGCATCTAAGACCCAGGTGTGCTGCGGCACCCCAGCTGGGCCCTGGGCTGGCACTGCCTGGTGGTCACACACATAGCCTGGCCCGTCACAGCAGAGCTGGGGTCACAGTCTTGGGCTGCTGGGCCTTGAGCAGATGGCCTGACCATCCACACACCGCTCCCCTGGAAGGCACTGTTTAGATGTCAGTTGCCAGATGCCCCAGCAGCCCCCTCGGTGCTTGGCAGGCTGGGCCGCCTCCCCCAGCATGTCCCCTGCTCCTCTGTGGACACCCAGGAACTTGGAGGTAGCAGCAGAGTCTCGGTCCAAGGCCCCATGCCCCAGAGAGACGGTCGTCCTCAGAGCCTTCCCAAACGTCCACACGGGACACCCAGCTTTCCCCAAACACTCCAGGACAGAGCTGAGGCCCAGCCCCACACCAGGAACAGGGAGGGGGACACAGACCCACTCTGTCTCCCGGCTCCTCCACCCCACACTCCTGCCACAGGGCTCCAGCAGCAGCTATGAGGGCAGCCTGGCATCAGCATCCCCTGCCCATCTAGTTTGTCATTCTCCTTGGCCACTTGCTGCTCCCCTGTGGAGAATAAAAGGAAAAACATAAAATCATATATATGTATATAATATATATGAGCCTGTATGTTTCGGGATCTTTGCAACATTTCTCCATAAACTCATTATTTGTGATTTGTGTTTTTGACAAAACCTGAACGCAGAATGGATCTTCTCCCCTGTCACCAGTCCAGCCACCATGGGCGTCCCCAGATGTCCCTGGCTTCTCGTCCCCACAGTGCTGTCCCTGCCGGTGCTGCTGCCAACACGCACCCCAGGCTTTGTGCCCGTGGCCCAAGTTGAGGTCGTTCACTAAGTATTTCTCAAACCGAGAAGCTGCTGGGATCTTTCTGGTGAGCGGCCCTGAGCTCCGGGCAATACCACTGGGGCTGCTACAGGGATGCCCGGCACCGCGGGGTGGGCAGGCACTGTGTTCTCGTCCTCCCCGCAGGCAGGACTGGTGTTATAACTGTCCCTGTGTTCCAGATGGGGTGTCTTGGGAGCAGAGCCAGTGTCCTCTCCCTCCTCTCCCCAGTCAGCAACACCAGTGGAAGGCCACAGCCTTGCAAGGGGCATCCTGCGTGGGGCCTTATCCTCCAGGGCTGTCTGTAGGGAACGGAATGTTTTGTGAAACTCAGTTCGATTCTGAGATTGATGGGCAGCTTGCGGGTGGCTTGAGCCCTGGGCCGGGAGGCAGGAGGTCTGGGTTCAAGTCTCAAGGTAAATGGGGCCAGGGGTGAGTTCCAGCATGGGCTGGGGGCCGGGGACTGCCCATGTGGCTCCCTGGGGGACCGAGCTCCCGTGGCCATGCACAGAGCTTTCCGGTCTTTCCAGGCTGCATCAGGCCACTGGGATGCTCTCCTCTTCAAACCCTACACGGCCGTTGGATATTCCCCCTCGCCCCATCCTCAGCTCAGGAGGCCGGGGAGACGGAGCTCTGTCCTGGAGGCCATCCTATGCCCCCGGCCACCTCTCGTCATTAGTTTACGGACGGGCTAGTGATCTATTTTGGAGCACCTGCCTCAGTAATCCTCCATTCTGACTTGGTTAGAACTATTAGAGAAAGAATTTTATTTTTCCCTGAACTTGAAATTGGGAGGAGGAAATGCTGTGGGCACGTGGAGCTGCCTGGAGTCGGGCGTGCCAATCCGGAGGACTCTGTGGCTGTGATGGTGGCTACCCACTACGTCAACCAGGCACCTCGATCCCCGTTTACATTGGGGTCCAGTCGTGCCCTGAACTTGGCAGTTATGTCAGTCCAAACGTTCCCAGTTATTAGTTAGTTATTGCCTAGGCGTGGTGGCTCACGCCTGTAATCCTAGCACTTCGGGAGGCCGAGGCAGGTGGATCACTTGAGGCCAGGAGTTCAAGACCAGTCTGGCCAACATGACAAAACCCTGTTTCTACTAAAAATAGAAAAATTAGTCAGATGTGGTGGCCCGTGCCTTAGTCAGTGTGGGAACTGATTAATGCAGTTACTGAGACTATATTATGAACCTTTATGGTATATTAATTATAATAGTTTTACTATTTTAATTTCTCATGAATAACAGTAGAATATTAAATATTTAAACAGTAATTTCATTTGACTGGACGCAGTGGTTCATGCCTGTAATCCCAGCACTTTGGGAGGCTGAGGCGGGCAGATCACTTGAGGTCAGGAGCTTGAGACCAGTCTGGCCAACATGGTGAAATCCCATCTCTACTAAAAATTCAAAAATTAGATGGGCCTGGTGGCAGGTGCCTGCAGACCCAGCTACCTGAGAAGCTGAGACAGGAGAATTGCTTGAACCTGGGAGGTGAAGGTTGTGGTGAGCCAAGATCACGCCACTGCAGTCTAGCCTGGGTGACAGAGTAAGACTTGTCTCCAAAAAAAACCCGAAATACAAAAATTAGGCATGGTGGCCCGTGCCTTACTGTGAGAACTGACTAATGCAATTACTGTGACTATGTTATGAACCTTTATAGTATATTAATTATGGTAGCTTAACTATTATAATTTCTCATGAAAAATATCAATCAGAATAATAAACTACTTGAACAATTTATTTAAACAGTTATTTAAGCAATCATGGCCGGGTGTGGTGGCTCATGCCTGTAATTCCAGCACTTCAGGAAGCCGAGGCAGGCGGATCACTTGAGGTCAGGAGTTGGAGACCAGCCTGGCCAACATGGTAAAATCACGTCTCTACCAAAAATATAAATAATTATCCGGGTGTGGTGGCGCATACCTGTAATCTCAGCTACTCAAGAGACTGAGGCAGGAGGATAACTTGACCCTGGGAGACAGAGGTTTCAGTGAGCTGAGATGACACCGTTGCACTCCCCCCTAGACGACAAAAGCGAAACTCAGTCTTTTTTTCCTTTTCTTAACAATCATAGATTAACCTTTAATAGTCTTCATTTCTTTTTTTTCTTTTTCTTCAGTCTTTCTAAGGTTAAATTCAGGTAAGATTAACCTTTAATAGTCTTAATCAACAATTAAGCGGCCGGGCGCGGTGGCTCAAGCCTGTAATCCCAGCACTTTGGGAGGCCGAGGCGGGTGGATCACGAGGTCAAGAGATCGAGACCATCCTGGTCAACATGGTGAAACCCCGTCTCTACTAAAACTACAAAAAAAAAATTAGCTGGGCATGGTGGCGCGTGCCTGTAATCCCAGCTACTCAGGAGGCTGAGGCAGGAGAATTGCCTGAACCCAGGAGGTGGAGGTTGCGGTGAGCCGAGATCGCGCCATTGCACTCCAGCCTGGGTAACATGAGTGAAACTCCGTCACAAAAAAAAAAAAAAAAACAATCATTTTAATAATATGTAATGCATTGTATGTTCATATAATTTGCTTAATAAATAATAATAGTTATGAATATTCAATGGCAAGCCGCCGGGAAACGACGGAGCTGGGATTTGAGGATCGGCTCCGCGAACCCCAGAATGCACAGGATCCGACAGCCTCAGGGGCAACGCGGTCCCGCGGAGATACCGCCCGCCCGGAGGTGGCGCTGTGACCCAGCTGGAAGCGCCGGGAGCCCAGCGCTGCGCCGCGGAGCCTGCTGGGACTCGTAGTTCGCGGGCTCGGGATGCGCAGGCGCAGTGCCGAGTCCACCCCCGCGCGTCCGGGGTTGGCGGCTGCGGCTGCGCCTGCGTGGGGCGGCCGAGGGGCCGAGCGGAGGAGGCCTCCCCGGGACACGCAGGGGAGCCCGGCCGGCCTGCACGGGGCGCTCCCGCCTCAGGGGCCCTGCGTGGCACCCTAGCGCGCGCCCCAATGGTCACCTGCGCCCACCTGGGCCGGCGCGCGCGCCTCCCGGCAGCTCAGCCGTAAGTGCCGCCGCCTCCCGCGCCGCGACCTCGGCTCCGGGCCCGCCGGGGCTCTCGTGCTGCTGGTTCTTGCGTGGCCGGGTGCCCGGGGCGTGACCCTGTCGCGTTAGGGGCCCCACGGGAGGGTCGGTCGCCGGCAGCTCGCCCGGGGCCCCAGCGCCCAGGATGGCACGGTCTGCCCTTGCCCTGTGAAAAGGCCCCTGGATGAGAGACGCCTTAGCTCTGAGGCCCGGCCTGCAAGGACAGGGAGAAAACGCCTTGACTCTACCCCTAAGGACAGGGCGGCTGCCACGCTCGCACTCCGTGAGGCTACATCACAGGGTCTCCAGGAGGGGCGAACCCGCCCTCCAGGGGACACGGCCATGTCTGGGGACGTCTTTGGTTGTCATAACTGGAGGGCGTTCCTGGCACAGAGTGTGTGGAGCCCAGGGATGCAGCTCAGCGCCCTGCCCCTGCCCAGAGAATGATGCCAGTGCCCGCAGTGCCCAGGGGGAGAGACCGCACTTACACTTAGCACTGCAGTCCTGGTGTTAAGATAGCAAGCCTCCGCCGGGCGCGGTGGCTCACGCCTGTAATCCCAGCACTTTGGGAGGCCGAGGCGGGTGGATCACAAGGTCAAGAGATCGAGACCATCCTGGTCAACATGGTGAAACCCCGTCTCTACTAAAAA
>NW_016107690.1:1487501-1513573 GCF_001604975.1 Cebus imitator | reverse complement strand
CGCCTATACTTCCTCCCTCTCTCTGCGTCCTTCGCCGTCACAGGGCCTGAGACTGCTGCCAAGAGACAGAAACAAGAAGGAGGCTGAGGCAGGAGAATTGCCTGAACCCAGGAGGCGGAGGCTGCGGTGAGCCGAGATCGCGCCATTGCACTCCAGCCTGGGTAACAAGAGTGAAACTCTGTCTCAAAAAAAAAAAAAAAAGATAGCAAGCCTCCATTCTGTTGATGGCTGCGCACCCCTGTTGAGGAATGAGGAGGCAGCTGACCTTTCTGCTGGTCTTGCAACCCCAAGCTCCCTGATCTGTTCCGTACCCATCTCTCTTCCATCCTCAAGTGGCTCACAGGACCCTCCACTAGAGAGATGGTCTGCAGGAGCTATGGGGCCGGAGGTCCTGCACCCATTGCCATGAGCTAATATGAAGTCCCAAGAGTGGGCCAAATGCGGTGGCTCACGCCTGTAATCCCAGCGTTTTGGGAGGCCAAGGCCGTTAGAGTACTTCAGCCCAGGAGTTGCACGTGACAAACATGGTGAAACCCTGTCTCTACTAAAGATACAAAAATTAGCTGGGTGCAGCATGCCTGCAATCCCAGCTACTTAGGAGGCTGAGGCAGGAGAATCGTTTAACTCTGGAGGCGGAGGTTGCAGTGAGCAGAAAGGACCGTGCCGCTGCACTCCAGCTTGGGTGACAAAGTGAGACTCCATCTCAGAAAAATAAAAACATCAAGTCCCAAGTGCAAAGGAAGCCTCTCCCCATGTCAGGGCAGAGGGAAGGGCGGGCAGCAGGTTGTAAATCCCGGCAGCACCTACCAAGAGTCCCTCATGCGAAGCCCCTCAGAGCAACGAGACGGTGTCTGTTTGCCTTTGGTTCTTGTATGAACCTCCTGGAGCTGCTGTGACAATGCACCACAGACCAGGACAGGGGGAGGGGCCTTGAAATTTATTCTGTCACAAGTCTGGAGGCCAGAAACCAGAAATGAAGACATGGCTGGGCCATGCTGTTTGTAAAGGCTCTGTGGGAAGATCTCTCTGCCTGCATCATCACATGGACATTTTGTTTTTTCTTTTTTAAGACAGAGTTTCTCTCTTGTTGCCCAGGCTGGAGTATAATGGTGCTATCCCGGCTCACTGCAACCTCCGCCTCCTAGGTTCAAGTGATTCTCCTGTCTCAGCCTCCCGAGTAGCTGGGATTACACGCATGCACCACCCCGCCTGGCTAATTTTGTTTTGTTTTGGTAGAGATGGGGTTGCTTAAGACCTGAAAAGTACGCACACAAAAAAAGAAAGAAAAGAAAAAAGAGATGGGTTTGCCTTTGGTTCTTGTATAAACCTCCTGGAGCTGCTGTGGCAATGCACCACAGACCGGGATAGGGGAAGGGGCCTTGTTGGTCAGGCTGGTGTCAAAATCCTGACCTCGGGTGATCCACCCACCTCAGCCTCCCAAAGTGCTGGGATTACAGGTGTGAGCCACTGTGCTGAGCCAAACTTTTTTTTTTATTTGAGATGGAGTCTTGCTCTGTTGCCCAGCCTGGAGAGCAGGGGCACAATCTCCCAGGTTCAAGTGATTTTCCTGCCTCAGCCTCCTGAGGCGTGTGCCACCACATCCAGCTAATTCTGTGTTTTTAGTAGAGATGGCGTTTCTCCATGTTGGTCAGGCTGGTCTCGAACTCCCTACTCAGGTGATCTGTCCTCCTTAGCCTTTGAAAGTGCTGGGATTACAGGCATGAGCCACCATGCCCGGCCTATTCCTGTCATTTTAAGCCCCTGGGTTACTGACAGCTTGTGAAAACAGCCTCAGGAGACACATGTGGAGCGTTTCACTTCCTAACAGACTCTCAGTGTTCTGTAAACTTGTTTGCTTCCAAGGGCGGCCGTACCTTTAACCATAAATAAAAGGGGGTATTTAAGACCCTTGGCCGTGGATGGGTATAGCGTCTCACGCCTACAATCCCAGCACTTGGGGAGGCTGAGGAAGGTGGATCTCCTGAGCCCAGGAGCTGTGGACCTGGGACAACATAGAAAGGCCCCATATTTACAGAAAATAAAAAAAATTAGCTGGGCATGGCGGTGCCTGTATTTCCAACTACAGGCTCAGTTGGGAGGATCACCTGAGCCCAGGAGGTTGAGGCTGCCATGAGCTATGATCACACCCCTTAACTCCAGCCTGGGCAACGGAGGGAGACTGTCTCTTAAAAACCAAAAACCCTGGCCTCAGTCCTGGGTCCTGCTTTCAGTTTACCTCCCTCCGTATATGGGGGTCCTTCAAGTGAATGGAGGTTCTCCAGGCCATTGGTTCTGGCATCTGGGGACTGGCCTTGGTCTCGTATTCACAGCACTTTTTTCCTCCCCATAGCTCTGCCTGCCCAGGAACCTGCTTTTCCCAAGAGGAGAGAATGACTGCTGGGCACTCGCCCCGCTGGTCCCAGGTGAGATGTCATCACCCTCCCAAAAGGTGCCCAGTATATCCGGAGGGAACAGTCCCACCAGAAACTCAGTCCTTGGTAGAGAAGGAGACCCCTTGCTATGTGGAAAGTTCCGGAGAATTTCCCAGGAGTGTGTGGGAGGAGGTACTCAGGCCGCTCCCAAGCAGAAGGAATGACCCCTGTAGAGGGGCTAAGCACAGCCTTTCCCAGGAGACAGGATTACAGGATCTCCTGGGTGTGAGTTTTCCTGGCCGGGAAGCCGTGTGGCCGTGGCGCCTTTGCCCAAGTTCTTGTCCTGCATCTAGGAAGAATGAGGCAGGCAGACAAGGGAAGGGTGAAGAAGAGTTTATTTACTGTTAGAACGGCTCCGAGTGCGCAGCCCCTCTCTGCAGGCAGGTTGTGTGCTCCAGCGCTCGGCGCTCTGCAGACAGGAGGGCCTGGAGAGTGTGGCTCCTCTCTGCAGGCAAGTAATTCGGCTGTCTCTGCAGGTCTCTGAAGCTTTCAGCAGAGAGGGTAGCTCCTCCCTGCCGGCAGGTTGTCTCTGCAGCTCTCAGTGGAGAGGGTACTCCTCTCTGCAGCTGGTGGTCCTGTCCTGTCAACTCTTGGCCCTCTCTTTTCTCTGGCTGTCCTCTGACCTGCTAAGGCTGAGCCCAGGGCTTTTGTGGATCTCAGAGGGGGGAAATGTGTGCCAGCTGGTTCATGGGTGGCTGTGGGCAGGCTGAAAGAGGCACTGTGAGTCCCCACTGTTGTCTGCAGCAGTGGCAGCCCAGCCCCGTCTTCAGACCCTCCGTGGACTGAAGGTGGGGCCTTACTGGGGACCCACCCCCTTCCGCCCAGGAATTAAGCTGCCTCCTGCTGCCACTCATGCTCCTGGGGCTTGGCCCCAACCCCCATTCTGAGATTGAAGCAGGTTTCAGGAGCAGACACCCCTAAACCTGCAGGGACTGGGGGGTCCTTCCTGAGACCCCTGAGGTTGCAGGCTGCAAAGATGTCTGGGTCCTGGGCCTGGGAGGGCGGCCGCCGCTGCACCCGGGAGCTCCTGTGTCACCAGCTTGGAAGAGGCAGGGCTCCCACTTGTCTCCAGCTCCTACCTGCTTCCTGGAGTGGGAGGCCCCGGTCTGCAGCTGCACTCAGCAAGGCAGATCCTGCCTGGTCTCAGGTCCCCCAAGAGCACAGGGGAGCTCGGATCCACAGGTGGTTTGGGTGGCTCCCAAACCGCTCCCCCAGCCCCATGGAGTGCGTGACCTCAGTGGCACCTCCCTGCTGCTGCAGCATGATGGCAGCAGCCACCGCCATCAGCAGGTGGGATCCAGCACCTTCCCCTGGAGAGCAGGCAGGGCCGCCCAGGAAGGCATCCTCCTCTTTGCTTGAAAAATATTTTCGTAATTGTGATAAAACACACATGAAACGTATATGAACTTTACCATCTTAGCCGTTTTTAAGTGCACAGATCAGCAGCATTAAGCACATTCACATAGTTGTGAAACCGTCACCACCATCCTCTCCACAACTTTCTCCTCTTCCCAAACTGAAACTCCTGTCCCATGAGACACTCACTCCCCACCCGCCCCCAGCTTCCGGCACTCCCCATCCTACTTTCTGTCTCTGTGAAGCTGCCAACTCTAGGGACCTCCTAGGAGTGGGGCTACACAGGATTTGTCCTTCTCTGTCTGGCGTCTCTCACTGAGCACGACATGATTATAATTTTATTTTTTTATCTTTTCGAGACAGGGTCTTGCTGTTGCCCAGGTTGGAGCGCAGTGGTGTGATCTTGGCTCAGTGCAGCGTCCACCTCCTGAGCTCACATGATTCTCATGCCTCAAACTCCCAAGTAGGTGGGATTACAGGCGAGTGCCACCACACTCGGCCAATTTTTTTTTTTTTTTTGAGACAGAGTCTTGCCCTGTCACCCAGGCTGGAGTACAGTGGCACAATCAGCTCACCGCAACCTCCGCCTCCCACGTTCAAGCAGTTCTCTGCCTCAGCCTCCTGAGTAAGCTGGGATTACAGGTGCTCGCCACCATGCCCCGCTGATATTTTTGTATTTTTAGTAGAGGTGGGATTTCACCATCTTGGCCAGACTGGTCTTGAACTCCTGACCTTGTGGTCTGCCCACCTTGGCTTCCCAAAGTGCTGGGATTATAGGCGTGAGCCATTGCGCCTGGCCCAATTTTTGTATTATTAGTAGAGACGGGGTTTCACCAGGTTGGCCCACACTGGCAGAGAACTCCTGCTTTCAGGTGATCCGCCCATCTCAACCTCCCAAAGTGCTGGGATTACAGGCATGAGCCACTGTGCCCGCCCTCCGCAGTTTTATGTATTTATTTATTTACTTTTGAGATGGAGTTTCACTCTTTTACCTAGACTGGAATGCAGTGGCACAGTCTTGGCTCACTACAGCCTTCTGGTTCAAGCAATTCTCCTGCCTCAGTCTCCCTAGCAGCTGGGATTATAGGCAGCTGCCACCACGCCAGGCTAAATTTTGTCTTTTTAGTAGAGATGGGCTTTCACCATGTTGGCCAGGCTGGTCTCAAACTCCTGACATCAAGTGGCCTCAAACGCCTCAGCCTCCCAAAATGCTGGGATTACAGGCACATCCCATCATGCTCAGCTAATTTTTTTAAAAAAATTTTATAGAAACCCGACCTCTCTGTGCTACTCCTGGGCTCATGCAGTGCCCCCAGCACGGCTTCCCACAGTGCTGGGATTGCAAGTGTGAACCGCTAAGCCAATCTGGAAGGGTTTTGTTTTTGTTTTTGTTTTGAGGATGCAGCTGGAGAGGGAGAGGGGAAGGCCTGAGACGGGTGTGGACTGAAACGAGTCCATACAGGGCCCTTCAGGCTGGGGTGGAGACTCCAGCACCTCCTCTGTGCATATGGTTCTGGTGCCAGAAGTGGTTTTACGGCGTCTGGTTCCTCTTCCCGTTTCTTAATTTTGCAAATCGTAGCACACAGTGCTTACTGCTGCTCTTTTCTTTGTTAGTAAGCTCCCAAGATTAAATCGATTCAGGTCACTGCATGTTTTGGGTACCATGGGGTCCCCAAGACCACCCCCAGGTGCGGTGGCTGGCTGGGAGGGCCCTGGGACTCCCCTGGAAACACATTGTTTGCATCCATGGCGGCACCCTGCACCCTGAGCGGGACATAGGTTGGTCAGGTGTAAAATGAAGTTCTCTTTTTTCTTTTCTTTTTTTTTTTTGAGATGGAGTTTTGCTCCTGTTGCCCAGTCTGGAGTGCAATGGGGAGATCAGCCTCCGCCTCCCAGGTTCAAGCGATTCTCCTGCCTCAGCCTCCCAAGTAGCTGGGATTACAGGCATGTGCCACCATGCCTGGCTCATTTTATATTTTTCGAAGAGATGGGGTTTCACCATGTTGGTCAGGCTGGTCTCCATCTCCTGACCTCATGGTCCGCCTGCCTCGGCCTCCCAAAGTGCTGGGATTAGAGGCGTGAGCCGCCACGCCCGGCAGAAGTTCTATTTTTCAAAGACGGTTGCGTTCTCCTTCTTCAGTTTCTAGATTAACCTTTTTTTTGCTCAGACCATGAGACCGGTCACTTTTTTTTTTTTTGTTTAACCAGTGGATTTTGTGTTTTAGAGTGGTTTTAGGGTTACAGAGAAATTGGGTGGAAGTTTTGTTATGGCATTCTCTGCTCTCCAAGACCACAGCTCTGTTACCTGTCTGGATAACAGAGCTCCCGTTTCGGCCTTCCGTCCCAGGGTTCTGTATCAACCAAGTAATTCCATTTTGTCTTTGATTTTCCATCTGTGAATTCAGGATTCCCAAAACAAAAATAGCTAGAAGCTTTTCTTCAGCAAAGCAGAGATGCAGCCATGCCAGACATTTTACCTTTTTTTTTTTTTTTTTTTTTTGAGACAGAGTGTTGCTCTGTTTCCCAGGCTGGAGTGCAATGACACAGTCTTGGCTCACTGCAACCTCTGCCTCCTGGGTTCCAGCGATTCTCCTGGTCAGCCTCCCAAGTATCTGGGACTACAGGCGTGTGCCACCACCCCTGGCTAAGTTTTGTATTTTCGGTAGAGATGGGGTTTCACCATGTTGGCCAGGCTACTCTTGAACTCGTGACCTTAAGTGATCCACCGGCCTTGGCCTCCCAAAATTAGTTTTGTATTTTGTTGAGACAGAGTCTTGTTCTGTTGCCCAGGCTGGAGTGCAATGACATGATCTCGGCGCGCTGCAACCTCTACCTCCCAGGTTCAGGCAATTCTCCTGCCTCAGCCTCCCGAGTAGCTGGGACTACAGGCATGCACCACCATGCCTGCACCATGATTTTTTGTGTTTTTAGTACAGATGGAGTTTCACCATGTTGGCCAGGATGGTCTCAAGCTCCTGACCAGTGATCCGCGCACCTCGGTCTCCCAAAGTGCTGGGATTACAGGCGTGAGCCACCTCGCCTGGCCAGGCCCCACATTTTAATACACTGGGGATTAAGTTTCACCATGAATTTTGAGGGGGACACAAACGTTCATAACATCACACCTGGGAACTGATTTAAACATTTTTCTTCCCACTTGGAGATGAGAGCAACACACACTTTAAATATTTTTGGTGCATTCTAGGCTCACCTTTGGGAAGGTTTGGGCCCTTTCCTCTCACATGCAGGGGAGAACAAACCCCAAGGGCTCACCAGGACGGTGCTTTCCTCACCACCATCTCACTTTAGCCAGAGTGACCAAAAGCAGCCGGGAGAAACCAAGCAAGCCTAATCTCCTGGGGCTGGATCTACCATTTTTCAAGTTCCCTAGGTTGCTTTCACATCTTCCAGCAGATACCAGCGGAGGTGCTGTTCTGCCCCATGGATTACCTGGATAGCCATTCGGCCCCAAGTGCTCACCAGCCCCTCATATGCCAAAACAACAAAGCTTCCGCCATATTTCGGCGAAGCAGGGTTGTTGTAGCAGATTCCTCTTCTTTTTTTTTTTTTTTTTTTTGAGATGGAGTTTCGCTCTTGTTACCCAGGCTGGAGTGCAATGGCGTGATCTCGGCTCACCGCAACCTCCGCCTCCCGGGTTCAGGCAATTCTCCTGCCTCAGCCTCCCGAGTAGCTGGGATTACAGGCACGCGCCACCATGCCCAGCTAATGTTTTGTATTTTTAGTAGAGACGGGGTTTCACCATGTTGACCAGGATGGTCTCGATCTCTTGACCTCGTGATCCACCCGCCTCGGCCTCCCACAGTGCTGGGATTACAGGCTTGAGCCACTGCGCCCGGCCCAGATTCCTCTTCTTAACACTGTCTGTGCCTTGTAATGTGCAACTCTGAGTCTGGAAGCAAAGAGAACTGACCTCTAATAACTGAAGGCTTTGAAGAAGGTCCAGTTCCGTCCTGCGTATTGTTGGATGTTGCTTCTAGATCTTCTGACTATAGCAATAACAAATGCCGTGACTGACGTTAACCAGTTAGTCCTCACAACAACATGCTTTGGTTAAAATTCTTTCCGGGGCCAGGGGTGGCGGCTCACACCTGTAATCCCAGCACTTTGGGAGGCCGAGGCAGGCTGACCACGAGGTCAGGAGTTTGAGACTAGCCTGACTAACATGATGAAACCCCATCTCTACTAAAAATACAAAAATTGGCTGGGCGTGGTGGTATGCGCTTGTAATTCCAGCTACTTGGTGGGCTGAGGCAGGAGAATCGCTTGAACCTGGGAGGCGGAGGTTGCGGTGAGCCGAGATCTCGCCATTACACCCCAGCCTGGGCAACAGAGCGAGACTGTCTCAAAAAAAAAAAAATTATTCTTTCCATTGAACAGATGATGAGGCTGTGTCTTGGACAGGTCTGCAGTATACCTGCAGTCCCGTAACCAGTGAGTGGCATACCCCTGAAATCCATTCATTTTCAGAATCAGCAGGGGGAGATTCTCACGTGGGAATGTCATACTCAGAGATGCAGAGGTTAGAATCCCCATTTCAATAACAAATGGGCAAAGTGTTTGGTCCAGACTGTATGCTGGTCGTCCTTGCTCTGTCGATGGTGGGCCTCGCATCTGTATGTCCCTCTGCTTTTCAGCCAAGGACAGGCACTCACAAGGCAGCTAGTAGAAACTGACTTCTGCATCTTGCACCTTGACCTTTCTGAACTCCCCTGGTGCCACCAAGCCCGCCCCTCCTGCCATGAACGTGGGTGCCAATGGGCCCATCTTGAGCAGAACCGCTGTGATATTCTAGGAACTAGTAACCTTTGAGGACGTGTCCGTGGACTTCTCCCAGGAGGAGTGGGAGTTGCTGGACCCTGCTCAGAAGAACCTGTATAGAGAGGTGATGCTGGAGAACTACAGGAACCTGGTCTCGCTGGGTAAGGCAAGCATCATTAATTCATGTGTTCATTGATTCACATTTATCTAGTGTATTAGTTTGTTCTCACACTGCTAATAAAGACATACCCAAGACTGGGTAATTTATAAAGGAAAGTGGGCTTAATGGACTCAGTTCCACGTGGCTGGGGAGGCCTCACAATCGTGGTGGAAGGCAAATGAGGAGTAAAGTCATCTTTTTTTTTTTTTTGAGATGCAGTTTCACTCTTGCTGTCCAGGCTGGAGTGTAATGGCAAGATCCTAGCTCACTGCAACCTCTGCTTCCCGGATTCGAGTGACTCTTCTGCCTCAGCCTCCCGAGCAGCTAGGATTACAGGCATGCACCACCATGCCTGGCTAATTTTGTATTTTTGGTAGAGACAGGGTTTCTCCATGTTGGCCAGGCTAGTCTCGAACTCCCAACCTCAGGTGATCCACCTGCCTTGGCCTCCCAAAGTGCTGGGATTATAGGTGTGAGCCACCACACCCGATGCAGTCACATCTTAATGGCGGTAGGCAAGAGCGCTTGTGCAGGGGAACTCTCATTTGTAAAACCGTCAGATCTCGTGAGACTTATCACTACCACAAGAACAGTACGGGGGAAAAGCACCCCCATGATTCAGTTATCTCCACCTGGCTCTGCCCTTGTGTGGATTATTACAGTTCAAGGTGAGATTTGGGTGAGGACATAGCTAAACCGTATCATCTAGCATCTACTGTGTGTCTCAGGCATCATGCAGGGAATAGGGGATTCCTTGGTGAATAAGACAGACATGGGTCCTGGTCTTGTGGCTTTCACGGTCTGGTTTCTCTGGGACAGACGACCTTACATGTTCAGTATGTGGTAGCTGAAGCCGCAGTGGAATTGCCTGTCTCAGCTCAGGCGTAGAGAACGTCTCTGATTCCCCTTGGGAACAGCGTCCAAGTGTATTATTAGTCAGTTTCATGTGGCTATAAAGAATACCACCTGACACTGGGTAATTTATAAAGAAAAGAGGTATAGGTTGGGTCTGGTGGCTCACGCCTGTAATCCCAGCACTCTGGGAGGCTGAGGCAGGTGGGTCATCTGAGGTCAGGAGTTTGAGACCAGCCTGGCCAACATGGCAAAACCGTATCTCTACTAAAAATTAAAAAATTAGCCGGGTGTGGTAGCAGGCACCTCTGATCCCAGTGCTCAGGAGTCTGAGGCAGGAGAATCACTTGAACCTGGGAGGCGGAGATTACAATGAGCCAAGGTCATGCCATTGCACTCTAATCTGGGCAACAAGAGTGAAACTCCATCTCAAAAAGAAAAGAGGTTTAATTGACTTAAAGTTATGCATCGCTGGAGAGGCCTCAGAAAATTTACACAATTGTGGCAGAAAGGGAAGCAGGCACCTTCTTCAAAAGGCGTCAGGAGAGATAAGAGAGCAGGAGAAACCTTATAAAACCGTCCAGTCAGCTGGGTGCATTGGCTCTGCCTGTAATCCCAGCGCGTTGGGAGACGGAGGCGGGCGGATCACAAGGTCAGGAGATCGAGACCATCCTGACCAACATGGTAAAGCCCCGTCTCTACTGAAAACACAAAAAATTAGCCGGGCATGGTGGCACGCACCTGTAATCCCAGCTACTCGGGAGGCTGAGGCAGGAGAATTGCTTGAACCTGGGAGGTAGAGATTGCAGTGAGCTGAGATTGCACCGTTGCACTGCAGCCTGGTGACAGAGCAAGACTCTGTCTCAAAAAGAAAAAAAAATAATCAGATCTCATGAGAAGTCACTATCATGAGAACAGCATAGGAACTGCCCCCATGATCTAATTACCTCCCAGCTGGTACCTCCATTGACACATGGGGATTCCAGTTCGAGATTACAGTTTGCGATGAGCTTTGGGTCGGGACATGGCCAAACCATATCACAGCGCATTTGAACTTTTTCTGCCAAGGTAAAGAGCCACCAGTTTTTTAAAAATGTTTTTACTGTGATAAAAATATATACATATATATAGGCTGGGCATGGTGGCTCAAGTCTGTAATCCCAGCACTTCAGGAAGCTGAGGTGGGTGGATCACTTGAGGCCAGGATTTCAAGACCAGCCTGACCAACATGACAAAACCCCATCTGTACTAAAAGTGTAAAAAATAGCTGGGTGTGGTGGCAGGCACCTGTAATCCCAGCTACTCAGGAGGCTGAGGCAGGAGAATCACTGGAACTGGGGAGGCAGAGGTTGCAGTGAGCCGAGATCAGGCCACTGCACTCTAACCTGGGTGACAGAGTGAGACTCTGTCTCAAAAATATATAGGTACATATCTATCTATCTATCTATAAACATAAAACGTGCCTTTTTAACCATTTGTAAGTGTACAATTCAGTGGCATTACATATATTCATCAGGTACTACAACCAACACAACTGTCCATTTCTAGAACTTTTTTTTATCCCAAACCGAAACTCTGTACCCATTAAATTCTCCCTCCCCAGCCCCTCCTTCAGCTGCCGGTAACCGTGAGTGACTCTCCATCTCCATGGATTTGCCTATTCTGGGCATTTCATATAAGTGGGATCATATAATATGTGGCCTTTTGTGTCTGGTGGCTTCCACTGGGCATGATGCTTCCTCCCTGCCTCCCTCCCTCCCTCCCTTTCTCCCTTCCTTCCTCCTCCCCCACCCCCTCACTCTGTCTCCAGACTGGAGTGCAGTGGCACGATCTCAGCTCACTGCAACCTCCACCTCCCAGATTCAAGCGATTCTCCTGCCTCAGCCTCCTGAGTAGCTGGGACTGCAGGCGTGCGCCACCACGCCCAGCTAATTTTTGTGTTTTTAGTAGAGACGGTTTCACCATGTTGGCCAGGATGGTCTCGATCTCTTGACCTGTGATCTGCCTGCCTCAGCCTCCCAAAGTGTTGGGATTACAGGCGTGAGCCACTGCGCCTGGCCCTTCCTATCTGTTTCAGTTACTATTCTCAGTGCTTTGGGTCAATACGAGGAGCAGAATTGCTGGATTATACTGTAATTCTGTGTTTAAAATTTAGCTTTTTGAGGAACTGATATACTGGCTTTTCTTTTCTTTTGTTTTTTTTGTTTTGAGACAGAGTCTGACTTTGTCACCCAGGCTGGAATGCAGTGGCACTATCTCAGGTCACTGCAACCTCAGCCTCCGCAGTTCAAATGATTCTCATGCCTCAGCCTCCCGAGTAGCTGGAATTACAATTGTGCATACCTGTTTTTGTATTCTTAGTAGAGATGAATTTTCTCCATGTTGGCCAGGCTGGTGTTGAACTCATGACCTCAAGTGGGCTGCCTAACTCAGCTTCCCAAAGTGCTGGGATTGCAGATGTGAGCCACTGTGCCCAGCCCCAGAGTGGTTTTTCTGTCAGCAGTGGACATCTTCCATTCCCACCCGCGGTGCAAACTGTTGCAATTTCTCCGTGTCCTTGGCAACACCTGCTGTGTTTTATGATGGCCTTCCTCGTACGTGTGAAGCGGTATCTCGTTGTGCTTTTGATCTGCATTTCCCTAAAGACCACATTAAGCACCCTTTCACATATTTACTGACAATTTGTTTATTGATTTTCGGGAGAAATGTAGGATCTGTAATTTTTTTTTTTTTTTTTTTTTGAGACGGGGTCTCACTCTCGTTGCCCAGCCTGGGGTGCAGTGTTGTGATCATGGCTCACTGCAGCCTTGACCTCCCCAGGCTTAAGTGATCCTCCTGCCTCCACCCCCAAGTAGTGAGACCATAGGCTCACACCACAACACCTGGCTAGTTTTGTGTGTGTGTGTGTGTGGGTACGGGGTCTTGCCATGTTGCCCAGGCTGGTGTCAAACTCCTGGGCTCAAGTCTGCCTGCCTCTGGGCCTCATAAAGTGTCGGGATTATAGGTGTGAGCCGCCATGCCCAGCCAGACCTGTGATTTTTTAAATTAGAAAATGAAATCTGGCCAGGTGCGGTGCTCAAGCCTGTAATCCCAGCACTTTGGGAGGCCAAGGCGGGTGGATCACGAGGTCAAGAGATCGAGACTGTCCTGGCCAACATGGTGAAACCCCATCTCTACTAAAAATACAAAAAAAATTAGCTGGGCATGGTGGCTTGTTCCTGTAGTCCCAGCTACGTCGGAGGCTGAGGCAGGAGAATTGCTTGAACCCGGGAGGCAGAGGTTGCAGTGAGCCGAGATCGTGCCACTGCACTCCAGCCTTGCGCCTGGCGACAGAACAAGACTCTGTCTCAAAAAAAAAAAAAAAAAAGAAAAAGAATGAAATCCGTACTTTGTGCTACCTCTCAAGTGCATTCTTGTCCCTTTCAGAAGCCGTGAAGAACCCATGTGCTGATGCGGGGATTGAGGAGGGTCCATTTTCCACGGTACACACCCCACAAGCCACTCGCCTTTCCTCGTGGATGGGGCATTTACTTCTTCAGCCAGTGGCTTCTGCCCACATGGAGCAAAGCGAAGCCCTGCGGATGGAGGAAAAAGGAACTCCTCAAGCCTCCTGTTCCGGTGAGAATCGCGCACATGGAAAGCATCGGGATGGCAGTAACGTCTGGGGAAACATTGGTAGAGACCTCTTCACAAGGCCCTGATTCTGTAAGGACAGTGCCGGGAGACCTTCCTCAGACACCCGCAGTTCACTTCCTGTCAGCTTTCCCCTCCTCTTACTACTTTACGTGACCTCTCTCTGGGTACAGAGAAAAGAATATCCCGTTTTCTTGTTTTATTTATTTACTTATTATTTTTTTGTGTGTGTGAGACAGACTCTCTCCTTTGACCAGGTGCCAGGCTGGAGTGCAGTGGCGCGATCTTGGCTCCTGCAACCACCGCCTGCCGGGTTCAAGCACTTCTCCTGCCTCGGCCTACCCAGTAGCCGTGACTACAGGCACGTGCCAGCACGGCCAGCTAATTTTTGTATTTTAGTAGAGATGGAGTTTTACTATGTTGGCCAGGATGTCTTGACCTCGTGATCTGCTCTCCTCGGCCTCCCAAAGTACTGGGATCATAGGCGTGAGCCACCGCGCCCGGCCGTTTTATTTATTTATCTTAAGGGTCTCACTCTGTGGCCCAGGCTGGAGTGTGGTGGCACGATCATATCTCTCTGTATCCTTGCCTTCCTGGGCTCAGGTGATTCTCCTGCCTCAGCCTCGTGAGCAGCTGGGACAATAGGCACTTGCCATCACTCCCAGCTATTTTTTTTTTTCCAGAGATGGGGCTCTCACTGTGTTTTCCAGGCTGGTCTTGAATTCCTGGCCTCAAGCGATCCTCCTTTCTCAGCCTCCCAAAATGTTGGGAGTACAGGCATCAGCCACAACTCCTGGCTCCATTTTCTTTGTTTGTTTCTTTGAGACTGAGTGTCTCTCTGTCGCCCAGGCTGGAATGCAGTGGCAAGATCTCTGCTTGCTACGGCCCCCGCCTCCTGGGTTCAAGGGATTCTCCTGCCTCAGCTTCCCAAGTAGCTGGGACTACAGGCGCACACCAGCATGCTCAGCTAATATTTTGTATTTTTAGTAGAGACAGGGTTTCACCATGTTAGCCAGGATGGTCTCAAACTCCTGACCTCAGGTGATCCTCCTGCCTCGGCCTCCTGAAGTGCTGGGATTAAAGGTGTGAGCCACCGCACCCGGCCTTCTCCCTTGTCTTCTTGAAGCCATTCTGCCTGTGTTCTAGTTGTCCCTTCCCTCTTTGCTTTCTTGATAATCCTTTCTCTCTTCCAGACATAGTCCCCCAGCTTTACAGAATAGTTTCTCTCTGTATTTCGATTCCCCTGCCTTTTTCCATCACTGTCAGTCCTCTGCTGCTGCATCTCACCCTCAGTAGCCTTCCTTGCTGCCCACCTCTCTTTTTCCCATCCTTCCCCCATGTTCAAAGCTGATATCTAAATGTCAGTCCACATAGGCCTTGTAGATGTTGGAAGGACTTTTGGCCCACTGGTTTTCAAGTAGCTGCTGCTTCTTCTAAAAGAATTGTTTCCCCCTCAATTTATTTCAGGTTGGACGACTGTACTGAAAAACCAAGACTCAACTTACAAGAAGGTGGTCTTACAGGAGCAACCAGCCGGTGGTATAAATATCATAAGGCTTACCAGAGAAGACGGGGGATGGAAGCAGTTGGGGGAGAGTCATGAAGACCCCCAGGGGCTTTTGAGCCAGAAGGCGTCCATCCAAGCAGTGGCGCTTCCTCAGGAGACGGCTGCTGGGTGGCATGGATTTGGGGAAAATGGTCATCTGAGCTCAGCCCTTGTTTTATCACAGGGAAGCTGTAAAGGGAAACACATGTGTGACAGTGGACTGGATGTGACAAGCCTGGCATCCGATTCAGTCTTAAACCGCCATCAGATGGGACATGCTGATGGGAGACCCTGTGAAGATCACGAATGTGGAAATGCCATCAGCCGGAACGGTCACTTTATTCAACACGGGGGGAGAATGTTTGTGTATTTGGAAAATGGGCAGTCACTGAACCACACTGTGGCGCTGACGATACACAACAAAATCAACGCAGGAGAGAAACCCTTTGAGTGCCACCAGTGCGGGAAGGTGTTCAACCGGAGACACTCACTGAGCGAACATCAGAGAATTCACACGGGAGAGAAGCCCTACGCGTGTCAGGAGTGCGGGCGAGCCTTCACGCACAGCTCCACCCTCACGCGCCATCTGAGAACTCATACTGGAGAGAAGCCCTACGCGTGCGGCGAATGCGGGAGGGCCTTCAACAGGATCTCATCTCTGACTCAGCATCAGAGGATCCACACCGGGGAGAAGCCCTACAAATGTGAAGACTGTGGGAAATCCTTCTGCCAGAGTTCTTACCTGATCTTGCACAAGAGGACACACACGGGCGAGAAGCCCTACGAATGCAGTGATTGTGGAAAGGCCTTCAGTGACCGTTCCTCCCTCAACCAGCACGAGCGAACTCACACGGGCGAGAACCCCTATGAATGTAAGCAGTGTGGAAGGGCCTTCAGCCAGAGGTCCTCCCTCGTGAGGCACGAGAGAACTCACACTGGAGAGAAACCCTACAGGTGTCAGGAGTGCGGGAAAGCCTTCAGCCAGAGCTCCTCCCTTGCCACACATCAGAAGACTCATAGCAGCCAGAAAACCTACAAGATCATTGACTGTGGGGAAGCATTCTACCGGAACAGACATCTTATCGGATGCTAGCAAGTGCGTGCTGCTTTGTAAACTGCTGTTTAGTACTCTGACACGTACATGTGGTTAGACTTTGCCCTGGTGTGATGGATTATTTGAAAAGAAGTGGGTTTATTGGCTGGGTGCAGTGGCTCATGCCTGTAATCCCAGCACTTTGGGAGGCCAAGGTGGGAGGATCACGAGGTCAGGAGTTTGAGACCAGCCTGACCAACATGGTGAAACCCTGTCGCTACTAAAATTACCAAAGTTAGCCAGGCTTGGTGGTGTGTGCCTGTAATCCCAGCTGCTTGAGAGGCTGTGGCAGGAGAATCACTTGAACCTCGAAACGGGAGGCTGCAGTGAGTCAAGATCACACCACCACACTCCAGCCCAGGCAACAGAGCAAGACTCCGTCTACTACAGGTGTGCATCACCGTGCCCAGCGGATTTTTTAATTTTTTATGCTGTTGGGGTCTTGCTACATTGCCAAGACTGGTCTTAAACTCCTGGGGTCAAGCAGTCCTCCTCTCTTGGCCTCCCAAAGTGTTGGGATTAAAAGCATGAGCCACTGTGCCCAACCTGGAGTAGCCTTTTAATGGGCGGAATTGTCATTATGCTCTGTCCAATGAGCTCCGGACTTTCAGAAAAGATTGGTTGACAAAAATGCTATCACGGGTGGTATTTTGCCAAGAACCACTTGTTGATTTAGTTGCTTAAACAAAAGGTATGCTGATTCTTAACTGCTTCTGTGTGTTAAGTGTTTATTTCTTTTTTTTTTGGGACGGAGTTTCGCTCTTGTTACCCAGGCTGGAGTGCAATGGCACGATCTTGGCTCACCGCAACCTCCGCCTCCTGGGTTCAGGCAATTCTCCTGCCTCAGCCTCCTGAGTAGCTGGGATTACAGGCACGCACCACCATGCCCAGCTAATTTTTTGTATTTTTAGTAGAGACGGGGTTTCACTGTGTTGACCAGGATGGTCTCGATCTCTTGACCTCGTGATCCACCCGCCTCGGCCTCCCAAAGTGCTGGGATTACAGGCTTGAGCCACCGCGCCTGGCCCTAAGTGTTTATTTCATTGTTCATTGTTTTTATTTCAATATTCTTTTCTGGGTTTGAGACAGATTTTCACTCTGTTGCCGAGGCTAAAGTGCAGTGGTGTGATCATAGCTTCCTGCAGCCAGCCTTCCCTTCCCAGACTCAAGCAGCCCTCCCACCTCAGCCTCTCAAGTAGCTGGGACTACAGATGTGCACCGATACCACACCCAGCTAATTTTTTTTTTCTATTTTTTGTAGCAATGGGCTTTCATCAGGCTGCCCGGGCTGGTCTCGAACTCGTGAGCTCAAGCAGTCCACCCACCTTGGCCTCTCATAGTGCTGCGATTACAGGTGTGAGCCACCATGCCCGGCCTTCATTTCAGTATTCTGCTTCAGCGTTTTACATTGGTCACTTAGCTGGATCTGTCTGTTGTGTGCACTACTGTACCAGTACAGGCTGTATGCTAAGACGGAAAGCGCTTTGGATGTGCAGTTTAAAAAATATAAGGGGTTCAAAATAGTACTAGTAATTTCATCCATGCACAAAAGCACAAAGGCTGGGAGAGATGTGAAGAAATGAGTCATTTATGTGATTACTGGGGTCCGCCGATCGTGTGTGATGCCGTATCTTTCACCATTTCATGTGGCATTGCTGTCATCATTTTGGCAATGAATAAAAATCAGATAGCACCCAGAATTGTTCAGGATGTGGAACAGGGTGGGGTAGAGTAGCCTGTGGATACCTCGATGGTTGGGACACAGTAGAGCAGGCTTTGGGACCTAGAGGGGGGAATGACCTTTGGTGGCCTGGGAAAAGTCCCACCTGTGAGACGGACCAAGCAAAGTGGAGACCCAGAGTGCTGATGTACATTACCGTCGCTAACGTGTACTGGGTGCTTACCGTATACCAAGCACCAGTCGAGTACTTCTGTGTGGTTCATTTAGCCCTCACAACCCTGTGAGATAACCGCTCTTCATATTCCATTGTACAGAAGATGAAACAAATAATTTGCTCTAGGTCACACAATTAGAAAGTAGTGGAATCGGCCAGGCACGGTAGCTCACGCCTGTAATTCCAGCACTTTGGGAGGCTGGGAGACTGGGTGAATCAGGAGGTCAGAAGTTCGAGACCAGCCTGGCCAACGTGGTGAAACCTCATCTCTACTAAAAATACAAAGATTAGCCAGGTGTGGTGGCGGGTGTCTGTAATCCCAGCTACTCAGGAACCTGAGGCAGGAGAATTGCTTGAACCTGGGAGGTAGAGGTAGCAGTGAGCTGAGATAGAGCCACTGCACTCCGGCCCTGGCAACAAAGTGAGACTCTTCTCAAAAAAAAAAGTAGTGGATGCCAGGCGTGGTGGCTCACGCCTGTAATCCCAGCACTTTGGGAGGCCGAGGTGCGTGGATCACCTGAGGTCAGGAGTTCGAGACCACCCTGGCCAACATGGAGAAACCCCGTATCTAAAAATAAATAATTGAATAAATAATAAAGTTGTGGAATCTGGGCTGGGCGTGGTGGCTTATGCCTATAATCCCAGTACTTTGGGAGGCTGAGGTGGGTGGACAGCCTGAAGTCCGGAGTTGGAGACCAGCCTGGCTAACATGTCAACCAAAAAATCCAAAAATTAGCTGGGCATGGTGGTGCACGCTGCTTGTCCCAGCTATTCAGGAGGCTGTGGCATGAGAATACCTTGAACGCAGGAGGCAGAGGTTGCAGTGAGCCAAGATGGCACCATTGCACTACAGCCTGGGTGACAGTGAGACTCTGTCTCAAAGAAAAAAAAATGAGTAGTGGAATCTGGATTTGACCTTGAACAACCTGTAGAAAGCCAACACCTCATTCACTAGGCCACCAAGCAGGGGAACTGTTACCCATATTTTCTCTGGGAAAGCTGAATGCAGTGGTTCATAACTGTAATCCCAGTATTTTGGGAACAGGCAGGAGACTCACTTGAGTCCAGGAGTTCAGCCCAGCCTGGGCAACACAGGCTCTGTATCTGCAAAGCATAAACATTAGGCTGGGCGCAGTGGCTCATGCCCATAAACCCAGCACTTTGGGAGGCCGAGGTGGGTGAATCACGAGGTCAGGAGATCGGGACCATCCTGGCAAGCTGGGTGTGCTGGCGAGAGCCTGTAGTCCCAGCTACTCGGGACTCAGGATGCTGAAGCAGGAGAATTGCTTGAACTTGGGAGGCAGAGGTTGCAGTAAGCCGAGATCACGCCACTACACTCCAGCCTGGGCAACAGAATGAGACTTTGTCTCAAAAAAAAAAAAAAAAAGAAAAATACAAACATTAGCCAGGCATGGTGGCTCACGCCTGTAGTCCCAGCTACTCTGGGAGCTGAGGCGGAAGGACTCCTTGAGCCCAGGAGCTTCAGGCTACAGTGAGCTATGAGCGTACCACTGCATTCCAGCCTGAGTGACAAAGCAAGACCCTGCCTCAAAAAGAACTTACAGATTTTCTCTTAGAAGTCACCTAACTTTGCTGTGAATCTTCCCTTTTTCCTTGAGCTAATGAGGGAGGTTGCCCGTCCGATCTCCTTATACCCAAATCGAACATGTTGCTTTTCCTTAGATGTCCTTGATCCCTGGCCAGTCTAGACCCTACTGGGTTGATGAGTAAGTTTCTTTTCTTTTTTGAGACTGAGTCTTACTCTGTTGCCCAGGCTGGAGTGTAGTGGGGCAATCTCGGCTCACTGCAACCTCCGACTCCCGGGTTCAATAGATTCTCCTGCCTCGACCTCCTGACTAGCTGGGATTACAACCACGTGCGACCATGCCTGGCTAATTTTTTGTATTTTTAGTAGAGATGGGTTTCTCTCTGTTGCCCAGGCTAGTCTCTAACTCCTGACCTCAGGTGATTTGTCTGCCTTGGCCTCCAGAAGTGCTGGGATCACAGGCATGAGCCACAGTGCCTGGCCGAGTAAGGTTTTTTAAGGGCTCTGTGAACAACTTTGAACTGGATGCAAAGTGTGTGCTGGTGCATTGATGTGTTTTTTGGGGAAAGCATCTGTAGCTTTCGGCATATTCTTGAGAAGAGTTGAGTTAGAGTTCTCCTGACTATACTGTTCTCAGCCTTGCTATCTCTCTCCAGCAATTTTTTAAAAAAATTTATTTATTTATTTTTGAGATGGAGTCTCACTGTCACCCAGGCTGGAGAGCGATGGCATGATTTCCGCTCACTGCAACCTCTGCCTCCGGGATTCGAGCAGTTCTGACTCAGCCTCCCGAGTAGCTGGGACTACAGGCACTCACCACCATGCCCGGCTAATTTTTTTTTTTTTTTGAAAGAGTCTTCTCTCCCCTCAGCCTCCCAAAGTGCTAGGATTACAGGTGTGAGCCACCATGCTCAGCCTTTTGTTTTTGTTCTTTTATTTGATTTAGGGTTCCACCATGTAGGCCAGGCCAGTCTCGAACTCCTGACCTCAAGTGATCCACCCGCCTTGGCCTCCCAAAGTGCTGGAATTACAGGGGTGATCCACGGAGCCCAGCCACACTACTTTATTTATTTATTTATTTATTTATTTGAGACGGAGTTTCGCTCTTGTTACCCAGGCTGGAGTGCAATGGCGCGATCTAGGCTCACCGCAACCTCTGCCTCCTGGGTTCAGGCAATTCTCCTGCCCCAGCCTCCTGAGTCGCTGGGATTACAGGCACGTGCCACCATGCCCAGCTAATTTTTTTTTTTTGTATTTTTAGTAGAGACGGGGTTTCACCATGTTGACTAGGATGGTCTCGATCTCTTGACCTCGTGATCCACCCGCCTCCGCCTACCACAGTGCTGGGATTACAGGCGTGAGCCACCGCGCCCGGCCCACACTACTTTATTTTTAACTGGAAGCTGCTTTCCTGTGTCAGTCCCCTAAACATGTATTTTTATTAAAGTGTATAAAACCTTTCTAGGAAAGGTAAAAGTGAATTGTAAAAATTGTTTCTGAATGAAATGACAATATCAAAATTTGAACAACCCCTTAAGCTATGGAGTTTTCTGAAATGAGCAACCATTAACTGCATTTGGTTTTCAGCCCTGGTCTATACAGTGTATTAAGTGTTTTCAGGTTGATCCACATATTTTTTTTCATTTTTTTTTTTTAATTTAAGGTTGGGCGCAGTGGTTCACGCCTGTAATCCCAACACTTTGGGAGGCCAAGGTGGGTGGATCACCTGAGGTCAGGAGTTTGACACCAGCCTGACCAACATGAAGAAACCCTGTCTCTACTAAAAATACGGAATTGGCTAAGTGTGGTGGTACGGACTGTAATCCAAGCTACTTGGGAGTCTGAGGCAGGGGAATCGCTTAAACCCTGGAAGCGGAGGTTGTGGTGAGCTGAGATCTTGCCATTTCATTCCAGCCTGGGCAACAACAGCAAAACTCCATCTCAAAAACAAACAAACAAACAAAAAAAAAAACGCCCGATGTAACAGCATGGGCCAGTAGTCCAACCTACTCGGGTGGCTGAGGGACCAGAATCACTTGAACATGGGAGATGGAGTTTGCAGTGAGCCAGGATTATGCCACTACACTCCAGCCACGGTGACAGAGAGCGACTCTGTCTCAAAAAACCAAAAATTAAAACCCGATTCCCTCCTAAGTTTCAACCAAATTCATTTAAACTTTTGCCTGTTTTTCTTATATCAGTTAAAATAAGGATTCAGTATCCTTAGAAATACCATAGGCTTTTCTGTTTTAAATATAACATCTAAAAAATTGTAAAATACAAATAAAAATTTAACATCTTCCTAATTGCAGTGGAATTAGATACATTCCTATTATTTTGCAATATCATAGCCTTTTTTTTTTTTTTTTCTTTTGAGACGGAGTCTTGCTCTGTCCCCCAGGCCGGAGTGCAGTGGTCCAATCTCGGCCTCCCCGAGTTCAAATGATTCTCTTGCTTCAGCCTCCTGAGTAGCTGGGATTACAGGCGCCTGCCACCACGCCCAGCTAATTTTTGTATTTTTAGTAGAGATGGGGTTTTGCCATTTTGGCCAGGCTGGTCTTGAACTTTTGATGTCAGGTGATCCACCCGCCTTGGCGTCCGAAAGTGCCAGGTTACATGTGTGAGCCACCGCACCCGGCCATTATAGCCTTTTAATCTTCCAGATTGTTTGGGAATGTACTTAAAAATGATCTGAAAAAAAATTTTCCTTACACTTTAATATGTGAACTCGTGAGTTTTTTGTTTGTTTGAGACCGATTTCTCGCTGTGGCCTGGCCCATGTTGGCCAGGTTGGTCTCGAACTCTTTCAGCTCAGGTGATCCGTCCGCCTCGGCCTCCCAAAGAGCTGGTATTACAGACGTGAGCCATTGCAGCCGGTCGAGCTTGAGGGTTTTAACGAGCATGGCATAAATCTTCAGGCTGATTTAAGCAAAGTTCCTGCCCAATGCCAGGTTTCAGGTTTGGCCTCCCCCAGGCCAGGTCTCCGGATGCCCAGCGCCCGGGGCGGGGCCTCCACCACGCCATGCCCACGCGGGACAGTGCGATGACGTCACAGTCGCGGCTGCCGCGCCCACGTAGGCCTCAGCCCCACAGAACCGTGGCTCAATCCGCCGCTTGCCCTGCAGGGTTCAGGCTGCTCGCTCAACTCCACCTTCTGGCGGGACAAGGGGTTGTTCCGTGGGGAAACTGAGTTTGGATTTCCCACGCCCGTCCTGGAGGAGGACGCGGGAGGGGCGGCGAGTTGCAGGGAGAGGCGGGGTCCGCCACGGACTGAAGCGAGTTCACCTACAAGCCCGTGTCCCCGCCGGGCAGAACATCCACGGGTGTTCGCAACAAGCCAGTCATTTGGGTGGCAGCGATTGGGTCCTAGGGAGCTATCCAATCAGGACGGGCAGAGGCAGGGCCTAGACAACTGTCCAATCAGGGACGCCCAGTCGATATCCGGGGAACTGCCCAATTCACAGAACCAGGGAACGGACCGGGAAATTGTCCAATCAGGGTCGCTGACGTTGGCAGCAATGTCCAATCAGAGGCGTGGCTTCCCGAGCTCTGTCCAATCAGGCCTCCGGGACGGGACGTGTCTGTCGTCCAGCCGCGAGTGCCCCGCCTGCCCCTAGCGGTCCCCGGCGTCCTGGTTCCAGTCGCGCTCACCTGCGCGGGTCGCGGAGAAATTGTCTCGGGACATGGTAAGTGCGGCGCGGGAGATGTTCCCGGGCGGGGCGCGGGGGACGGGGAGGCGGGAACCGGTGTCCACCTGAGACTGCGGCCGGGCGGGGCTGAGGGACGCGCGGGGCGGTCCCCACGAGGGCGGAGCAGGATGAGCGCCTGGGCCCCCGGTCCTGTGCGGCCCCTCCTCCCACGCTGAGGCTGCGGCTGCGGCGCTTCGAGGTCCAGGTCCCCGCCCGCCCCCGGCCCTGAGGCTGCAGAGCGGAAAGCGCCGCCCGGAGCCCGACCGCGGCCCGGTTGTCCCTGGGCTCCCTCTTCCCTGCGCTCCCGACCCCCCATTCCCGCCTGCGATCGCGGCGCCTCCGAGGGTTTGGCTGCGGCTTTGGGACGCCGGGACCGCCGTGGGCAGGGTCGCCCGAGATCCCCCGGTGCGCTCCTGGCCCCCCCAGAACCCGCCCCGGGCCGACGCCGCGGGATCTCCTGGGGTGCGGGTCCGGGGTCGGTGCCGCCTCCTCCCGCGCTCCCGGGGCTCAGCTCCTGGGAGGCCCCGCGCCCCCGGCCGCGGTCTCTGGGGGACCCCGGCTTCCTCCGGGGACAGCCCGGGAGCAGTAGGGCCTCAGCGAGCCGGCGGGGGCGTTTTGGCGCCCCCACCTGCAGAGGCCTCAGCCCCCGCTCGCCTCCACCTCCTGGCCGGGTGAGGGGTCGCTCCATGGAGAAACTGAGTCTGCAGTTCCCAAGTCCATCCGGAAGGAGGACGCTGGAGGAGCGATCGAGCTTCGGGGAGAGGAGGGGTCCGCCCCGGGATGGAGCCAGTTCGCCCACAAGCCAGTTGGGCGTGCGAGGTTTCGTCCCCTGAGTCCCTGTTTCCTTCTTGGGCACTTCTTGTCCCCTCTGACCCCAAGATGCCTGGGATAGGTAAGGGGGAAAAACCAAGGGTTCCTGGCCCCTGGGTTCTTACACCAAGGAAGAAAAGTAACTGAAGAGACCAGAGAAACCCACACCAGAGAGGGAGAGCAAGGACCTCAAAAGCAAATGCACACAGACCCACAGTGGGGACGCCGGGGAGGCTGGGGCATTCGTGTCCTGGGACTGCAGTAAGCACGGACCGCAAACGAGGGGTAAAAACCACGGAAATATCTCCTTTCACGATTCCTTGGAAAGTGTAGGAAGCATCTCAGGTCTGTTCTGGGTAATAGCAAATGGGATTCCTTGCTGAGGAATACCACCTGAGTTGGAGGTGGCAGGGGTTCCCCCTCGTGGTAGCCTGGCCAGACTTGACCCCTCCCTAGACTTGTCACTGTGAAGAGATTTTGTTCACTTACTGGTGCCTCCGTTTTTAGTAAATGAAACTTTCATTTAATTCATAGAACTTGGAAGATAAAATATTTCCAGGCCGGGCATGGTGGATCACACCTGTAATCCCAACACTTTGGGAGGCCAAGGCGGGCAGATTACTTGAGGTCAGGAGTTGGAGACCAGCTTGGCCAACATGGTGAAATCCCGTACCTACTAAACTACAAAAATTAGCCTTGTGTGGTGGCGGGTGCCTGTAGTCCCAGCTACTCGGGAGGCTGAGGCAGGAGAATCACTTGAACCCCAGAGGTGGAGGTTGTGCCTCTGCACTCTAGCCTGGGCGACGGAGTGAGACTCTGTGTCAAAAAAAAAAAGAAAAAAAATTGGCCTGGCGCGGTGGTTCAGGCCTGTAATTCCGGCATTTTGGGAGGCCGTGGCAGGCGGATCACAAGGTCAGGAGATCGAGACCATCCGGCCAACATAAAACCCTGTCTCTACTAAAAATACAAAAATCAGCTGAGTGTGGTGGCACTAGCCTGTAATCCCAGCTACTCAGGAGGCTGAGGCAGGAGACTCGCTTGAAGCCGGGAGGCGGAGATTGCAGTGAGCCGAGATTGCGCCACTGCAGTTCCAGTCTGGTCACAGAGTGAGACTCTGTCTCAAAAAAATAAAAAAATTTCCACCGCGGTGGATTTTAGGAAAAAAATTAAAATTAAAATGTTTGTCTTATATTCCACATGTGAAACATTGCCTGGAGAGTGGATGTGTAACTTTCTCAGATCTGTTACCTTTTCTTTTATTACTGTTATTTCTTTGAGTTCTCTGTTGCCCAGTGATGTGATCATAGCTCAGTGCAGCCTCCACCTCCTGGACTCAAGTGATCCTCCTCCCTCAGCCTCCTGAACACAGGGACTCCAGGTGCGGGCCATCATGCCTAAGTTTTTGTATTTTTTTTTTTAAGGGATGGGTCTCACTATGTTGCCCATGCTGGTCCCAAACACCTGAGCTCAAGTGATTCTCCCGCCTGTACCAGCCTTGTTCTTTTCTTTGCAAAAGGCCAACTTGGCCGGGCGTTGTGGTTTATGCCTGTAATCCCAGCACTTTGGAGGCCGAGGTGGGCGGATCACGAGGTTGAGATTGAGACCATCCTGGCCAACATGGTGAAATGCTGTCTCTACTAAAGATACAAAAATTAGCTGGATATGGTGGCGTGCACTTGTAATCCCAGCTACTTGGGAGGCTGAGGCAGAAGAATTGCTTGAATCTAGGAGGCGGAGGTAGCAGTGAGCTGAGATCGTGCCACTGCACTCCAGCCTGGTGACAGAGCAAGACTCCGTCTTAAAAAAAAAAAAAGGGGGGGGGGCAACTTTGCAGGCAGGACGATGCAACAAATAGAATTCCAGGGCATAGACTTCAAAATGTTACTGGGGAGAAGAAGCTCAGAGAAACAGAGAAAATCTCCTTTCCACTACAGGTGCAGAAAAACGAATACATTTCCACAAAACACGTTGCAGGTAAATTATGAAAATTTACCAAAATAATGTTATTCTCCTTGACATAGTGGAGAAGTTTTAGCAGTGGATGATTCTGTTTTGCTTCCAATACTCCAGTACCGTTTCCTTAATTCTGTAATACATTTTTTGTTGTTCCTGAAGTAGGTAGAATACAAGATACTTTTCTTGTTTAGCTGACAATTTGTCATGGCTCCATATATTAAAACGTTCATCTCCTGCACTGCCGGCCCTGGCACTGACCTGATTTCCCCATACACAGGGGCTGCCTCAGGGCTGTGTTCCTTTACTTCTTTTTTTTTTTTTTTTT
>NW_016107690.1:1480955-1487233 GCF_001604975.1 Cebus imitator | reverse complement strand
GATCTTGGCTCACTGCAACTTCCGCCTCCTGGGTTCAAGCAATTCTCCTGCCTCAGCCCCCCGAGTAGCTGGGATTACAGGCTTCCGCCACCATGCCCAGCTAATTTTTGTAGTTTTAGTAGAGTTGGGATTTCACCATGTTGGCCACGCTGGTCTTGAACTCCTGACCTCAGGTGATCTGCCCTCCTCAACTACCCAAGTGCTGGGATTACAGGTGTGAGCCACTGCACTTGGCCTTTTTTTTTGGCATTTCTAGTAAAGATAGGGTTTCGCCATGTTGGCCAGGCTAGTCTCGAACTCCTGACCTCAGATCACCTGCCTGCCTTGGACTCCCAGAGTGCTGAGATTACAGATGTGAGCCACCGTGCCTGGCCCTTCCACAGAATTATTATGGAAGGACCCTATGAAGTAGGGTGAGACCATACGGCATTATTGATTTCACTTGTGCTCTTCAGGATCCTGGACTGACTTAGCCAGTTTAATAATGGCCACTCTGACTGGTGTGAGATTCCGTTGACTGCAGTGGAATTGTTAGTTTTATTTCAGACTCAGGGCACGTGCAGGTTTCTTACAAGGGTATATTGCATGATGCTGAGGTTTGGGCTTCCATTGATCTTGTCACCCAGATAGTGGACATAGTAGCCACGAAGGGGTTGTTCAGCCCTTTCCCCCTCTGTCTCTCCATGTGGAATCCCCGGCGTCTGTTGTTTCTATTTTTATGTCTGTGAATTAAATGCCATGTTTATTCAGCTCCCGGGCGAAGTTCCACGGTCCCGGGGAAAGGGGCCAGAGAAGTCGCGCTGACTTCCTGGGGTGGGGGGAAGCGGTTATGGCTATGAGGAAGGAGCAACAGCTGGGTGCTCTGATTGGGTCCAGGGGAGCGGGATTGAGACGGGGCGGGCCGCTATTGGTTGGCGGGTTGTTGGGCGGGTTTTCCAGTGAGAGAGCAGGCCAGGGTTGCATTAGCCGGAGCCTTCCAGGGGAGCCATGTGGCAGAGCTAGGTGCCGAGTGCAGAGCCTGGTGCCGGGTGCAGAGTCAGGTGCTGAGTGCAGAGGTGGGTGTGTCCAGCCTCCCTGCGAGGCAACCGGCCTTAGAACTTCCCTCTTTTTCATGGCTGTGTAGTATTCCATGGTGGGTATGTTCCACATTTTCTGTAATCCACTGGCTGTGTCACCTAGGTTGATTCCATGTCTTTCGGGGACCAGCCCAGCCCCGTACGTGGGTGCCCTTAGTCCCGGCGGTAGGGAGGGATTGAGAAAAGAAAGTAAAGACAGAGACACAAGAGTAGAATTTACAGCATGAGTCCAGGGGACCAACGCAAGCGTGGAAACCACGTTGGCCCCGAGCTCTGGGCTCCATACAATTTTATCATGTGTATAATCTCATTGATCTTACGGGCGTGGAAGGAGAGGGTGAAGGGGTAGGTAAGGTAGCCAGGTGGAGAGCACTTGAGATCCTTCTAAGACATGCTAAACCAGTAGTCTGAGTTCATCACCAATTGTTATCTGGGTGCGGCTGCATCATAAGTATAGCTGATGAGGACACCCGGTCTGACCACTCCCAGTTTGTCAAGGGGCTTTTATTTCCGTGATCTCTGCCCTCCAAGGCTTTTCTCCTCCTCGCCATCTCACATCTGCAAAGGCCCTCCTGGATCCTGTGAGCAGAGGTCGCCTCCCTTCTCAGAGATCTTTGCATAAGCCCTCCTACCAGGCCCTTTTACAGCCTCCGTGTTGAGAAGGCATTCGTGGGACCAGAGCCGTATCCCCTGCTCTGCAGCCACCCGGCGGGGTTCCCTGGTGTTACTGCGCTCTCCGGTGGTCTTTACCTTAGGCCTCCTGATGCCGCTTGATTTCTAATTAACCGCACCAGTAATTAGCTTAGTTTGGTGTATAAACTTCAGTGCACTGTGAGCCAAGCAAGCTTGTAATTATCTAGCTAGAATTGACATAGGTCTCCCCTGGCCATCCTGACCCACACGTCTTTGCTATTGGGAACAGTGCTGCAGTGCACACACCACTGATGCGGTTTTGGTAGAATGATTTCTTTTCCTTTGGTAGATACCTAGTAGCGGGACTGCTGGCTTGAATGGTAGTTCTGTGTTTAGTTCTTTGAGAAATCTCCATACTGTTTTCCATAGAGGTTGCACTTCTTTACATTCCCACCATCCGTGTGCGGGCGTTCCCCGCCACCGGCCGTGTGCGGGCGTTCCCCCCCCACCGGCCGTGTGCGGGCGTTCCCCCCCACCGGCCGTGTGTAAGCGTTCCCCCCCACCGACCGTGTGCGGGCGTTCCCTTGCCAGCATCTGTTATTTTTTAACTTTCCTGTGATAGCCATTCTGACTGGTGTGAGATGGTGTCTTATTGAGCTTTCTGTTTGCATTTCTCTGATGATCAGTGGTGTTGAGCACTTTTTCACATTCGGACCACAGAGGTCTTAGAAAGCCCGGGGGCTCATTGCCTTTCTGTATTGTTCCCTTCCCGACTCCATTATTATTTTTTACTGGAGAGAAGCACCAGTTTCTGCACAGCCTAACTCTGGCCAGTAAGTCGGACTTACTTGAACGTCTTCCAGGGACAAGGCAATGCCCTGAGTGCCAGGTTAAGTGGAAAAGAGTTCAAGCCCCCAGGGGACAGGTAGTCCCTTCAGAAATGCCTTGCTTGTAGTGGTCAGGACACCCCATGCAGGACATTGATTGGACAGTCAGTCAGCTTAGCAGGACCCCGGGGTGACCTCCCACTGTGGGCCTCCTGTCCTAGGGTTCTCAGTGTAGATCAAATAACTCAGCTGAGTCCTCAGCTTCAGAGGCTCTGCCCGAGGCATCATTTTCAAGCACTTTTGCGTGTCTGTGATGCCACTTCATTCACCTCTGTGGTATGGACGACACCTTGGAGGGTCCTCTGTGGAAAGTTCAGGACCTGGGGCCACTTGCTGCTGCCTCAGTATTGTCAGGTATGACTGGAGGCTTAGCAGCCGCCTGAATTCAGAGCACTCACAGCTGTGTGGGACATTTCCTTCAGGAAGAGGGGGACGTTTCAGTCACAGTTCTGAAAAGAGCAGCTTGACCTGAGACAGTTCCATCGGAGAGCAAGCCAGTCCCTCATGGTGGGCAACTGTGAGTGACCCAGAGGGACCGGCCAGGACCCATGATGTTTCTCTTAGTCCAGGGCCTTACCCAGGAGCGTTCTAACTCTGCAGTGTTTCCTGAGTTAGAGTCCTGTTCACGGAGTCTAGCCCTGCTCTCAGGCAGCACAGTGAAGGCTGAGTTAGCAGTGGACACAGTGAGGATGAACGCGCAGTGGGCAGTGTCAGGTTTTAGCCTAGAGTCAAGTTAAGGCAGTTGGGATCCGAGTTCAGAATTCTGTACAACACTGAAGGCTTTTCTTCTGCAGCAGTAAAGCCTAGATGTTGCTGGGTTGGACAGCTGTGTTCCAAAATCAAGTTGCAAGCAAGAATTTCCTAAGAGGCCGGGCGCGGTGGCTCAAGCCTGTAATCCCAGCACTTTGGGAGGCCGAGGCGGGTGGATCACGAGGTCAAGAGATCGAGACCATCCTGGCCAACATGGTGAAACCCTGTCTCTACTAAAAATACAAAAAATTAGCTGGGCATGGTGGTGCGTGCCTGTAGTCCCAGCTACTCAGGAGGCTGAGGCAGGAGAATTGCCTGAACCCAGGAGGCGGAGGTTGTGGTGAGCCAAGATCGTGCCATTGCACTCCAGCCTGGGTAACATGAGTGAAACTCCGTCTCAAAAAAAAAAAAAAAAAAAAAAATTTCCTAAGCCCTTTCGGTCTTGTGAGTCTTAGAGTCCAGCCAGACCCCGTTAAAAATATGCACATCCAGCTTGAGAACTGTCAACTCTTGAAGGTCGTCAGAAATAGGTTTTCATAAGACCACATTAACAAACTAACAACTGCTACTTAAAGTTCCAAAAGTGCATCCTCCCTTAGAGATTGCCTTTCTTTTCATTTGTTTCCCTTTTCCCTGAAACTTCAATAGAAAAATGATAGTAAAAATCAGTTGTGGAAACCAATCTGTACACCATGGGCAAAAAGCAAGGAAGTTGCGTCTCACTATCACTTAAAACTGATTGAGATGATCCCTGTAGTGTTTTGAAAATCACAGAGATTACCGTTTTCTTTCATTTCTATCATACAGGCAGAAGCGGTCGTATTCCTTGTCTCTTAGAGCGTCCGGTAGCCCCAGGTGTTCCTTTGCTCGCGGCCCCATAATTCCAGTCTCTACCCGCATCTTCACGTGGCCGCCTTCCCTGTGTGCTTCTGTCTTCATGTGACATTTTCCTCTTGTAAAGACACGAGTCATATTGGAGTAGGGCCCATTGGATTAGAGGATGTCATTTTCATTGATGACATCTGCAAAGACCCTATTTACAAATCAGGTGATAGTCACCGGTACCAGGAATTAGGACATGGACACGTCCTTCTGGGGTACCACTGGCAGCCAACCTCTGGCAGTCAGTTCAGCATTTACAGGGATGGCATTATGCTGCCAGGGAAGACCATGGCTGCTCAGGAGGTGAAGCAGCGGGAGGCAGGGAACACTCCAGCCTTTTTTTTCTAACCAGCAGCAGGTTTTAAAAAAGCCTGGTGACACCTTGCTTCCCTAGGGTTTACCTAAAAATTTTCTCCAGGCTTGGGAATCGGTTTAACTTTTCTTCCCTTCCAACACAACACAGACTTTCACCAATTTCCTCGCCCAAAGCTTAGCTTTCAGAACACGGACGCCCTTTCTCCTACCTGGAGGAGAGAACAAAAACCAAAGGCTGCTGTCTGTTTTCAGGTCTCACGGCCTGCATGGCCAAAAGCAGCCGGGACATCCCGCGAGCCCACCCTGCTGCAGCTGGATCTGTCTGTTCTCGCTCTGTCATCTGCCAACTCTCACAGCAGACAGCTCAGCCACTGTTCCATACCATGAATAGACTCCACAGCCACCCAGGCACCAACGGCTTACCATCCCCTACCCCTCCCTCCTTCCTTTTCCCAAACAGTGCTTTTGCCGCATTTCAGTGAGTCGGGGTCATCCTAGCAATCCCACCTCTTGTGCCAGCTGTGTCAGTGACCCCAAGGCCCCTCCTGCATCCTACTAGTAGGAGTCACAGGGCGCAACATACAGTCATCCTCACGAGTGTGCTTTGATACGACAGAAGGACACGCGGCAGGATCAGCAGTGGGAAGGGACGTGGGGAGAAGTGTAAACGAAACCCGATCAAGCTTTAAGGAGTGTTTTCCCAGTGGGGTCATGCAGAGTGCATCTGATTCCCCCAGCAGTGAGTTGTGACAACATGTGAAATGGACACCGAAGAAGCTCCTTGGAGACTCAGTGCCCAGGAATTTTTTTTTTTTAATGAAGTCTGTGTCACCCAGGCTGGAGTGCAATGGCACAATCTTGGCTCACTGCAACTTCCACCTCCTGGGTTCAAGCTATTCTCCTGCCCTCAGCCTCCTGAGTAGCTGGGGTTACAGGCCTGCACCACCACACCCGGCTAATATTTGTATTTTTAGTAGAGCTAGGGTTACACCTGTTGGCCAGGCTGGTCTCAAACTCCTGACCTTAAGTGATCCACCCACCTCAGCCTCCCAAAGTGCTGGGGTGACAGGAGTGAGCCACTATGTCTGGCCAGTGCCCAGGCTTTTTGTTGCTGGCTGGTCACATAAGCGTCCTCTGCCTGGCATTTACACAGATCCCATTTCCAGAAGGAAAGCAGGTGTTGAGCATTAACAGTGGTGTTTGCATTATGAGTAACCTGAAGTAGGGCAGTGTGAACCTTCCCAAAACCCAGGTTCCCAGACACCAGCTAAGGACAGCATTGCCAGAAAGCCTTTCCAAAGATCAAGGCTAAGGCTGGCAATGTTAATGCCTTTGTGCATATGGGAACTTTATTTTTAAAACACTGCAAATACACTGCACTATGAGCTGTTAAAACTGACCCAGGCTGGTCATATTGTTCCCTGTACCAATACTAGGGTGCTGTAGATCCTCTGCTGCTCTGTTGAATGGAATTGCTGCTTGACAGTATTCTGTCTCCTGCTCACAGATGTTAGTGAGTTTATCTTTTTCAGAAAGCAGAGTTTGCAGGAACCGTACATCTCAGTGATTCCTGTGCTCAGGGGTTGAGCTGTCATGCACCTGTGCCCAATATGCAATATGGAAATGAGGAATAGAGAGTGCAGCGTCTAGACGGATATGTGGGGAGTCACTTCCTCCTGGAATTTGCGACATGGAACTTTGTAGGAAGGCGTTATTGAGTCCTTTCTGTCTTTTA
>NW_016107690.1:1459156-1478265 GCF_001604975.1 Cebus imitator | reverse complement strand
TTTTTGCTCCCCTCCCTGGGTCCATGTGTTCTCATTGTTCAACACCCGCCTATGAGTAAGAACATGCGGTGTTTGATTTTCTGTTCTGTGTCAGTTTGCTGAGAATGATGTTTTCCAGGTTCATCCATGTCCCTACAAAGGACACAAACTCATAGTTTTTTATGGCTGCATAGTATTCCACGTGTATATGTGCCACATTTTCCCTGTCCAGTCTATCATCAGTGGGCATCTGGGTTGGTTCCAAGTCTTTGCTATTGTAAACAGTGCCGTAGTGAACATTCGTGCGCATGTGTCCTTATAATAGAACGATTTATGATCCTTTGGATATATACCCAGTAATGGGATTGCTGGGTCAAATGGAATTTCTATTTCTAGGTCCTTGAGGAATCGCCACACTGTCTTCCACAATGGTTGAACTAATTTACATTCCCACCAGCAGTGTAAAAGGGTTCCTATTTCTCCACATCCTCTCCAGCATCTGTCTCCAGATTTTTTTAATGATCGTCATTCTAACTGGTGTGAGATGGTATCTCAATGTAGTTTTGATTTGCATTTCTCTAATGACCAGTGATGACGAGCATTTTTTCATATGTTTGTTGGCCTCATATATGTCTTCTTTTGTAAAGTGTCTGTTCATGTCCTTCACCCACTTTTGAATGGGCTTGTCTTTTTCTTGTAAATCTGTTTTAGTTCTTTGTAGATTCTGGATATTAGCCCTATGTCAGATGGGTAGATTGCAAAAATTTTTTCCCATTCTGTTGGTTGCTGATTCACTCTAATGACTATTTCTTTTGCTATGCAGTGTTCTTTTTTTTTGTTGTTTTGTTTTGTTTTGTTTTGGCTAGAGACACCATGTTGGCCAGGTTGGTCTCAAATCTCTTGACCTTGTGATCCACCTGCCTTGGCCTCCCAAAGTGCAGGGATTACAGGTGTGAGTCACCACGCCCAACTGAGAATCTGTGTATTAAGCTGACTTTTTATAAAGAAAGCTCCCTTCATGTCATCATTGTGGATGTGGTTTTGATAGGCCTAGTGAAGTTTGTTTTTGCAAGCCAGTGAAAATTTCATTATTTTTTAAAAATAATTTTTCTGTGTTTACCAATATTGTGTTTATTGAGTTGCTTACGATTTTGACCATTTTATGTTTGACGAAGTCCTGAAATAGCTAAACTCCTCAGCGTCATTTTCACCTAACAAGTGCCTTCTAACATGATTTGTTTACTTTTTGGTTTCAGATGATGAAACTCAGTTTAAGGCCAGTGGGTCAGTTTCTCAGCAGGATATTTATGGGGAAGAAATATCCAAGGAATCTAAAATAGCAGAGTTCACAAGAAATGTTTCCTGGGCCTCTGTTTTGGGGAAAATTTGGGACAATCTTAGCATTGAAGATCAGCACGCAAACCAGGGGAGAAATCTCAGGTGAGTTTCACTCACAAGAGAACACAGTATTTCAGGAGCGCATCTTAGTCTATCATTAAACTTTAAATAAGCAAGCAAACGAAAACTCGTATAACCCTAGCTACAAATTTATTTAATCCATGGAACTTTTACAAAAAATATTTCTTTAAATGTGGCATAGAAATTGAGTGTTAGAAACATAATTCAGATGGAAACTGTTATCAAGAAACCCTAGGATGGGCATGGTGGCTCATGCCTGTAATCCTAGCATTTTGGGAGGCTGAGGTGGGCAGATCACTTGAGGCCAGGAGTTCAAGGCCAGACTGGCCAACATGCTGAAACCCCATCTCTACAAATACAAAAATTGGCAAGGTGTGGTGGCGCAGGCCTGTAATTCCAGTTACTTGGGAGGCTAAGGCAGAATTGCATGGACCCAGGTGGCAGAGGTTGCTGTGAGCTGAGACTGCACCACTGCACTCCAGCCTGGGTGACAGAGTAAGACTCTGTCTCAGAAAAAAAAAAAAAAGAAAGAAACCCTATACATAAGAAACACTGATTTTTTTTTTTTTTTTGAGACAGGGTCTTGCTCTGTTGCCCAGGCTAGAGTCCAGTGGCATGATCTTGGCTCACTACAATCTTCTCCCGGGTTCAAGCAATTCTCTTGCCTCAGCCTCCTGAGTAGCTGGGATTACAGGCCCCCACCAACATGGCAAGCTAATTTTTGTATTTTTAGTAGAGACAGGATTTCACCATCTTGGCCAGGCAGCCCTCGAGATCTTGACCTCGAAGAAACACTGTTTTAGTAATGGCAGTGGTCGGACCATCTTCCAGAGCATTCACTTTATCTCATTTTCAGACAATTCAGATAGGATGAAAGACCTATACTTTCACTGAAAATGGTTAAAATGCAATCCTAATATTTCCTACTGGATACTAACAAATCATTATTAATGAAACCATCAGTAACATGCTTCTCATTTTCAGTAGAAGTCATGTGTTGGAGAGAGTCTGTGAAAGTCATGATCAATGTGGAGAAGCCTTCTGCCAGATTCCAGATCTGCATCCATACAAGAACATTCCTCCTGGAGTGAAACAGTATGAATACAATGCATACGGAAAAGTCTTCATGCGTCGCCACACATTGCTCAGGAGTCCCTTCACGGTTCACACTGGACGCAAACCGCATCAGTGCCAGGAATGCGGGCAGGCCTACAGTTGCCATTCACACCTAAGAATGCATGTGAGAACCCACAATGGAGAGAGACCCTATGTGTGTAAATTATGTGGAAAAACCTTCCCTCGTACTTCTTCCCTCAATCGGCATGTACGGATCCACACTGCTGAGAAAACCTATGAATGTAAGCAATGTGGGAAAGCCTTCATTGACCTCTCCAGTCTTACTAGTCATCTCAGAAGTCACACCGGCGAGAAGCCATATAAATGTAAGGAATGCGGGAAAGCTTTCAGTTACTCCTCAACGTTTCGAAGGCACACAATAACACACACTGGAGAGAAGCCGTATAAATGTAAGGAATGCGGGGAAGCCTTTAGCTATTCCTCAACCTTTCGAAGACATATGATTTCACACACTGGAGAGAAGCCACATAAATGTAAAGAGTGTGGGGAAGCCTTCAGTTATGCCTCGGCTTTTCGAAGACACATGATAACGCACACTGGACAGAAACCCTACGAATGCAAACAGTGTGGGAAAACTTTCATTTATCTCCAGTCCTTTCGAAGACATGAAAGGATTCACACTGGAGAGAAACCCTACGAATGCAAACAGTGTGGGAAAACCTTTATTTATCCCCAGTCCTTTCGAAGACATGAACGGACTCATGGTGGAGAGAAACCCTATGAATGTGACCAGTGCGGGAAAGCGTTCAGTCATCCCTCATCCTTCCGCGGACACATGAGAGTGCACACGGGAGAGAAACCCTATGAGTGCAAGCAGTGTGGGAAAACTTTTAATTGGCCCATATCTTTACGAAAACATATGAGAACACACAATAGGGAGAAACCCTATGAATGTAAGCAGTGTGGGAAAGCCTTCAGTTTGTCCGCCTGCTTTCGGGAGCATGTGAGAATGCACCCTGAAGACAAATCCTATGAATGCAAGCTATGTGGGAAAGCGTTCTATTGCCACATATCCTTACAAAAACATATGAGAAGGCACACCGCAGAGAAACTCTATGAGTGCAAGCAGTGTGGGAAAGCCTTCAGCTGGCCTGAACTTTTGCAACAACACGTGAGAACACACACTGTAGAGAAGCCGTATGAATGTAAGGAATGTGGGAAGGTCTTCAAATGGCCGTCATCTTTACCAATACATATGAGACTGCACACCGGAGAGAAACCTTACAAATGTAAGCACTGTGGGAAAGCATTTAATTGTTCCTCATCCTTAAGACGACATGTGAGAATACATACTACAGAAAAACACTACAAGTGCAATGTGGGACACCCTCCTGCAAATGAATTCATGTGCAATGCTTCAGAAAAGCCACACCAGGAGAGAGAGCTGATCAAAGTTGTAAATGTGGTACTGCCTTTATGAGTTCCTTATCCTGAAAGTGCACAGTTACGTTTTTCTGTAGTTCGTTTGCAAATAAACATGTAGGAGAAAAGTAATCCTCTAAATATTCTTAGCTATTCTACATGAATTTTAACATGTAGGTTTTTTTTTTTTCTTTACAGTTCAGTAAATAAAACTTTCCTCTTACATTTTTTGGACTCATGGATGATTTGAAGTATATTGTAATATGCAAGTAGGTTCAGGTTTAATTTCTTAAATTGTAACTGACTTAGTGTAGCAGATACTGGATCTCACTTCCCTATTATATTTCCCACCTTTCTTCCTTGGAGTGTTTGTATTGTTTGGCCAGAGGAGCCTTATTCCATCTTCTTTCTAAGAAGTAGTCGGCAGAATTTTTTAATTATGCAAAGTTGTTTAAATAGTGTAGTCTCAAATGAATTGTCGTTTTTAATGTTGGCCCCTTACCATTTGTCTCTGCTTGCGATTGTGAATTGGACACTAGGCTTTGACTCCTGATACAACAGAAACATCTAGAGCTGCAGATAGTTCTGCATTGTTATGTCATTGTGGGTAATGTTAGGAACTGCATTTTCTGGACTGTATTTCCTTTATGATTCCATGTCCAAGTTTACCAATAGCAATAACCTGAATGAAATTTTGAATGAAGAAGTGAAGTCATCACTGAGCTTTTGGGGTCACAGTAAATGGAGGCAGACAGATGCATGGGACTTCGCAAACATCAGCCTTCAGCTTGTTTTCCAGATCCTTGTTCCTGCCAGTCAAGAGTACTTGATTTCCACTTTTTGTCAGAGGCATAGTCTTCTACAGACCTCTGCATGAACTCGGTATCAGGGATATGCCTGTGTGGTCAATCACCTGCAGTCAGGATTTTTTGGAAAATCTACATGACCTCTTGACCATGGATACAGACTGTCTTGTTTGGCAGTCTCTGAGCTGCTGATTCTCCCATTCTGTAGATCTTAACATATTTGCATAGGATCTAATTTATATGGTGAGTACCTTGTTCTCTTAATACTTCCAGTGACTCTGTGATCCCAATTCCACCACAAATGCCACAGTGTTGCAGCCAAAGAAGAAAAACAACACATGGGACTTTGTACCCTATTGCATTTTTTGTTTTTTTAATTTTGTACAAGGGTGCCAGCCCTGTCCTATGTGAAAGAAAATACCTTCCTCAGATACCAGATTTAGGAAGATTTCTACTACTCAGAACTAAATGCAGTTTCCTGATGTGGGTTAAATTATTAGATTTGATTATGTATCATTAAAATAATGTGGATTTTGTTTCAAGGAAAAGCTTCTGTAGATATTTCTTAGAAATATCCCATTTAGTCAGGCACAGTGGCTCACGCCTGTAATCCCAGCACTTTGGGAGGCTGAAGTGGGCAGATCACTTGAAGTCAGGAGTTCGAGACCAGCGTGGTCAATATGGTGAAACCCCATCTCTACTAAAAATACAAAAATCAGCTAGGCCTGGTGGTGAGTGCCCGTAATCCCAGCTACTTGGGATGCTGAGGCAGGAGAATCGCTTGAACCCGGGAGGCAGAGTTTACAGTGAGCCGAGATCACACTGTTGTACTCCAGCCTGGGTGACAGAGAAAGACTCCATTTTGAAAGCAAGAAAAGAAAAAGAAGTATCCTATGTACTGTGCTTTGAAATTAGTGGCCTAGACTCTATAATTTCCCAGGGCTGCCACAACAAAGTACAAAAATTGGGTGACAGAGGAAAACTAACTTTGTTTCTCAGTTCTGGAGCCAGAAATCTAGAAACAAGGCATTGGCAGGACCATGCTTTTTCTGAAAATGCTAGGGAAGGCTCCGTGTCAGAACTCAGCTAGCTTCGGGTAGTTCCTTAGCTCATGGTAGCACAACTCTTAATTTTCACATGGCATTCTCCCTGTGTATATATGTCTCCATGCAGCAGTATTTTTTTTTTTTTTTTTGAGACGGAGTTTCACTCTTGTTACCCAGGCTGGAGTGCAATGGCGCGATCTCGGCTCACCGCAACCTCCGCCTCCTGGGTTCAGGCAATTCTCCTGCCTCAACCTGAGTAGCTGAGATTACAGGCATGCGCCACCATGCCCAGCTACTTTTTTGTATTTTTAGTAAAGACGGGGTTTCACCATGTTGACCAGGATGGTCTCGATCTCTTGACCTCGTGATCCACCCGCCTCGGCCTCCCAAAGTGCTGGGATTACAGGCTTGAGCCACCGCGCCCGGCCTGTATTTTTATACGTACACACCACTCATCACCTTAGGCCCCACTCCAGTATGATTTTACCTTAACTAATTATGTTGGCAGCAACTGTCTTTCCACATACTGAAGTACTAGAGATTAAAATTTCAACATAAAAATTTTGGGGCCCCAATTCAACACATAACACTAAGAAATGTTATTTTTTGTTTACCGAGATAATTAATGGATTTCAAGTCAACTTTGTAATTTTGTTAATTTAAGCATGTTACATTTTGAATCATTATTACCAGGTATATACAAATACAGGGTCTTCTTTGTCATATAAATGTTATTTTAAATTGCTATATACTTAACACCATTTGCCATTAAAATGATTTTTTTCTTTTTTTGAGACAGAGTCTCATTCTGTTGCCCAGGCTGGAGTGCAGTGGCATGACCTCGGCCCACTGCATCCTTCAACTCCCAGGTTCAAGTGTTTCTCCTGCCTCAGCCTCCCCAGTAGCTGGGATTATGGGCATGCACCACCACACCCAGCTAATTTTTGTATTTTTAGTAGAGACAGGGTTTCGCCAAGTTGGCCAGGCTGGTCTTCAACTCCTGACCATAGGTGATCTTCCCACCTTGGCCTCCCAAAGTGCTGGTATTACAGGTGTGAGCCACCGAGCCTGGCCTAAAATGATTTCTTGCTTGTGGTTAATAACAATTAAAAAGCATAAATAATGGTCTTGTCAATGCCCTCTACCCAGAAACCACCAGAATCGCACTGGTAGTCAAAAGAAAATTTGCTGTGTTGAATTGAAATTTGAACACATGGTCAAGAAAGGGCTGTGGCTTATTTCAGTCAGAGGGTGTTTTAAAAGCATTTACTATCAGATTTGGTCTTATGTTCTGTGATTTTGGTTAGTGTTCAAGGGAGCCAGGATTTGGTCCAGATTGGATAATCTCAGGTCATGAATATAATTCTCTGGGAACCCCCAAAGTTCTCATCTACAAAGCAGAAGTTAAGTGGAGCTGAAAACTAATCAGTAAAGCAGCATCAGCCAGTCACATTGGGGAGAAGAAGGGAATGTTTGATCATTTCTGTGGTTTAGAGGTGAGCCCCAGAACCAAAGAAGACATGTTTGACATCCTCAATTGAGAAAATTTTTCACATGTTTTATTGGGCAAAGGAAGCAGAAGCTTCTAGTTTTAATGAGCCGGAAAGTCCCACAATCCTATTTAAGTTTTCCCAGGTATCATTTCAACCTCTGAACTTCCAGAATTGACTAGGGAAGAGGAAACACATATAACACCTTAGAGTTGTCTTAAAGGGCAAACAATATTCAGTAATCTCCATGACTTTCCATGTTATCATATGTTTTCATAGTGCTCCGTACATTAATGTGGTTTCACAGTCAGTTGTATCTCTAACACCCCCTTACCCATCATTCCCTCTTAGCTGAAGAAAGTTAAGCACAGGGAACACAGAGTCTTGTACATTCATGTAGCTCAAGATGATGGAATCAAGTTTGAAGGATTAATCTGTGCTTAAGTTGTACTGGGTATTGTCATAACTTAAATTTAGAACACTGGAAAGTAGGTGTAATTACTCAGTTTTACAAACCGGGTATCAAATTTTACGAAAAGACTCCTAAGGCTCTATGGTATTCCTTTTATAAGACATGGAAAAGGCAAAGATAAACGAACACATCACTGGTTAGAAGTGGGGGATTGGGGCCAGGCGCAGTGGCTCACGCCTGTAATCCCAGCTCTTAGGGATGCAGAGGCGGGAGGATAGCTTGAGCCAGGAGTTTGAGACCTGCCTGGGCAATATAGCGAGACCCCGTTCTCCACAAAAAGGAAAAAGAAGTGGGGGGTTTGAGTACAAAGGGGCGTAAGAGTGTTCTCTCATGATTGTAGTGGTGTAAACAAGCATTTATGAAAACTCATAAGGCTACTCTTAAAATAGCAAATTTTGCTGTATGTAAATTTTAAAGTTAACAAACAATAAAAATGCTTTGAGTATGTTAAGGAACTCAAGACCAGGTGCGGTGGCACATGCTTATCATCCCAGCACTCTGGGAAGCCGAGGCGGGAGGATCGCTTGTGGCGAGGTCGTCGAGGCTGCAGTGAAACTGTGATCGTGCACTGCACTCTACCCTGGGCAACAGAGCAAGACCCTGTCTGGGAAAAAAAAAAAAAAGGAATTCAAACTGTCCTGAAACTTAATATATAAGTCTGCAAGAAGACTTTTCCCTAGCTGGGCGCAGTGACTCATGCCTGTAATCTCAACATTTTGGGAGACTGAGGCAAGAGGATCACTTGAGGTTAGGAGTTCGAGACCAGTCTGGGCAACATAGCGAGACCTCAATTCTACAAAAAAAAGAAAAAGTGAGCCAGGCTTGGTGGTGCACTTCTGTGGTTCCAGCTACTTGGCAAGCTGAGGTGGGAGGATCACCTGAGACCTGAAGGGACCATGATTGTGCCACTACACTCCAACTTGGGCAACAGAGCAAGACTGTCCCAAAAAAAAAAAAACTTTTCCCCCACCATCTTGGGACTCTTCTCTGGAGGAAGGCAGGGCTGAGTGACAAGGACTTGTGCCTCGTCAGGCCCTGTTTGAAACAGTCTGAAGTTTTGAAATACACACAAGGGCCATACCTGACTTCATCTCATACACAGAAAAGGGAGGTCTTCCAGAATCTGTCTTTGAGTTTACCAGGTTCTTTCCATCAGATCTTTGGGACTATTGTGGTTCTGAAACATAAAACGGGGACCCTACACCTCTTCCCGGGAATCCCCCTGCCTGGGGGGTATCGTGATTGTGATCTTGTCTTCAGACAAGGGGTATCCGCATCTTCTCTTCTGGCGCCTTTCATGCGGCCATTTCCAACATCAGAGTTTCCACCTCGAACTCAGCTCTGCGTCTTCATGCTGGGAAACGTCTTTATGGATCCCCAAACTCGTCTTGCTGTTGGGAACACGTGGCAGCCCCACGTTGCGAGGTGAGGTGGAAGAAGCAGTGGCAGAGCTCTTGCCGTGGAGACACCCGCCCGTCGGCCACAGCAGCCCCTGCTGCTCCATCAATCCATAAGCACAAATCACACGCCCCAGAGTGTCAACATCTCCCGTGACATCACAAAGACGCCCGGCTGGGACCCACCTACAGGCGGGCAAACAGGCACTCCTCCCACTGTCTCACAGTCACGTGACGTGACTGATCTGCGCACTCCGGCTGTGACACCAGGAGGTGCCCATCTCGCCCCAAGCTCCTTACCCGCCTCCTCCCCACACTCCAGGGTGCGTCTTACTGAGGCCTCGCCAGAGCGCATGCGCACTTCTCTCAGGCGCAGCCCCCACCGCACAAGGCCTCAGCCCATTGGTCCCTCAGTCTCCAGAAGCCCCGCCCTGCAGGATACAACACTATCTCGCGTCTAAAAGAGCTGTGCTTTGGAGCGGCCTGGGAATTTCTGCCTTCGATGCAGTGCGCAGGCGCACCCAGGCAAGGAGGTGGGCGACCGTAAGTAGAGACCGCAAACGTGGTACCGGAAGTGGCAGAAGCGCTCCTCGTGCCCTCCTCACTTCCGGCGTGGTGGACCCCGGATGTAGCGTGTACGTGGCGGTGAGACAGCCTGAGCTTCAGATGCCTCCATCCTATAATGGCGGATGTCCTTGAGCGCACACGACAGACCGGAAGGACCCTGATTGTTCAAGGGAACATCCACGGCAAGTAGAAGGTGTGAATATGGTGACGTCAGAGGTGACCGCAAAAAAGAAAGGACATGGCAGCTGAGCAAGGAAGTGGTACCAGCGATGTCCCAACTGAGCTCCCTGGGTCTGGTAGTGAGGAGCTCATTCTTAGAACTTTGAGCCGTGTGACGGGCTACAGCATCCTGACTCTTGTCATGTCCGGGACTCGGGCTCCACGTTCTCAGGTTCTTATGGAGATGGGGCTCAGGAAGGCTCCCGCTGTTGCAGAATATTTAGGAGACTGGAGAGACCCCACTGGGTGAAACAGGAGGATTTTATTTATTTTATTTATTATTTTTTTAAGACGGTGTTTCACCATGATGGCCAGGCTGGTCTTGAACTCCTGGCCTCAGGTGATCCAACCACCTTGGCCTCCCAAAGTGCCAGGATTACAGGCGTGAGCCACCACGCCCAGCCTAACTGGAGGATTTTATTAAGATGGCCACCAGCTCAGCGGATTAGTATCCCAAAGCTGAGCAAAGGGGAAAGAAAATGGGGTACTTTTTATGCATCCAAGTGGAGGCAGCAGCTAACAGGTTTACAGAAGCCAGAACACAGACAGTTAATTCATTTGTAACATGCCTTGATGTTCATCACCTACGTGGTGTCCTCGGCGCTGCAGTGAACAGAAGTGACAAAATATCCTTGTTCCCTTGAAGCTAATGTGGTAGGGAACAAAAAACAAAACAAAAAAACGAGGGATGCAAGTCAAGTACACGTTGTATGGACAGTGGTAATACCTAAGAAGACAAAGATGGGGAAAGGGGTGCAGAGGGTGTGGACTGTGGGTGTCGGTGGGGTAGTCTGTTACTACCTCCAGGGTTCTCCTGAGGGTGCTTGGGTGTGTGCACCTGTTTTTCCTAGTGATAAAGTCTGGAGGATTCTGTGGGGACATATATTGGTGTGTCTGGGTGGTTCTGTGTGTCCTGGTGGTGGTCCCTGTCTTCAGGAAGGAGTGTCTGAATGTCCATGTGTGTCACTGCACGGCTGTGGTGTTTCTGTGTCTGTGTTTTCCAGTCTTTGTGTGATGAAATAGAAAGGCTCAGAGTTATTAATGAATTGTACTTAAGCTTTGAGAGGCTTATATTTATTGTACTATTAAATTCTTCCAAAATATAGTAAAAAAAAAAAAAAAGTTTCAAATTTATTTGGTAAGTTTGAGTAAATTTTTGGGGGGGTGGTTAGGGTGGGGACAGAGTCTTGCTCTGTTGCTCAGGCTAGAGTGCAGTGGCGTGATCTTGGCTCACTGTAACCTCTGCCTCCCAGGTTCAAGCAATTCTCGTGTCTTAGCCTCCCAAGTAGCTATGATTACAGGTGTGTGCCACCATGCCCGGTGAATTTTTTTGTATTTTTAGTGGAGATGGGATTTCACTATGTTGACCAGACTGGTCTTGAACTCCTGATCTCAAATGATCCTCTGCCCACTTTGGCCTCCCAAAGTGCTGGGATTATAGGCGTGAGCCAACATACCTAGCCTCAAATTGATTTTCTAAGGTTTGGCTTTCATTGTTTATTTAAAAAACAGCAATTAGGCAGGGCCCAGAGGCTCACACCTGTAATTCCAGCACTTTACAAGGCCGAGGTAGGCAGATTCCTTGAGCTCAGGAATTCAAGACCAGGTTGGGCAACTTGAAGAAACCCCATCTCTGCAAAACATACGAAAATTAGCCCAGTGTGGTGGTGCTCACCTGTAGTCCCAGTTACTCAGGAGGCTGAAGCTGGAGGATTGCTTGGGCCCAGGAGGTCAGGGCTGCAGTAAGCCGTGATCGTGCCACTGCACTTCAGCCTCGGAATAAGAGCAAGACCCCAACTCAAACCCTGTCTCAAACAAACACATAACAGCTATATTTTATTTTAAAATACTTTATAGACCAAATGATTGGAATTATTAACAGGAAGCCTGTTTTCTACATGGTAATCCTTTAAACTAATTTTTATGAAAGTGGCCAGTACTTTTTGTAAATCATAAAACATGAATGTTTTCTTCAATTTGTTTTGTCAGTAAATAATATCAGAGTTTGTACTTCCACTGGCTTTTAAATAGGAAAGTATTTTCAGATATGGGAGCATATAAAATGCATCAGGAGTTTTGACTCAAGTCCCTAGTGATTGATGGAGGCCAGCCAACCCTCTGTTGCACCCCAGAACCTGCCATTAAATTTCAAATAGAGGATCAGAAACTAGCCTTCTAAGTTGACATTGGTCTGACTTTCTCCACCAGCTTCTCAGAGTACTCATCTTTCCTGTCCCTTTTAATTCTGTTGAAGCTGTCTGAGTCTTGAGGTGACTTGTTTCAGTGCCCCATCTCAGGCCACGCCAACAGCCTCAGTCTTGCTTAACGCTCATCATAGCGTTCTAGTTTCCGAAGCCTCACTGGAAAACTTTCTAGGTGGAGATTTGTTACATAAATGTAATGCCATCATACACGATAAGGAGAAAGGTGTTTTTATTCCCCTGCCCTCAGACCAAACCTCAAGCTTTCTGTTTTCCCTGAGACTCATCCTCTGAAGAGGATGCAGCCAGAAGTGATGTTCTAGTGACTTCCAGTGACTGATGTTTCAGTTACTCTCTATTTTTAGGCTGGGTGTGGTGGCTCACGCCTGTAATCCCGGCGCCTTGGAGCGCTAAGGCGGGCGGATCACCTGAGGTCAGGAGTTTGAGACCAGCCTGGCCAACAAAGTGAAATCCCGTCTCTACTAAAAATACAAAAATTAGCCAGGTGTAGTGGCAGGAGACTGTAGTCCCAGCTACTCAAGAGGCTTAGAATTAGAATTGCTTGAACCTGGGATGCGGAGGCTGCAGTGAGCCAAGATCATGCCACTACACTCCAGCCTGGGCGACAGAGTGAGACTCCATCTCAAAAAAATAAAAAGAAGGTCTTGAAAGAGCATTCAGATGCAGTCATCTTGGGGCATTGGAGAGAGCCAGGAAAATGTGTCATTGGCGTTCCATGGCATCTTTTCAAATATTTCAGTAATGTTTTAGACCATTTTAGTCCATTGTCTCATTGGTTATTTGTGAAAGCTTTCCAGTAACCACATGCAGGCGGCAGCCTCTTTAAGGGAACATAACTCTCTGGCTGGCCAAAAATGGTCCCGAACCAAGCGCTCATCAGCAGTCGTGTCTGGGAGTGCTGCCCTCAGGGAAAGCATCTAAAGCATTTGCTTTCTGCTGCATGTGGCTGGAGTGTTCTGCACGTTTTCTGATGGCTTCATGATTTATTTGAGTTGACAGGATGACGTGTGCCTGAGGCAGTGCCTGAGATCCTGTGATGGCCCTAAAAGTATGTGCAATTATCAGAAAATGAGCACACTTGTGTCAAGAGGAGGTTTGCGGGTGGGTGTGAGGTGTAGCAGGGAATCCCTCTTCGGGGCCTGCGGGTCTCCCAAGCATAGAAATTTTTTAAAATCTCCAGTTTCTTCAAGGGAAATTTCCGTCACCTAGTTAGCCCCAAGAAATAAATAAGCAACTTGATAAGCAAGAAGATAACAGTAGCCTAAACAATATCCAAGGAAGCTAGAATGATGGGATGCTCAGTTCCCCTGTAGAAACTAAAGATGGCCAGGCATGGTGGCTCTGGCTTGTAAGCCTAGCCCTTGAGGAGGCTGAGGCAGGAGGAGGATCACTTGAGCCTGGGAGTTCGAGACCAGCGACATGGCAAAATCCTGTCTCTCCAAAAAAAAAAAAAGAAATTAGCCTGGCCTGGTTGTGCGTGTGTGCGTGTCCAGCTATCTGGGAAGCTGATGTGGGAGGATTGCTTGAGCTCAGGAAGCTGGAGGTTGCAGTGAGCTGCGATCACACCACTGCACTCCAGCCTGAGCAACACAGCGAGACTCCATCTCAAAAAAGGAAAACTAAAGATAACATCTTTTTTTTTTCTTTTCTTTTCTTTTTTTTGAGACAGAGTTTTGCTCTTGTTGCCAAGCCTGGAGTGTAGTGGCACAATCTTGGCTCACCCCAACCTCCACCTCCCAGGTTCAAGCGATTCTCCTGCCTCAGTCTCCCAAGTAGCTGGAACTGTGGGCTCCCGCCACTACCCCTGGCTAATTTTTGTGTTTTTAGTAGAGACGGGGTTTGACCGGTTTGGCCCAGCTGGTCTCAATCACTTGCCCTCGTGATGCGCCCGCCTTGGCCTCCCAAAGTGCTGGGATTACAGGTGTGCGTCACTGTGCACGGCCAGCTAGACTGTTGTTAATGGTTCAAGAGTTCAGTTCTAACAACTGTGCTGACCCTGGTTAGGGAATGGTACTATTTTCTTTGGTCGCTCACTTGACCTCATGGGGCTCCCCAGGTGTCTACGGGTCAGGAGAGAGAGGGGACCTCCTCCATCATCATGGAATCTGGTAACAGACTGAGGACAGAGGCAGTTTTTTTCTACAGGTGGGATACTCAAAGGGCCCAGGTTTGCCTGTAAGTCAGTACCATTTTCATTTCAGGAAGGAGACCACTGTGGATGGGGGATGCTGCCTGCAGGACCCAAGACCTGAGAACTGACCAATCAGGCAGCAGGGGTGGGGCCTAGAGAACTGACCAATCAGGGGAGCTAAGGTGGAACATGGAGAACTGTCAATCGGGGGGCTGGGGGCAGAGCCTAGAGAACTGACCAATCAAGGAAGCTGAGGCGGGCCTGGAGAACTGTTCAATCAGAGGAAGTGGAGTGGGGCCTGGAGACCCTGAATCAAGGGAACTGGGGGCAGGGCCTGGAAACCTGACCAATTGGGAAGGCTGGGGTGGGGCCTGAAGAACTGCCCAATCGGGAGCTCCTGCAAGTCTTAGCAATCTGACCAATCACAAGAGCAGGGGCAGAGTCTGGAGAATTGTCCAATCAGGGGATTTGGGATGTGACTGGTGAACTCTCCAATCACAGGTGAGCCGAGAGGAGAACTGTACAATCAGAGCCCTGGGGGCGGGGCGTTGCTGTCCTCCCTGCCGAACACACCCCGCCTGCCCTGAGTGACCACTGGTGTCCCTGTCGGGCTCACCTGCAGCAGCTGCGGGGCGCAGGGAGCTCCTCACAGAACTCAGGAACGGGCAGGACATGGTGAGTGCAGGCCGGGGGCCGAGCCTGAGCCGGAGCCCTGGAAGGGAAGGGTTGGAAGCGGCCAGAACTTGCTGAAACTCCCAGGGGGGGCCGCCGGGGACCCCCCAGGCAGCCTCTGTCCCGGTGTCACCCCCGGGTCCTGCGGGGACTTCCCTCCTCACCCAGTCTTCTTTCCCTGGAAAGTCGTAGTTGTCAGGACGCTGGGTTGGAGGGAAAAAAAGAAATGACTGCTGCCCTGAGGGGTTTCAAAGTTAATTGGAAGAAAAACTAACACAAAGGACAAAAATTAAAAAAAAACAAACACCCTAGCTAGGCGGTGCAACAACCCCCAAAGCAGAATGCGCTTTGGACCCAGACTTTGGGCCCAGGCTCACGTCCCTGGGAGGGGCGAGGGCTGGACAAGTGGTGCGGGCGCCCCACGTGGAGGGATGACCGCGCCTGACCCCAAAGGCACACAGGCCTGACTCTAGCCCAGCCGCCTCTGCCTGCGCCCGTCTCCTTCTAAAGATTGATTTGGTTACTGGAGCCTCATTTTTTTTTTTCAGTCCATGGAATATACAGTAAAGAATAGAGTTTGAAAGATAAAAGATTTCCAAAGAGGTGAATTTCAGGAAAAAAATAAAGGTCTTGTCTTAAATTCCATTTGCTAACTGTTCCATGCCTTTTTTTTTCCTGTTCCCTTTTTGCACGTGCTTGAGTTTCTCACATCTGTTGTTTTCTTTTCGGTGATGACAAATGGGATTCCAGGGCTTAGCCTTGATAGGGCTCCCAGGAAAAGGAACCGCAGAGAAAGAGAGAAAATCTTTTATTATGACATCCCCCTAAATGAATACATTCCTACAAGCAAAAAATGTTTGATATATAATATGGTGAATTACAAAAACTTGCTAAAATATCAGTTATTCTCCTTTTCCAGCGTGGGGAATTTGTGACAGATGATAATTCTGTTTTTTTTTTTCTTTAGTTTTTTTGAGACAGAGTTTTGCTCTGGCTGGAGTGCAGTGGTGCGAACACGGCTCATTGCAACCTCCACCGCCTGGGTTCAAGTGATTCTCCGGCCTCAGCCACCTGAGTAGCCGGGATTACAGGCGTGCGCCACCATACCCAGCTAATTTTTTTTTTTTTTTTTTTAGTAGGGATGGGGTTTCACCATGTCGGCTAGGATGGTCTTGATCTCCTGACCTCATGATTCAGGGGCCTCGGCCTCCCAAAGTGCTGGGATTACAGATGTAAGCCACTGCGCCCGACCTGTTCCGTTCTTTTATTTATTTTTTATTTTTATTTCTGAGTTGGAGTATTGCTCTGTCACTGAGACTTGAGTGCAGTGGCTTGAACTCGGCTCACTGCAACCTCTGCCTCCCAGGTTCAAGCGAGTCTCCTGCCTCAGCCTCCCAAGTAGCTGGGACTACAGGCACGTGCCACCACAACTGGTTAATTTTTCTGTTTTTACTGGAGACAGGGTTTTACTGTGTTGACCAGCCTGATCTCGTACTCCTGACCTCAGGTGATCTGCCCACCTCAGCCTCCCAAATCGTTGGGAGTACAAGTGTGAGCTACCCCACCCAGCTAAGTTTTGTATTCTTTTTAGTAGAGACAGTTTCACCATGTTGGCCAGGCTGGTCTTGAACTCCTGACCTTAGGTGATCCACCCTCCTCAGCAAAAGTATTGAGATTACAGGCATCAGCCACTTCACCAGGCCTCTGTTCTTTTATTATTTTGATTTCAGAGTTTAATGCAAAGTCCTATTTCATCCACCTAAAAGTGTTAAAATATTGATTGTTTACAAAGCATTTTTTATTATCATGGAAATAACTGAATGACAGCTTTATTTCTGAATGGAATAGACACTTGTGGGTTTTCTTCTTTTTTTTTTTCTTGAGACAGAGTCTCGCTCTGTCGCCAGGCACCAGGCTGGAGTGCAGGGGCGCAATCTCGGCTCGCTGCAACCTCCACCTCCCAGGTTCAAGCAATTCTGCCTCAGCCTCCCGAGTAGCTGGGACTACAGGTGCACACCACCACACCCAGCTAATTTTTGTATTTTTAGTAGAGATGGGGTTTCACTATGTTGGCCAGGATGGCCTCAATCTCTTGACCTCGTGATCCACCTGCCTTGGCCTCCCAAAGTGCTGGGATTACAGGCGTGAGCCACTGCGCCCAGCTATTTTTGTATTTTTAGTAGAGACAGGGCTTCACCATGTTGGCCAGTATGGGATTTGCTGGATTCTCCAGACACTGAGTTTATGTCATTTAAAATATCCATGGGGGTCCAGGAGTGGTGGTTCATGCCTGTGACCCCAGCACTTTGGGAGGCTGAGGCAGGAGGATCACTTTACCCCAGGAGTTTCAGACTAGCCTGGACAACTTGGTGGTACCCTCTCTCTACAAAAAATATACACATTAGCCAGGCATGGGGGTGTGCCCTTAGTCCCAGCTACTCAGGGGCTAACGTGGGAGGATGGCTTGAGTCTGGGAGTTTGAAAGCAGCCTGGGCAACACAGCAAGACCCCATTCCTTTCATGTGTGTGTGCGTTGGTCTGTATATGTCTCCCAGCACTTTGGGAGGCCAAGGTGATCAGGTCACCTGACTTTAGAAATTCGAGATCAGCCTGACTGACATGAAAACCATGTCTCTACTTTAAAATACAAAAATTAACCTGCTGTGGTAGCACACCCCTGTAGTCCCAGCTACTCAGGAGGCAGAGGCAAGAGAGTCGCCTGAACCCAGGAGGCCGAGGTTGCAGTGAGCTGAGTTCCCACCACTGCCCTCCAGCCTGGGCCATGATCAAAACTCCATCTTAATAAATAAATAAATTATAGATATGTATTTTATATATATATAACAAATATATCAAATACATTTACCATATACTATAAACATATGTATTTAATTCATATACATATATATTACTCAGGAATCAAACCCAAGCGTCGTACGTTCTGACTGGTATGTGGAACTAAGCTATGAGGACGCAAAGGCATAAGAATGACACAGTGGACTTTGGGGACTTGGGGGGAAGCGTGGGAGGCGGGTGAGGGATAAATGACTACAAATAGGGTGCAGTGTGTACAGCTTGGGTGCTGGGTGCACCAAAATCTCACTAATAACTACTAAAGAGTTTACTCATGTAACCAAATAACCTATTTATATGCATGTAAATTTATATATACTATATATTTACTTACTTTATATATTTATATAAATTATATATAAAATGTTTATAAGTAAATATATTTTATATTTTATATAGCATTTATATATAAAATAAAATATCTATGGGGATTCAACACAAGTGAAGAACATGAACTGGGGGCCAGGCGTGGTGGCTCACGCCTGTAATCTCAGCACTTTGGGAGGCCGAGAATGGTGGATCACCTGAGGTCAGGAGTTCAAGACCAGCCTGGTCCACATGGTGAAACCCCATTTCTATTAAAAACACCAAAAAATTGGCCAAGGTAAGCAGATCACCTGAGGTCAAGAGTTTGAGATCAGCCTGGCCAACATGGCAAAACCCTGTCTCTACTAAAAGTAAAAAAATTAGCCAGGTGAAGTGGCCCGCACCTGTAATCCCAGCTACTCAGGAAGCTGAGACAGGAGAATCGCTTGAACCTGGGAGGTGGAGGTTGCAGTGAGCCGAGATAGCACCACTGCACTCCAGCCTGGGTGACAAGAGCAAGACTCTGTCTCAAACACACACACACGCACACACACACACACACTAGCTGGGTGTGGTGGCACACACTTGTAATCCCAGTTACTTGGGAGGCTGAGGCAGGAGAATCAGTTGAACCTGGGAGACAGAGTTTACAGTGAGCCCAGATTGCACCACTGCACTCCAGGCTGGGTGACAGAGTGAGACTCCATGTCATAAATAAATATACAAATAAATACATACATACATAAAATGTCTTACTGATATTTCAAGCCAGAATTGGTGGCATGTGTCTGTAGTTTTAGCTACTTGGGAGGCTGAGGTGGGAGGATTGCTTGAGCCCAAGAGTTTAAGGCCAGCCTGGGCAATACAGTGCCCCCCCATCTCAACAACGACGAAGAAAGGTCCGATGGATTTTTAAAATTGTGCATGCATTTACCTTAAATCAAGAGAAATTTATATACATCATAGCTTGCTGTTTAATAGTTTTTATTCGTTTTCTTTTTTCTTTTCTTTTCTTTTTTTTTTTTTTTTTT
>NW_016107690.1:1457852-1459101 GCF_001604975.1 Cebus imitator | reverse complement strand
TTTTCTGAGACTCCCGAGTACCTGGGATTATGGGCAGGCACCACTACACCCAGCCAATTTTTGTATCTTTAGTAGAGACAGGCTTTTACCATGTTGGCCAGGCTGGTCCCGAACTCCTGACCTCATGATCCACCCACCTCAGCCTCCCAAAGTGCCTGGATTACAGGCATGAGCCACCACGCCCAGCTAGGTTTTATTGTTATTGGAAAGCCACCTTTTGATGTAGGAAATCTTATTTATTTATTTATTTAAAAATTTTTTTTGGAGATGGAGTCTCACTCTGTCATCCAGGCAGGAGTACAATGGTGTGATCTTGGCTCACTGCAACCTCTGCCTCCCGGGTTCAAGAGATTCTCCTGCCTCAGCCTCCTGAGTAGCTGGGATTACAGGTGCGTACCACTACGCCCGGATAATTTTTGTGTTTTTAGAAGAGATGGGGTTTCACCTTGTTGGTCAGGCTGGTCTTCAACTCCTGACCTCGTGATCCACGTGCCTTGGCCTCCCAAAGTGCTGGGATTACAGGTGTGAGCCACCGCGCCTGACCATGGGTAACTATTTTAAAATGTAATCCTCTAAAAACGCTAAAGGTTATGAAAGTACAATCCATAAAACTGAAATATGTCTAGGGAAAAAATAAAATATTTTCAAATCTCTTGATAACTCAAGTTGCAGGTGACATCATATTTTTTATTTCTATAATATCTGAAACTGATGAGTATTTTCAGGAATGAGTAGCTTATTTAATGCATTAAAGGTTTGGACCTAACCCGTTGAGTGAGTTATTATTTTCAAGGACTTACATTTCCTTTAAAAAATTTCATTTTTCTGATATCAACTAAAATAAGGCTTATCCTAGGAATATCCTTTTAAACCACACACCTGGCCAGGCGCAGTAGCTCACGCCTGTAATCCCAGCACATTGGGAGGCCGAGGCAGGCAGATCACGAGGTCAGGAGCATGAGACCAGCCTGACCAACATGGTGAAACTCCGTCTCTACTAAAAATATAAAAAATAGCCTGGTGTGGTGGCACGTGCCTGTAATCCCAGCTACTCGGGAGGCTGAGGCAGGAGAATTGCTTGAACCCGGGAGGTGGAGGTTGCAGTGAGCTGAGATCACCGCACTGTACTCTAACCTGGGGCAACAGAGCAAGACTCCATCTCAAACAAACAAACAAAAAAATTATCTCTAGATTACTTATACCAAAAAAAAAAAGAAGACATGTACTAAGAGTGTAAATCTTACATGTT
>NW_016107690.1:1455102-1456751 GCF_001604975.1 Cebus imitator | reverse complement strand
AGAGACGGGGTTTCACCATGTTGACCAGGATGGTCTCGATCTCTTGACCTCGTGATCCACCCGCCTCGGCCTCCCAAAGTGCTGGGATTACAGGCTTGAGCCACCGCGCCCGGCCTATCTTACATGTTCTTATCATCAGATATTTTGAGGTGGAGTTTTCACTCTGTCACCCAGGCTGTAGTGCAATGGCACAATCTCAGCTCACTACAACCTCCACCAACTGGGTTCAAGTGATTCTCCTGCGTCAGCCTCCCATGTGCCTGGGATTACAGGCGCATACCACCACACCCAGGTAATTTTGTATTTCTAGTTGAGATGGGGTTTCTCCATCTTGGTCAGTCTGGTCTGAAACTCCCGACCTCGGGTGATCTGCCTGCCTTAGCTTCCCAAAGTGCCGGGATTACAGGCGTGAGCCACCACGCCCGGCCATGACTGAGTCTTCCTGGATATTGGGGTACTACAGGATCTTGTGTGAATGTCCTGCGAACTGAGTTCACGCCCCCAGTGCTGTGAGTTTCACCATCCTCATGTACACACATGTGGTCTGTTTTAGGACGCAGTGGTCTTTGAAGACTTGCTTGTGGAATTTACTCTGGATGAGTGGGCTTTGCTGAATCCTGCTCAGAGGAAACTCTACAGAGATGTGATGCTGGAAACCTTCCAGAACCTGGCCTCAGTAGGTACGGTTCCATCATTTCTGCCCTTGCTTATTAGATCATTGATGTTTTGTCTGCGTGCAGTGGCTCGTGCTTGTATCTCCAGTGCTTTGGGAGGCTAAGACAGGAGGATCACTTGAGATTAGGAGTTGGAGACCAGCCCGGGTAACACAGTGAGACCACGTCTCTACAAAAAAAATTAAGAATTGGCTGGGTGTGGTGGCTCACGCCTATAATCCCAGAACTTTGGGAGGCTGAATCGGGCAGATTACGTGAGGTCGAGCGTTCAAGACCAGCCTGACCAATATGGAGAAATCCCATCTCTGCTAAAAATACAAAATTAGCTGGGCTTAGTGGCGCATGCTACTCGGGAAGCTGAGACAGGAGATCACTTGAACCCAGGAGGCAGAGGTTGTGGTGAGCCAAGGTTGTGCCATTGCACTCCAGCTTGGGCAACAAGAGTGAAACTCTGTCTCAAAAAAAAAAAAAATTAAAAATTAGCCCAGTGTGGTAGCACGCTCCTGTAGTCCTAGCTACTTGGGAGGCTGAGGCAGGAGAATCGCTTGAGGAAAGGAGTTCAAGGCTACAGTGAGCCGTGATCACACCACTGCGCTCCAGCCAGGGTGACAGATTGAGACCCTGTCTCCAACAACAAAAAAAAGAATAAATATTTCTGCTCGTTAAGGCTATTCCAGGATTTGCAGTGTCGAAGGAGAATACATTGGTTAATAAGACGGTTGTAATCACTGTCGTCCTGTACCTAAAATTCAGCAGCTTCTCTGTGATAATAAAAATCTACCTATTGCCTGGGTACAGCGGCTCACACCTGTAATCCCAGCACTTTCGGAGACTGAGGTGGGTGGATCACGAGGTCAGGAGTTCAAGACAAGCCTGGCCAAGATGGTGAAACCCCATCTCTACTAAAAATACAAAAATTGGTCAGGTGTGATAGGGGGTGCCTGTAATCACAGCTGCTTGGGAGGCTGAGGCAGG
>NW_016107690.1:1452925-1453932 GCF_001604975.1 Cebus imitator | reverse complement strand
AAAAAAAAAAAAAAAAAAAAAAGCTATTTATCGATCAGTACTTTTCTTTCTGTCTTGCTGAAAAGACTTAGGGTCCTTTTGTGTCATCAATGTGGGTATATTTGGGGACACACAGAGCTTTAATGTTTGAAACCTGGTGATGGGCCGGGCGCAGGGGCTCACACCTGTCATCCGAGCACTTTGAGAGGCCGAGGTGGGCGGATCATGAGGTCAGGAGTTTCAGAGCAGTCTGGCCAACATGGTGAAACCCTGTCTCTACAAAAATACAAAAATTAGCTGGGTGTGGTGGCAGGCACCTGTAATCCCAGCTACTGGGGAGGCTGAGGCAGGAGAATCGCTTGAACCTGGGAGGTGGAGGTTGCAGTGAGCCGAGATCGTGCCACTGCACTCCAGCCTGGTGACACAATGACACTTTGTCTCAAAAAAAAAAAGAGAGAGAGACAGGGTTTCTCCATGTTGGTCAGGCTGGTCTCAAACTCCCAACCTCAGGTGATCCACCCGCCTCGGCCTCCCAAAGTGCTGGGATTACAGGCGTGAGCCACCGCGCCCGGCCATTTTTTTACTTCATAGGACTTAGACACTGAGTGTTTGAAAAGTAATTCTGGACAGCTGCAGGGGCTCACATCTGTCATCCCAGCACACTCCAAGGCTGAGGCAGGTGGATCACCTGAGATCAGGAGTTTCTGACACAATCAGTGTCACAGGCAACCTGACCAATATGGTGAAACCCCAGCTCTACTAAAAATACAAAAATTAGCTGGGTGTGGTGGTGGGCACCTGTAGTCCCAGCTGCTCAGGAAGCTGAGACAGGGGAATCACCTGAACCTGGGAGGCGGAGGTTGCAGTGAGCCCAGATCGTGCCTCTGCACTCCATCCTGGGCTGGGCAACAGAATAAGACTCTGTCTCATGAAAAAAAAAAAAAAAAAGAGAGAGCGATAATTCTGTTGGAAACAATTATCAGAGCACCCCACATATTACCGTTCTTTTTGTAATGGGCTATGGTTGA
>NW_016107690.1:1447896-1451970 GCF_001604975.1 Cebus imitator | reverse complement strand
AGGCGGAGGTTGCAGTGAGCCCAGATCGTGCCTCTGCACTCCATCCTGGGCTGGGCAACAGAATAAGACTCTGTCTCATGAAAAAAAAAAAAAAAGAGAGAGCGATAATTCTGTTGGAAACAATTATCAGAGCACCCCACATATTACCGTTCTTTTTGTAATGGGCTATGGTTGAACTTTCTTTTTTTCTTTTTTCTTTTTCTTTTTGTTGTTGTTGAGACAGAGTTTTGCTTTTCTTGCCCAGACTGGAGTACAGTGGTTCAGTATCATCTCACTGCAACCTCTGCCTCCCGCGTTCAAGCGATTCTCCTGCCTCAGCTTCCTGAATAGCTGGGATTAGAGGCATGTGCCACCATGCCCAGCTAATTTTGTATTTTTAGTAGAGATGGGATTTCACCATGTTGGTCAGGCTGGTCTTGAACACCTGACCTCAAGTGATCCATCCACCTCGGCCTCCCAAAGTGCTGGGATTACAGGCATGAGTCACCATGCCCAGCCTGAACTTTCTACCAGAGTACTTATTCCAGTTTGAAATAATTTCTCTTCCCTAAGCTGGTTATTTAAAAAAAAGAAAAATAATAATTTCAACAATACAGAAAACTTACATTTGCACAGAAAATGGCAAAAATGTCATCCTAATGTTCATTAATATAAATGAAGAAATTATTAAGGCATAAACCATTAATAACATACTGCCATTGTTACCAGGAATCCAAGGGTAGAGAGACCACGTAAAAGTGGTAAAGGTAGTAAGCGTGGAGGAAGCTTCAGAAAGACTCGAAATTGTCGTCATAATCTGCGCGAGGGTCATCGGACTGGTGTGGAACGGTATGAATGCGGTCAGTGTGGAAGCGTCTTCACCCACTCTTCATCCCTGATGAGGCACAGAAGAGCTCACTCTGGACAGAAGTTATATAAATGCAAGGAATGTGGGAAAGCCTTCAGTCGCCCTTCATACCTACAGACTCACGAGAAAACTCACAGTGGAGAGAAACCCTACATGTGTCCATCCTGCGGGAAAGCTTTTCTCCGTTCCCACTCCCTCACTGAACACGTCAGGACTCACACTGGAGAGAAACCCTATGACTGCGGGCGGTGTGGGAAAGCCTTCAGCTGCCCCAAATCCTTCCGAGCGCACGTGATGATGCACGCGGGAGGGAAACCCTATGAGTGCCAGCACTGTGGGAAAGCCTTCAGGTGCCAGAAATCCTTCCGTGTCCACGTGGTTGTGCACACCGGCAGGAAACCGTATGAGTGCAAGCAGTGTGGCAAAGCCTACTGCTGGGTGACGTCCTTTCAACGCCACGTGCGGATTCACAACGGAGAGAGACCCTACACGTGCGAAAAATGTGGGAAAGCATTTGGTTGGCCCTCGTCCTTACACAAGCATGCGAGAATCCACGCTACAAAGAAACCTGTTAGTGGAGGCAGCATTGGAAAGCCTTCCGTCAGGCCTCCCCGCGCCACCAATCTCAGGCCGCAAAGGAGAGAGAAAGTCCATAAATGTGAAACATGTGGGAAGACGTATGGTTGGTCCTCATCTTTACGCAAGCACGAGAGAAAGCACGCTGGAGAGGAAGCTCTCAATGCAGGCAGTGTGGAAAAGCCTTCTGTGGGGATTCCCTCCTCCAAAAATTGAGACGTTGATGCCACCGGAGGGGGTCTGTCCTGGAAAGCCTGTCTCCACGACAGATGAATGACATCCACTCACGAGAGTACAGTGATGGAGCGGGCCAGGGAGATTGTCACTGCTCTGAGAGGGCTATGGCAGCCCCCCGCCCCCGCGCTAGCTGTTCCTCCTTGCATTCATTCAGTATAGATTTAATAACAGAGGCTCTAAGTCAGCACGCTTGTGGATAATTCACACGGTTTCAAGAGTGATTTTACAGATGATAAAAGGTTTTGGTTTTGGGGCCCATAACAAACAGCATTAACGGGCAATTCCCCTTTGACCTTCCTCCGAGAGGGCCACGTGGCACCAAGTTTACACGAGTAAACAAATAGAGACAAAGGAATGTGGGGTAAACAGATGTAACTGGGGAAGCTTTTATTATCCCTGATCTTCACCCGATGACTTAATGCTCTAACGTAGGAACTGGCTGCCTTCAGCCTGTCCCATTCTTTAATGAAAACCTTTTGGCCGGCCGGGCGTGGTGGCTCACGCCTGTAATCCCAGCACTTTGGGAGGCCGAGGCGGGTGGATCACGAGGTCAAGAGATCGAGACCATCCTGGTCAACATGGTGAAACCCCGTCTCTACTAAAAATACAAAAAATCAGCTGGGCATGGTGGCGCATGCCTGTAATCCCAGCTACTCAGGAGGCTGAGGCAGGAGAATTGCCTGAGCCCAGGACGCGGAGGTTGCGGTGAGCCGAGATCGCGCCATTGCACTCCAGCCTGGGTAACAAGAGTGAAACTCCGTCTCAAAAAACAAACAAACAAACAAAAAAACCCAACAACAACAAAAAAGAAAAGCTTTTGGCCTTCCAAAACGTGTGAGACTATACTCTTATAGTTTCCCTAAAATTTCCCTTTATTCTTTGCCAAATACCCTGAGTGAATCCTAACAAAAAATGTAACAATGCAGATTGGAGAGAAGCCTTCTAAAGGCGGACAATATGGGAAAACTGTCAGTTGTCCCAAAGCCTTTCAAGGTCATGTGAGAAGTCACTGGAAAGAAACCCTACCAATCTAAGCTGTGCAAATTAATTCAAATATCATGGTTCAGAAAATTCACACCAGGAGAAGAATTCGCATCATGACATTGATTGATATGGGATTGCCTTTATCAGCACCAAATCCTAACAGTGGACCTCTGGCAAATGAACTTTCAATTCTCTTGCAGATAAAGTTCAGGTGAGAATTCTGAAAGTCCTGTCTCATCTATAGTACATAGATTTTGGTACATAATGTTTTTTTTCTTGTAAATTGATAATGTTTCTCTTTTCATCTAGAGTGTATTGTACCCGTGGGTGATTTGAAATGTATTTTAATATGTATGATCTTTAATTTTTATATAATCTTTTGTTACTCTATGTGAGGCCATTATACCAATGAAATGTTGGTGTTTATTGGCATTTTCTGACTGGCCGTGTGTGTTCCAAACTGGATATTACTTACATGTTGCTTTTACTGCACCTTTCTATTTTACTGGTAAAAACTATTTTTAGGCTGGGTGCGGTGGCTCACGTCTGTAATCCCAACACTTTGGAAGGCCGAGGCAGGAGGATCGCCTGATGTTAGGAGTTCAAGACCAGCCTGGCCAACACGGTGAAACCCAGTCTCTACTAAAAATACAAAAACTACCTGGGTGTGGTGGCATGTGCGTGTAGTCCCAGATACTCGGGAGGCTGAGGCAGGAGAATCACTTGAATCCAGGAGGTGGAGGTTGCAGTGGGCCCAGATTGCACCACTGCACTCCAGCCTGGGTGACAGAGCAAGAATCTGTCTCAAAAACAAACAAACGAAAGAACACAGTGGAATGTTTGCCTACCACGTCAGTGAAGACTACCTTGACCTAGTAGTCTTCATGAGATAAACCTTATCATTCATGAGAAAAATGAAGACAGTACTGGCTTATCAGGCACACTGTGGGAACTTTCTGTTAGAGCCGTATACAATCTTTCAGTGTGTGTTCAATTATTATGTTTGATTATGTATTATTAAATACATAAGCCAGTGCAGTGGCTTACGCCTGTAATCCCAGCTGAGGTGGGTTGATCACGAGGTCAGGGGTTTGAGACCAGCCTGACCAACATGGTGAAACGCTGTCTCTTCTTAAAAATACAAAAACTAGCCGGGTGTGGTGGCGCACGCCTGTAACCCCAGCTACTTAGGAGGCTGAGGCAGGAGAATTGCTTGAACTCAAGAGGTGAAGGTTGTGGTGAGCTGAGAGCGTGCCATTGCACTCCAGCCTGGGTGACAGAACAAGACTCTGTCTCAAAAAATAAACAAAAAACAAAAAACTTTCTGAAAAATATCTATTTACTGTGTTTTAACTGTGTTTTCAAAGAAGCTGGATTCTATACAAATGTAAAAAATGTTTCTGAAAAATAGCCTCCTTAACTGGGTTTTT
>NW_016107690.1:1443165-1447737 GCF_001604975.1 Cebus imitator | reverse complement strand
ATTTTTTGTATTTTTAGTAGAGACAGGGTTTCACCATGTTGACCAGGATGGTCTTGATCTCTTGACCTTGTGATCCACCCGCCTCGGCCTCCCAAAGTGCTGGGATTACAGGCGTGAGCCACCGCGCCCGGCCTGTTTCCTATATTGTTATAATTTTATCTAATAAATACTTTTTTTTCTTTTGAGACACAGTCTTACTCTATTGCCCCAGCCAACATGGTGAAACGCTGTCTCTACTAAAAATACAAAAATTAGCCAGGTGTGGTGGCATGCACCTGTAATCCCAGCTACTCGGGAGGCTGACGTAGGAAAATCGCCTGAGGAGGAGGCGGGAGGCGGAGGTTGCAGTGAGCCAAGATCATGCTCAAAAAAAAAAAAAAGAACTGCTTATGAGTGTTAAGAAATAGTGAGCCATAGTACAGAAATAACAGTAGGACCAGGGCAGTGGCTCGCACCAGTAATTCCAACGCTTTGGGAGCCTGGAGCGGGAGGATCGCTTGAGCCCAGGAGTTCAAAGCCAGTCTGGGCAACATAGTGAGACACTGTCTCTACAAAAAGGAATTTTCAAAAGTATTCAGGCAGGGTGATGTGCACCTGTAGACCTAGCTAATCTTGAGGCTCAGGGAGGAGGACTGCTTGAGACCAGGAGGCCCAGGCTGCAATGAGCTACTATCTTGCCACTGTACTCCAGCCCGGGTGACAGAATGAGACCCTGTGTCAAAATAATAATAGTAATAATTCTTTCCCACAAAAATGAAGGTATACTTAGGGTTCATATACTTAGGGTTCAGCCTCATTTCTGCAAACATTAAAAATTTTAGGGCATGTCATGTTTTTATGAGTTTGGACATTGGCATCTGGAACCAGTTGCTTCATATGGATTTGAACCACAATGTGGGTGTTTGTTTTTTATTTTTTATTTTATTTATTTATTTGAGACAGAGTCTCTCTCTGACGCCAGGCGCCAGGCTGGAGTACGGTGGTGCAATCTCGGCTCACTGCAATCTCCGCCTCCTGGGTTCAAGCAATTCTCCTGCCTCAGCCTCCCTAGTAGCTGGGGCTACAGGCGGACGCCACCACACCCAGATAATTTTTTTTTTTTTTTTGAGACAGAGTTTCGCTCTCGTTTCACAGTTTGGAGTGTAATGGCACGATCTCGGCTCACCACAACCTCCGCCTCCTGGGTTCAGGCAATTCTCCTGCCTCAGCCTCCTGAGTAGCTGGGATTACAGGCATGCACCACAGTGCCCAGCTAATTTATTGTATTTTTAGTAGAGACGGGGTTTCACCATGTTGACCAGGTTGGTCTCGATCTCTTGACCTCGCGATCCACCCGCCTCGGCCTCCCAAAGTGCTGGGATTACAGGCGTGAGCCACTGTGCCCGGCCCAATTTTTGTATTTTTAATAGAGATAGGGTTTCACCATGTTGGCCAGGATGGCCTCGATCTCTTGACCTCGCGATCCGCCCGCCTCAGCCTCCCAAACTGCTGGGATTACAGGCGTGAGCCATCGCGCCCGGCCTGGGTGTTTGTTTTTAATGTCTGTGAAATAATTGTAAATTGCTATGTATGTGGCATTGTTGTTTTGCTGCTCCTACACAGACTAAAAAATTGTGTTCTGCAGAAAACTAGAGTTCTTCACGGTCTGAGGAACAGTGATGGTCATCTGCACAATTCTAGCCCATTGTGTCTTTTCCCGTGAGCAGAGTGGTATCCAGGCAAGCCCACCATGCTTTCCTGGTGAGGATAAAATCTATGGATGGTGAGAGAACTATTCCAGGAATAACTGAAGTAAGCTGCAGACAGGATTATCATTTTGAGTAACACCCGAATTTATTAGTCATCCTTAAACTAATTTTTTTTATTATTATACTTTAAGTTCTGGAGTACATGTGCAGATTGTGCAGATTTGTTACATAGGTATACAATTTTTTTTTTTTTCAGACAGAATCTTGCTCTGTCGTCAGGCACCAGGCTGGAGTACAGTGGCATGATCTCAGCTCACTGCAACCTCCACCTCCCGGGTTCAAGCAATTCTCCTGCCTCAGCCTCCCGAGCAGCTGGGACTACAGGTGTGCACCATCACACCCAGCTAATTTTTGTATGTTTTTAGTAGAGATGGGGTTTCACCATGTTGGCCAGGATGGTCTCGATCTCTTGACCTTGTGATCCGCCCACCTTGGCCTCCCAAAGTGCTGGGATTACAGGAGTGAGCCACTGCGCCTGGCCAACAATTTTTTTTTTAATTAAAGAAAAAATAATTTTTGGCCTGGTGGTGTGGCTCACATCTGTAATCCCAGCACTTTGGGAGCCCAAGGCAGGAGGATCGCAAGGTCACGAGTTGGAGACCATCCTGGCCAACATAGTAAAACCCTGTCTCTACTTAAAAAAATTAGTTGGGTGTGGTGGCGCGTGCCTGTAATGCCAGCTACTCGGAAGGCTGGGGGTGGAGGCTGCAGTGAGCCTAGATTGCTCTACTGCACTGCAGCCTGGTGACAGAGTGAGACTCCATCTCAAAATAATATAACAATAATTTTTAAGTGTAAACTTTTGTTTTAATGATCCACAAATCCTAAAATGCTCATTTGACTTTCATAGGTGTTATTTCCATATGCTTAGACTTCCAGCACATATTAGAAGAGAAAAATATGTAACAGCTTTCTGTTTAATTAAAGGCAAATGAGGCACGGTGGCTCACACCTGTAATCCCAGCACTTTGGGAGGCCCAGGCAGGCGGATCACAGGTCAGTAGTTCTAGACCAGCCAGGCCAATATGGTGAAACCCCGTCTCTACTAAAAATAAAAAAATTAGCCAGCCGTGGTGGCAGGCGCCTGCAGTCCCAGCTACTCAGGAAGCTGAGGCAGGAGAATTGCTTGAACCTGGGAGGCGGAGGTTGCAGTGAGCCGAGATTGCACCACTGCACTCCAGCCTGGGCTACAAAGCAAAACATTTTTAAAAAAAAAAAAAAAAAAAAAAAAAAGGCAAATAAAATCCAGTCTGTGTCAGTTTTCAATGTTAACTAGTCCTGATAGCATTGCAAAGATGCCTGTCATTTCACCATCACAGTTAGCGTATTTGATCGCTCCTTTCCTACGTTCCTCTCATTGTACAAATTGTTAGGAGATGGAAAGTGTTGACTGTGAATTGTCCAGGTTCTTGACGCATTGAACAAAGAATTAAACAAAACACACAAAGCAGTGAAAGCGCAGATTTATGTAAATGAAAGTACACTCCACAGAGTGGGAGTGGGCTCTAGCAGGCAGCTCAAGAAACCCACTGCAATTTTTTTAGGGTGTTTATAAAGCTACAATAATTTTGTAACACCCCTGGGTGCCCTTTAGAGACCTCCGATTGGTTATACCCTATGAAGGATTGGCCCGGAACCAATCAGAGGCTAAAGTGAACACTTAGCCCATGGCCAATCAGAGGCTGAGGTGGCGACTTGGTCCTGCCCAATCAGGGGCTGAAGTGGAGACTTCTATCTTGTTACAGGAGTGAGGATGTGGCCTGTTTCTGCCTAATCTTGCCTAGAACAGACTGCACCTGCTGTTCCTTTGCTTATGCCTTAACTCTTGGTTACCTAATTCCCTACTCTCCTGCCTCAAAATGACAAAAGTTAATCACAAGAAGCAGACTCCTGGTTAACATTACATACCCCATAATAGTAATGGAATCCCTCCATAGTGAAGGCCTGATGTGTCTTACTACCTGTATTGGGAACTGTTCAAATTTTTGTTTGTTTGTTTGAGAGGGAGTCTCATTCTGTTGCCAGGCTGGAGTGCAGTGGCATGATCTCGGCTCACTGCCACCTCTGCCTCCCTGGTTCAAACGATTCTGCTATCTTAGTCCCCCGAGTAGCTGGGACAACAGGCACAAGCCCCCACGCCCAGCTAATTTTTGTATTTTTAGTAGAGATGGGTGTTCACCATGTTGGCCAGGATGGTCTTGATCTCTTGACCTAGTTAGTGATCCACCCGCCTGAGCCTCCCAAAGTGCTGGGATTACAGGCATGAACCACCATGCCCAGCCTTAAATTTTTATATTTCAAGACAAGTCATCTTGTTCTGGATAATAAATATAATTACACCATTTGCCAAGTATGGCATTAGATGTTTATTTTTGTTTTTTGAAACAGAGTTTCACTTTTCTTGCCCAGGTTGGAGCGCAATGGCGTCATCTCAGCTCACTACAATCTTCGTCTCCCAAATTCAAGTGATTCTCCTGCCTCAGCCTCCGAAGTAACTGGGATTATAGGTGCATGCCATCACACCCCGCTAATTTTGTATTTTTAGTAGAGACCATGTTTCACCATGTTAGCCAGGCTGGTCTTGAACTCCTGACCTCAGGTGATCTGCCCACCTCTGCCTCAGAAAGTGCTGGGATTACAGGAGTGAGCAACTACACCCAGCCAGCATTAGGTTTTATTATTATTATTTTTTATTTTTTTATTTTTTATTTTTTTTTGAGACGGAGTTTCACTCATGTTACCCAGGCTGGAGTGCAATGGCGCGATCTCGGCTCACCGCAACCTCTGCCTCCTGGGTTCAGGCAATTCTCCTACCTCACCCTCC
>NW_016107690.1:1435321-1442030 GCF_001604975.1 Cebus imitator | reverse complement strand
CCGTCTCTCCTAGAAATAAACAAACTAGCCGGGCGTGGTGTTAGGCGCCTGTTATCCCAGCTACTTGGAAGGCTGAGGCAGGATAACTGCTTGAACCTGGGAGGTGGAGGTTGCAATGAGCCGAGGTCGTGCCACTGCACTCCAGCCTGGGTGACAGAGCGAGACTGCATTTCTAAAAACAAGAAAAAAGACAAAGCAGCATCCAGCTTCCCCCGACAGCGAGTGGCGAATCCGCTGGGACCTCCGCAAACAGACTGTGAAGGCTGCAGGGCCGACGGTTGGACCTGACCCAGGGATGTTATGTTGGGACTGGAACACATGAGGAGATCGCATGGGAAATGATGGCGGTGGAGCATGGGAACAGACACTCTCACGACAGAGCTCCCGGTGGAAAACAGGAAACAAGAGAATCTCATGAGACACCAGGGAGTAAGGGGACTTTTCCTATGAGAAACCAAATCAGCCCCTGTTGGGGGCTGCAGCATGGTGGGCTCCCATTGTGTGACGACGATAACCACCATGCCCTGAAGGTTGTTATGGAGCCGCAGGGCTAGGGTGGGTGCAGGTGGGCTTAGAGCACTACGAAAGCCTGGCAGGGTGAAGCTTCTTGCCCAGCGGTTTGGCAAAGGATCCTTTGAGAATTCGTTTGGGACCAGCGAACACACTGTACTATTAGGATCGGGGGAGACAGATCAGGTGTTAATTAAACCCATCTCACATTTGAATGAAGAATCATGAATTATAATGGGACAGTAGAGTACCCAACATGTTTATATATTTATAAAGGAGTGGAACTTAATTCCAGGAATTTAAATGTTTCCATATTGGAAAATCCAAATGTCTTCCTATAAATCACCAAGGAGATGGGAAATATCCTAAGGTAGGTAAGGATGTATTTGTATGTAAGTAAATTTCTGTTTGTGCTTTAAAATATTTTAGATCGCTTCTTGGCCTTTTGGCCAAGATCAAGTGTAAAAATAATTATTTAGGAAGATAATTCCTTAAAGTGATTAAAAATACCACTATCTCAAAATTAGAGCCAGATTCATACTTCATACATTAGTAGTCAGTGTCATCTGGAGTAGGTGGAAGGAAATGTCATATAGTGGCAGTGTTCTGACTCTCTGGCTGCATAGTACCACCCCCAAATTTATTTTTTTATATTTTGAGATTGAGTTTTGCTCTTGTTGCCCAGGCCAGAGTGCAATGGCACAATCTTTGCTCACTGCAACCTCCGCCTCCCAGGTTCAAGCGATTCTCTTGCCTCAGCCTCCCAAGTAGCTGGGATTACAGGCATGCGCCACCACACCCGGCTAATTTTGTATTTTTAGTAGAGATGGGGTTTCACCATGTTGGTCAGGCTGGTCCTGAACTCCTGACCTCAGGTGATCTGCTCGCCTCGGCCTCCCAAAGTGCTGGGATTATAGGCGAGAGACCCCGCGCCCGACCCTCACTAAAATTTAGATGACAACAACCACATTTATTTTACTGAGGAACCTGATATTTACCCAGGACTGGACAGAGGCAGCTCATCTTTGCCATTTTCCATCTCCACACCTGCACAAACTGGAGTGGTTTTTTTGGCATTCGGTCTTATGGGGGCTTTTGCTATGTCTTTTTATCTTGGGAACCGTGGGAAATTTTACAGCAAGTCATAATGTTAACACCCAAAACAGTATGGTATCATTTTTTGTGTGTATGCACACGTGTCCATTTTTATTGCATTATCAGTACGTCCATATTTAATCCAATGTGAAAGAAAGTTAAGCCCGTCACGCAAGAGCAAGGTTATTCTGCCTTGAGCTCTAAAATGTGCAAGTCATGGTCCTCTGCAGTCTTATAAATAGCCTGTCATCGGTCTTAAGATTTTAAGGCGTCTGCGTTTTCATTACTTATCACTAGATGGTAGCAGAGAGCATGTGTCGGAGTTAATGAAAAAAGGGTTAAACCAGCTCAGGCACGCAAAGCCAATGGCTGTGGTCTTCAGGCTGCTGCTCAGACCACGGGTATGGCTGAGGCAGCCCACCCCCTCTACACACACGTGGGGCCCAGGAGCCTTCGTAAGGTCCTCTACCTTTGGACCTTTGTGTCCTGCCAAGTGGCTGTCAGTGGAGGCTCGCATTAGCGCTGCATGGCCTTATTTATGGTCACAACTATTTTTTCCACTTTTGTACCACCCGCCATCCACCGGAACTCCTCAGTGCTTCTCTGCGTGGATGTGAGCTGAGCCTCTCCCCCTTCCTCTGAGAGCATTTCCAGCCAATATGTATGTGTCCGCCTGGTCGTGTCCCTGCCTCTGCCCCTTAGCCAGAAACTTTACACAAAACAAAATGTATCCAGACCTCTACACCATGCCATGAATGAAAATTCTTTCCAGATTTATCACTGAAGATAACATAAGAGATCATGAATTGGAATAGGCAAACATTTCTGAAAACACAAACACACCATAGAATAGAATGACCTGATACTAGAAGCTATGAAACAAAAGGCAGCGTGGGAGAGTGAAAAGAGGGCCTATGGAACAGCAGAAGAAATGTGCAATACATAGACCTGGCTGAGGGCTTGCAACTGCTTCTGCTACTAAGAAGGCAGAGGAGGAAAATTACAGATTTGATTAGTCATTCACAAAGGAAGCTTATCCAAATGGCTAATAATTAAATGATAATTCAATTTTTTTCGTAAGGGAAATGCAAATTAGAGCCCAAATGAGATACTGCTACTCCCTACCATACTGGTTAAAAGCCAAAAACATCCAGGAAAATGCTGGGTGTTGGTGAGTATGTGCAACAGAAATGCTAAGCTGTGGCTAGCACATTGGCTCAAGCCTGTAGTCCCGGCACTTTGGGAAGGTGAGGTGGGAGGATCGCTTGCACCCAGGAATTCAAGACCGGGCTGGGCGACATAGTGAGACCCCATCTCTAAAAGGGGGAAAAAATAAATGCTAAGTTGCTACATCTTTGGAAAACTATGCCTTTTGCACGGCTCGATATGTTTAGATACACATATCCTTATTGTGGTGGAGCCCCTTCTGAGCTTTCCAGAAACTCAGCCACACGACTTCCCCAGCAAGACGCACAATCCGCTTGCACCTGTGCACTGTGCCACGGTCGGAACTCCCAGCGGGCTCCGGGGCACAGCTGCTTTGGAGGAGGGGCCGCGTTGCATGCTGGGGGTAATCTGAGGGGCGGGCCCCTAGCGTTTGACGGCTGTCCTTTTTTGAGCCACATTTCCTAGAGGGCTTGGGTTCCCCAAGTGGTGCCCCAAGCAGCGGAGGAGCAAGGTACCTGAGGGGAGGGCACTGTTGACCCCGCCTGGGGTCTAAGGACTAGCAGGAAGCCAGGGGGCGGGGCCTCGGTGTGGACTGCGCATGTGCAGTCCTGGGCCTCCGGCCACTGTTCCGGACCGGAAGTGGCGTGGCAGCCTAGGGACATGTGGCACCTGTGAGCGGCGCGGCCTCTCTGAATGTGACGCAGCGTGACGACTGCAGTATTGGTGCTGAGCTGACGCGGCGGCAGCGCTGGTTCCTGCAGCCGAGGGATGTGAGTTCGAGGTATGCTTGTCCTCTTTTTCCACTTCCGGTTACCACACTGCCACATGGCGGGCCTCCAGGGAAATATTGTTAAGATGAGGCACTTAGGCATCTCTCTTATTTATTTATTTTTCACACAGAGTTTCGCGCCGTCGCCCAGCTGGAGTGTAGTAGTGTAATCTCGGCTCACTGCAACCTCCGCTTCCCAGGTTCAAGCCAGCCTCCCGCCTCAGCCTCCCGAGTAGCTGGGATTCCAGGTGCCCGCCACCACACCCGGCTGATTTTTGTATTTTTAGTGGAGATGGGGTTTCACCATGTTGGTCAGGCTGGCCTTAAACTCCTGACCTCAGGTGATCTGCCCACCTCGGCCCCCCAAATTACTGGGATTGCAGGCGTGAGCCACCGCGCCCGGACTTTTTTTTTTTTTTTTTTTTTTTTTTTGGATAGTTTTAAATTGTTAGCCAATCGGGTATAGCCTAGAATGTGCGGTCCAGTTCCAGCCGATGGAATCAGGACACAGCAGTATGGCTGGATGCGTTAGACGTAAACATGGCTCCTCTTCCTTTATTGAGTGCACTCTGGTGGCGAGACTGCAGAAAGTAAGAGCAAGCCTTGCTGATAAACCTTTAGTGTGAATGCTGATTCCTCCGCTACATCGGAAGACAAGCACTTATTCCCAACAACTCAGCATTCAGCAAAAGGCGACTCTGTCTTTTCACACCAACCAGGAAGACCATCAGGGCCGCAGCCCTGCGCAGGCGCAATAACGCCACCCCACTCCCCCACCATCATCCCTATTCAGTTTAGGAACACACATGGCTGCGCGTGCGCGACACAGGCTCCGCGCAGGCACCGCCAACGCTCCTCGCTTAACCTCAACCCAGTGGGGTCTACAGAGCCCTGTCCACTGCACATGATGCTCACTTCCTAAACGCGCACCACCCCAAGGATCCTAAGTTCTTGGAGAAAAACAGGATAGACCAACAGCCTCCTCATACACTTGGATCCTATTCCTCAAATGGCTCCCAGCATGCAACACGCAGCCACCACGTGCCGCGGAGGCACCTGGGAGTTTTTAATTGGCTGGAGTGCGCAGTCGCAGCATCTGGGCCGGCCGCCCACTCCTGCCGCGGAAGTTGAACCTGCGCATCTTGGGAGATCCGGGCTACTCACGGCTAAGTTCAGAACCGGAACCGGAAGTGCTGAGGAGCTTTCCTTCAAGTCCTGGCTCTCACCGCTGACGCTTAGGCTTCCAGTTGGCGCCTTGGTCGCCGAAAACACCTGTCTGTTGCCAAGAGATGTGCAAGTTAGAGCTTTAGAAGCGTCCAGGCTGGGCGCAGTGGTTCACGCCTGTATTCCCAGCACTTTATGAAGCCACAACTTGAGGATCTCTTGAGGTCAGGAGTTCGAGGTCAGCCTGGCAATGCCCAACATGGCGAACCCTCGCCTGGCGTGGTGGCGCAGGCCTGTAGTCCCAGCTACTCAGGAGGCTAAGCTAGGAGATTCGCTGGAACCTGGGAAGTGGAGGTTGCAGTGAGCCCAGATCGCGCCCCTGCACACTCCAGCCTTGACGACAGAGCGACTCCCTGTCTCAGAAGGGCGCAGTGGCTCACACCTGTAAGAGCAATACTTTAGGAGAATGAGGCAGGCAGATCATGAGGTCAGGAGTTTGAGACCAGTCTGGCCAACATAGAGAACCCCCTACTAAACCTCTACTAAAAATACAAAGAAGCCAGACATGGTGGTGCGCTCCTGTAATCCTAGCTACTCGGGAGGGTGAGGCAGGAGAATCGCTTGAACCTGAGAGGTGGAGGTTGCGTCTAGCCGAGATCTGGCCACTGCACTCCAGCCTGGGCAACAGAGTGAGACTCCGTCACACACACACACACACACACACACANACAGGCACGCGCCACCATGCCCAGCTAATTTTTTGTATTTTTAGTAGAGACGGGGTTTCACCATGTTGACCAGGACGGTCTCGATCTCTTGACCTTGTGATTCACCCGCCTCGGCCTCCCAAAGTGCTGGGATTACAGGCTTGAGCCACCGCGCCCGGCCAGCATTAGGTTTTAAACAGAGTATTCAAAAGCATCAATTTATATGACATTCTGGATAGAGCAAAAGTACAGGAATTTAGAGCCAGATGAGGCATTAGGGTCACAGGACAGTTTGTGCCCAAAAGGGCAGTAGGAGGTTTTTAAGAGTGACAGAGTGTTTTGTGTCTTGATTATGGCGGTACAAGTATGCATTTGTGAAAACTCAGCTCTACTTAAAATTGTGAGCCAGGGTTCCTGGCGGAAATTGTGAATTTTGCCAATTTTAAATAACCCAATGGAAAAAAAAAAAAAAAAAAAAAAAAGAAACTCATTTATGAACTAAGAAAAAATTAAAACTCATATGCTCTTCGATGTTTAGGTGTGCACCAACAGCACTTCCCACGTCTGAAAGACTTGTGACCCATCAAGATGTTTTTGGAACCCAGTGTGAAGTTAGGAAGCACTTGCCAAGGTCATAGCTGCCCTCACCCCAGCTACTTAACCTGGAGGAAGAGATAGGGCACCAGCAACACCTCTCTAAGTTCACACCAAGTTCCTGGGGTCAGAGCTCTGGAAATGCTGTGGTTTGAAATGTAAAAGGAATTCTAGAGAGTTCCAAGGGGGATCCTTGGGTCGAGGGAAGGAATGTCTTATCCTTGGGCATCTGAATCATGTCTTCTCAGGTCTTTCCTGAGGCTATCTGAAGCTCAGTTCTAGCTCCCAGACATCTCAAGGTTAAACCGAGTTTTAACCTCATTGCTGCAAAATTTCACTAGGGATCCGCACCAGGAGCCCCTCAAGCAGTCATTTCTCTGCAGAAATTCCTCATGGTTGTGGTGAGAGGTGAAAAGGAGCTGACAGCGACTCACATTCTTCAGCCACAACAACAGGTTCTTTCAAGAACTCATGTAGAAAGTGAAAGAAATAAAAGTTCCTCTTCAAATTCCCTTAGCCTATTAATAATAGATTGGGCCGGGCGCGGTGGCTCACGCCTGTAATCCCAGCACTTTGGGAGGCGAGGCGGGCGGATCACGAAGTCAAGAGATCGAGACCATCCTGGCCAACATGTGAAACCCCGTCACTACTAAAAATACAATTATCTGGGTGTGGTGGCGTGCGCCTGTAGTCCCAGCTACTC